>NC_080083.1:59585266-59934431 GCF_949987535.1 Balaenoptera acutorostrata
AAATAAGTGCTTGAAGAAGGTTGTGCTTAGACTAGGAGATCAATGTACCACCAAGAGAGTTGTTCAACCCATCACAGAGCATCTCAATTTTTTTTTTGATTTATATATATATATTTTTAATTTTTTAAAATTTTTTGGCTGTGTTGGGTCTTCATTTCTGTGCGAGGGCTTTCTCTAGTTGTGGCAAGCGGGGGCCACTCTTCATCGTGGGCATCTCAATTTTTATAAATTCTTCCAAACATTAAGGAATACATATTATGTTAACATAACTCTATATATAAGAGAACATCTTTTGAGAGTCTAGAGGCTTACTTTATGGCTCTGTAGGGAAGAGGGGCAGAAAATACATATGATGCAAAAAGAGAGCTGTATATTTTCTTTTCTCTCAATTCCTTCTGCTAACGGGATCTTAAGTTGATTTTTAGATCATTCAGTGCAAGAATCAAATGCAAGGATCCTCCCTGTACTGTGCCTGGCAGGTGTGGCGCAGCCTTCACTGAACACCCAATGGGGAGCTTAATATCCATCTTACATGGGAGGCTTATGCCCAGCTTCAAGCATGACATAGTCTTCCCTGTGTTAAGCCCACATCTCTCTCACAGCCTCTTCCTTTCAGTCTCAATTCTGTGCTCCATGGCCACAAAGAACCAGTTACTTCCTTAAAGAAAATCCAGCATCTCATAACTAATGGCAAATGTGGCTCTTGAGAAAGAAGACTTATTTATGTTTCTGCAGAAAATAATAAGGTTACCTAGCCAAATTTCTTTACCAGACACCTTAGTAAATTGTGCCTTCCAAGGGCAGACAGCTAAATCTTTTGGTCGAGGCCAGGTGGCTTTGGTGCCACAGTGAAAACCACGTTTCACTAAAAGGGGTGATCTAATGAGTTTATTTCTCTGCCTGGGTTCTAGTGACAGGGCCCTTGAGTGACTTCATTGCAATCAGTATTGCTGACTAATGCCTGTATCAACACCTACGCCACCACCACCGGAGCTTCGGTGATTTTACGTTTAGTTTGATTTCTCCAGACAGAACTTTTCCACATCATTGGAACTAATTGAGGTAATGGAGAAATTATTCTGGTGCCAGAACACTCTGACTTTCTTTTGCCCACTTCCCCCCTTGGTATTGAAAGACAACAATGCTCACAGTCTCTCAGTGTTTCTTTACAGCAAAAAGGGGGAGTTGGTCATGTTGCCCTTGTACCCAGCCTGCTCTTGGACAATTAAGGCTGGAAAACACACCCTGAGCTCCATCTTTGCTTCCCAAGGCTGCATACTCCAGCACTGTCGCCATGCCATACTCCTGAGCTGCTTTTCGGGAGATTTGGGAATCCCTCCTCTTGTGATCCGAACTGACCACAAGAAATCTCCCTATACTTGCTAAAACAACTAGCAGATGGAAACAAACATTTACGAGGGCATAATCCACCTTAATGATATGCATTGTCTGCCAGTGTTCCTAGCGTCTCGGAGGGAGTTTGGAGGTAAGACTGAGCTGGCTGAATATGGTTTTGATTATAGGGATTTGTATCAAAGGTGGAATGGTGCTTTTTACCAACTCCCCATCCCCCTGCTTCATGTTCTTTACTCAAGAAGGTTGACCAAACCATTCTTTAGAGAGCGTGACGTACTGGAAAATCCCTGGGTTTGCCCCATGTCAACAGTTAGGGGCTCAGTAAGCATTTGGGGTTTAATGTTGGTAGACCACAGCGAGCCTCTCCACTGAGGGGCCCGTCTGGTTTGGATTTAGGGAGCTCCTTGGCAGTGTGGGAGGGTAGAGTGGCCTTTCAACAGTTCGCAGAGTCCTCTGCTTGGCGCGTGAAATGTTGGTTCATCTGCAGGGTTGGCAGAGCAATTAAAGATGAGTAGGAAGTGTGCATATTTATTTGAGGTTGGAGGAAAGAATCTAATAAATTCTAAATAATAATAACTGTAATAATAATATTTAGCATGCCTATTACTCCCCTATCCCTTTTTTCTGCTTTTTCCTTCTCTCTCCAGTTGCTAGTCTTCCACATCTTCCCTTATCGATCTGTCCACCGGAGGCGGGTAGCAGAAATGATGCGATTTTGAGCAACAAATTGCAAAATGTATCTGAGTTACTACTGGCTAGCAGCTCTGGTCAGTGTTTGGGAAGCAGTGGCCATTAGAGCTCGGAACTGAAATGGGTGTTTTGTGTTACTTGCTGATTTTATTTCTCCACATCACCTCTGACCCCTTTTGCAAAGTTAATTGAGAGTTGGCCTTTTTCAAATTGACTGCAGGAAATTGACCTTTGTGTTCACGCTATGTTAGGAAAGGCCTGGATGAAGAGCAAATCAGGAGGCAAAATGGGAACGATCTGGCCTTACAGTCGTGCTCCAGCCCCGTGTGAAATGAGCACAGATTCCTTGGTGTGAGCCCATAGGCAGTGGTGCCCGCAGAGCTGTTTCCCTACAGAATCAAGCCATCAGTCAGAAAATCCCGTTTTAATTTGCAATATACTCTGATGGCTCAAAAATGCAACAATCTGTAAGTAGCTTTTAAAATAACCTTTATTATGCTTATCCTGCTTTAACTGAAGCCTGTTTCCTCATTTTTTAATCACTGGTAGAGATAGCCCTTGAGGGCAAATATTTTTTCTTTTTTTTTTTTTTAACTTATTTTATATTGGAGTATAGTTGATTAACGACGTTGTGATAGTTTCAGGTGTACAGCAAAGTGATTTGGTTATACATATACATGTATCTATTCTTTTTCAATTTTTTTTCCCATTTAGGTGGTTACATAATACTGAGCAGAGTTCCCTGTGTTATACAGCAGGTCCTTGTTGGTTATCCTTTTTAAATATAGCAGTGTGTACGTGTCAATCCCAAACTCCCTAACTATCCCTCCCTCCCACCCTGAGGCCACTTTTTTAGACTCTAACCCTAGTGGTTGTCTGACAGGTAAGCATATTGTTACTCTGGGGAGGTTAGGAAAACAGTGCATCCATTTTGACCTCAACAATCCTGGCTTGGAAATCTGACTCTACCACTCATTCTCTGAGTTATTTTAGGAAAAGTATATAAAGCCCTGACTCAATGCTTCATCTATAAAATGGGGAAATTTGCAAGAAATAAGATTGTGCGAGGATTAAATGAGTATTTTAAAGAAATTAGTACCTAGATGCTTAATACCTGCACTTTCTTATTCCGCGTTATATGCCTCTTCTGTGGTCTGGGGATCCAGTGGCAAAGGAAATAGACAGTGGCCTACCTCCTGAAGGTTATTATACTCTTTGGGGGCTGATAGTTTCCTTACGCTTTCTGGAGACAATGAAGAATCTTGGTTAAACTAGCAGTATTTGAAATGCAATGGGAAATGAATTGTTATTTTTAACTAGAAAGCCAGCATGTGAAATGGCTCCCTAAGTCTCACAGCTGGATTAAATAATTCTGGGTCAGAAGCTAGATTTCATGGTCTGGTGGCGAGGTCAGGCTGAGCTTGCAGGCAGGGTGTCTGATTCACTGTTTGATCCCAGACAAGTCCCCTATATCTATCTCTTGTCTTGAATTTTGTTTGCTTTGTTTGTTTTACCTGTAAAATTGGTATAGCGATACTTTTTTTAACCTCGTAGTAATATAAATACAAAACCAGATAAAATATGTGAAGGTAGCATACAAAGAAGTATATTCTTAAGTTTATTCTAATTTTATTAGTAAACCAAGGTGTGGAGACTCTCCATTCCAGCAACGTAATTATATTGATAAATTATTTGAAACAGAACAAAACAACACTAGGTAGTCGTGGAGGAGTCTTTAAATTTAAATAACAGCAATCCAAAATAGATCTCGAGTGGAGACAGAATGAGTGCTTTCCTATGAAAAGCACTTGGAGAGAGGGACAGGGAAGGAGAACTCAGTGTAAAGCCTGTAGCGAGGTCACTAAGTGTGTTGTGGAGACAGACAAGGCTTGAGGACACACGGAGAAGCCTAGACCTGGGCTGGAGCCACAGCGCTTCCACTTTCTGTTGTATCAGTTAGCTACTGATGTGTAACAAACGGCTCCAACCTAAGTGTCTTCAAATAACCACCACTAAATATGGGTCAGTGGGGCAGTTCTGCTGGTTTTGGCCAGTTCACCTGATCTTGGCTGGGTTTGCTCCGGAGTCTATGTCAGAGAACAAGTCAGCCAGCGTCTAGCTGGTCTAGGATGGCCTCACTTCATGTCTGATGTTTAAGGGTCAGCTGGCTGTTGGCTGGGGTGATGGACATGGCTGGGATGCTGTCTCTCTCTCATCCAGCACTCTGGCCTGTCCTTATTGATGTGACAGAGGGAGGACTGCAAAGTGAGAATAGAGGTGTCTGATGCATCTCCAAGCCCAAGCTCTGAACAGCCAGCCACCACATCACATCTTCCACATTCTCTTGGCCAAAGAAAGTCACAAGACCAGCTGAGATGCAAGAGGTGGGGAAACAGACTCCTTGGTGCGAGGGGCTTAAAAGTCACATTGCAAAGGGTGTGAGTATAGAGAGGGATGGAGAAATGAGTTGTTTCTGTAATTACCACACTAGTCTGTGCACTTGGGCTTGCTCCTTTTTTACTCTGAGGGTAGTAAGGACCTCATAGGACTGTGGTGAGGATTAAAGACACCTGTGAAACCCCAGCTATTGTGTAAAAACTAGCGGTAGATACTACAAGTGGTGGCCATGATTATTTTCCCCTTTATTTTTAATTGCACAAGACTGACATTTTTGGTAATATATATCACTGCAGAATAATTAAAGATACATATACAATAACATTTATATGACTTATAATATAAAATAAAATACATATAAAAATAAGCAAGAAAATAAATCACCGAAATCTCACTTGTCCGGCTCTAAGCACTATAAACATGTAGGCAACTTAAAAATTTCTCACTATTAGCTGTCATTTTTCATATTGGCTTGCATAGATTGCTCTTGCTCATGTGAAACTTGTAGGTCAGGCTGTCTTTCCCTGTAACTGGCAGGTACCTGCAGTGCCTAAAACTGCACTCTTTTTTTTTTTTTTTTTTTAATTCTTTATTTTATTTTATTTTTATTTATTTATTTATTTTGGCTGTGTTGGGTCTTCGTTTCTGTGCGAGGGCTTTCTCCAGTTGCGGCAAGCGGGGGCCACTCTTCATCGCGGTGCATGGGCCTCTCACTATCGCGGCCTTTCTTGTTGTGGAGCACAGGCTCCAGACGCGCAGGCTCAGTAGTTGTGGCTCACGGGCCCAGTTGCCCCGTGGCATGTGGGATCCTCCCAGACCAGGGCTCAAACCCGTGTCCCCCGCATTGGCAGGCAGATTCTCAACCACTGTGCCACCAGGGAAGCCCCCTAAAACTGCACTCTTTATCTGCCCCTCTACCTCTGTCCTAAGCCATTATGACCCACCTGCCCACTGACTACAAGCTTCATTTGTTTACCCATCATTTCCTTTGTCTGTTTGTTAATAGATCCCCCTTTACCTATAACTCAGGCCTCTCTGACCCCCACATTCCAGTCGCTAATCCACTCTGTGGCTAGTGCCACAATCAGTTTCAGTTCTGCTGCTCAAATCATTTAGGTGCTTCTGGTCACCTTCAGGAGCGATCTGGATGGGTTCCTTAGCATGAGGGGTAAGGCTCCTCGTCGTCTCCTCCACCTGCTTCTTTCCAGTCTTATTTTCATCCACTCATTGACGCTATGCTTCATTCTTTTTACCCCAAACAGTGCAGACCTTCTGAAACACACTGTGGTCCTTCTGCCTGGAAGCCGCTTGCGCCTCATCTTCATGGCCAGTCCCTTCTCATTCTTTAAGGTTTAGCTTGATTATTGTATTATCTGTTACAAGTAAGCCTCAAAATGAGGCTTCTCGGATATGCACCCAATCTATTATAGCACTTCTTATATATTTATATAAGTGCTGGTTTATATATTTTTATATTTGTATTGCTAGGCCGTGCATTTATCGAGTGAGGGGACGGAGTCATGGTCATTCAGTCCCTAAATAAGCACTCGCCAAGTCCCTCCTGCACATGAGCATGGCATCTGAGAGTGAAAATAAAGTCAATGGGTGAGGGAGTGATGGGCAGCTCTTCCCATCCATCCTCCAGGGGCTCCTCGTGATGAGGGTTAAAATTGCTGTTTGAAACCACAGAAGAGAAGGAAGTTGGTTCTCCCACACGGGTGCAATGATGCCTTTTCCTCGTGGTATTCTTCTGTCTCTTGGGGTTTATGGGGAACATAAGTGAGAGCTCAGCCTTAGTCTCAGCAAGGACTCACCAAATAAACGATTAGACCTGAGGAATGGTAGATACCCCGAGAAAGCCATGCAGTCAATGTCCTATCTAACCCATTCTGACTCTTTGAAATATGAGTTATTACCCGAGATGCAAATTGTGAATGGATATGGGGAAAAGATCTGGTAAAGAAATGCAAATGAAAATATTCACCTCCTTTGAAAATAAACAGTTTTGGAATAGACACCACTCAATGATGACAAGGCTGCTGTGAGAACGGTTATTTCACACATCATTTGAGGGTGTGAATTAGAGCACTTTGACACTAGGTACTGGTTCCCTGAAGTGTTACAACTACAAGTCAGCATCTCCATCTAAGAGCCTATAATAAAGAACGCATAAAATATGCAGACAGCAATGTATGTTCAAATAGCATATCTATGTGAGATTATACAATGGATTTTAGTCATGAAAATAGGAATAAAACCTATGACATTTAAAGTAAAAATAGTACACAAAATATATATGTATATATGTATGTGTATGTTTATCTATCTAGATATATCAATGTCAATATATCTAGATATAGCAACTTTAATATTAATTATCTATCTATTTACTATCTAGAGAAAGAAACAGGAAGGGGAAAAATAAATCGGTTATGTATATATGCTTATATATGACTTAAATAATTATATTTTATTTATTTTTAATATGTTTTAAATGTTTCATATAGAGAAAGTATTATTTTAATGTAAGAAAATAGCAAGTAATCAGTGTAAAAGATAATTGAAGAAAACGACACTATTATATAAGCTAATATATTCTGGCTTTCATGCTCAGATGTGGGGACTATAGGACTACATTTATACATTTTTTTAAAATTAATTTATTTTTGGCTGCATTTGGTCTTCATTGCTGCGCACAGGCCTCCTCTCGTTGCAGTGAGCGGGGGCCACTCTTCGTTGCAGTGCGCGGGCTTCTCATTGCGGTGGCTTCTCTTGTTGCGGAGCACGGGCTCTAGGTGCGCGGGCTTCAGTAGTTGTGGCTCGCGGGCTCTAGAGCGCAGGCTCAGTAGTTGTGGCGCACGGGCTTCATTGCTCTGCGGCATGTGGGATCTTCCCGGACCAGGGCTCGAACCCGTGTCCCCTGCATTGGCAGGAGGACTCTTAACCACTGCGCCACCAGGGAAGTCCTATACATTTTTTTAACATGGCTACTTTTGTGCATAATAAGTTGCTAAATGGCCCTTTGGATGCTTTTTATTTAGGAAAAATACTATTGCTACTGCCTCCTTCCATGGAGAAAGCTCCAGAAGAGCATTAAAAAAAGGCAAGTATTAGAAACAAATGATATAGTTTTCTTTTAGAAACAAAACCTGTGTTTAGAATCCAAAAGTAATGTAATCGCTCTGGAAACTATTATCCTAAGTAATTCCATGTCGACTAGTTCACGCTCCCAAGTCTCCAGGACGTGGTAAAGTCTAGCAAAAACAAAGGTTTGGACAGGAGTGAGAATAATCTTAGATTCTCAGCCCCATCCATGTCCCTGAGTAAGTCACACGTGAGCGGTGACGGAACAGTCTTGATAGCCTTGAATGTCTCTTAAATTTAGACTTTTTCCATGACCTCTGGGTTCGCCCACCCTTATTCTGACTTACCAGTTGTTCCTATTTTGGAACATTCTGCGTTTGGAGGAGTTGCCTTTTGGTGAGAATTCACTTTTACTGCTTCCCATTTTCTGAATAATGCGCCTTCTTCCTGTGGCTCATTTGAAACCCTCAGGCTGCAGTGGGTCTGAGGAAAGGACTGGGTGTCTGTGGACTGAGTGGAGGGGGCAAAGTGTGAGCCTGGCGTGTGTGGCGGCCCCTCTCTGTGGAGTGTTCTGGCCGTGGTGGCCATCCAGACGGAGCCTCCCTTGGGGATTCCTTCATGTCTCCGTGCTAAGATGAAAAAGGGTGGGATAAATGGCTGACATGTCACAGTGGCTTCTCGGGCTAACTGGTTGTGTGCTCCTTCACAGCCCATTACCTACCTAAGAAGAATATCAACGAGAGCCTTCAGTATATTGCCTGGGATACTCTGTTCTTCCCAGTTTTGTTCCTTATACACTGAGTTGCCACTCTTGGTTGAGCTAAGCTCAGTGTGACCACCTGAAGACAAGACGGAATTTGGACCCAAGCACACCTGGCTGGGATGTTAACTCTGCCACTCAGCCGCCTGTTGCTGAGCCAAACTCGGGTCCACTTGCCCGTGCTCAGGAAAGCCAGTCAACTGACGCTGCGTAGTGGTGCAGGAAGGTGCAGTGCTTATTGCAGGGCACCAAGCAAGGAGTCCAGGGCAGCCAGTGCTCACAACACCCGAACTTCCTGACGGGTTTCAGGAAAGCATTTTTTTTTTTTTAAATATATTGTTTTACTCTTTTTTTTAATGATATATTTTATTTATTTATTTATTTATTTATGGCTGTGTTGGGTCTTCGTTTCTGTGCGAGGGCTTTCTCTAGTTGCGGCAAGTGGGGGCCACTCTTCATCGCGGTGTGCGGGCCTCTCACTATTGCGGCCTCTCTTGTTGCAGAGCACAGGCTCCAGACGCGCAGGCTCAGCAGTTGTGGCTCACGGGCCCAGCTGCTCCGCGGCATGTGGGATCTTCCCAGACCAGGGCTCGAACCCGTGTCCCCTGCATTGGCAGGCAGATTCTCAACCACTGCGCCACCAGGGAAGCCCCAGGAAAGCATTTTTAAAGGCCAGGTGAGGGAAGAACATCGCAGAGTATGTGATCCGCTCATGCCTAGTTCTCTGATTGGTTGATGGTGAGGTAACAGGGCCATGTTGCGGGGGTTCACATTATCAATCCTGAGGCTCCAAGAGGCCTGTGGGCTCCGGGGCTTATGGTCATTAAGTAGTTAACATCTTCCATTTGGAGTGGGTTTTAGCATCTGTAAAACGACTCAGGAGTGTGCATCAGACACTGTATCTAGGTACTACTGAGAGGAGCTAAAGCAGAGGATATGGGGGAGGGGTCTGTCCCCTGGAGGGGCCCTGCTCATTTACAACCCGGTGACCCTGAGCATTCTGTAAAAGCGGAATAAAAGTGCCCGCTTTCGCTGGTATTCCTGGCTTTTCAAGCCCAGGCAGCTCATCTATGCACCAAATCCCAGCAGTGGGCCTCCAGTGAGGCTCCAGTGCTGGAAAATAGATAGATTTCTGCAGCTCCTTCTCTCCTGACTAATGGGGCATCAGCTCCTCTTGACTTCTTATTAAAAGCCCAGTGGTGGCTTCTGAAGAGTTTACAGGCAAGTTGTCACATCTCTGATTCTCGTTTGATTCCGTTCTCCATCTTGTGACCAGTGTTGACCCATTTAACACAGACCGGCCTGATCATGCCATTCTCCTGCTTGAAACCCTCTTGGGTCTCTCCTCTGGTCCAGCTCTCTCATCCTGTCATTCAGGACCCTTCATGCTCTTCCTTTATCTTCTGACCACACACGCTGGTAGTAACCAGGCCATCTTACATGAGCCATCTTACAACAGGAAGTCCTGGTAAGGAACGCAGACCTAACAAGCTACCACCAACTGGAAGAATTCGGGAAAGGTCAAAAGGAGAGAGGAGTTGCCAATCCGTATGTCCTGCCAACCTCCCAGAATCCTTCTCGCTGGAATCCATCTCGGCTGAGTGATGCGTGTGCCACCAGGAAGGACCCTAAGTCAGAATGACTGGCCAGAGACAACCTGGAAGCTAACCCCATCACCATAAAACCCGAGACTGCGAGCCACGTGGCAGAGCCGTTCTCCTGGGTTCCCTACCCCACTGGCTCTCCACCCGGGTGCCCCTTCCCATTAAAGTCTCTTGCTTTGTCAGCACGTGTGTCTCCTTGGACAATTCATTTCCGAGTGTTAGTCAAGAGCCCGCTCTCGGGTCCTGAAACGGGTCTCCCTTCCTGCAACATTATCACTGCCGAAAATAAAGTACCATGGCCGGAGTCTGTTTATCCTCCAGACACACCTGGAATGTCTCCTGCTGGACCTACCTCAAACCTCATCCCCTGTTCTCAAATCCCTGCACCTCCCTCCTGAGTAAGGTTTTCTCCTTCTTTATATTCCTAATTTGGAGACACATTCCACTGTCTGGAGCCTATCAAGCGTGGGATCTTTCCCTAAGAAATCTGATTCCTTGGTCAAGATGAAAATTCTGAGAATCTTAGGCGAGCTAAGTTTTTCATTCATATTCTGTTCTTTGTATTCCCAATTCATTACAATGTCAGGTATTATCCAAACTTTCAGTGTTTCTCTGTCTTGAGGCAAGTGTTCATAACCACCTGGATGATCTCAGACCCGTGGGCTGGTGTACAAGGACCCCTCTTGGGGATGGGGGTTGAGGGGGGCACAGCAGCGCCTGAGATCTTGTAGGTGTGATTTTAGGGAGCAAAGGGTGTTAAGTGAAAGTCTGCCTTCCTTTATTCTTTCATTTCCAATAGAAGTTATAGGCCCATGGTGACATTGAATCACAACACTTTTTTGCCTTATTGAGGTCGCCAATGAGCAAGTCATGCTTTCCTATATTTTCTTCCTTCTAGATTAGAGGTATAAGCTGCAGGCCAACTACTCCTGTTCCCTGTTTTAGAACAACGTGTGAGTTAAGGATGATTTTTACGTTTTTCAATAATGGAAAAACATCAAAAGAAGAATGATATTTTTGACGTGAAAATAATATGAAATGCAGACTTTCGAGTCTATAAAGTTTCCTTGGCACACAGTCACACCTGTTTGCATATCGGCTGTGGCTGCTTGTGCATAATGGCAGAGCTGAGTAGCTATGACGGGGACGGTAAGGTCAGCAAAGTCAAAATTATTTCCTCTTTGGCCCTTTACAGAAGAAGCTTGCTCTAGGAGGCTTATTCCTTGAGCTCTAGTTTGTGTTGTGCTCAGTTTTATGATCCCAGAGTTTGGGACATGGCCTGGCACATAGCAGGTACTCAGTAAAGACTGGATGAACATGAATGAATGAATACATGGATGAGAGGTGGTTGAACTAACTTGTATTCCAATATCCATTCTGATTTTAACATTCTGTAACTCTAAAACACACCGGAGGTCACTAGCTTCTGAACATTTTTTCTTGCACGCGGTCGTTTTATATTTAGATTCTGATCTCCATGAGCATTATTTTGGAAAAGGAGAATTATGAAATATGATTAGCACCTCTTCAACAATTTATCCTTTTTCTAGTTGCTATTTTTTAACTAGTATATTTTCTCTTTGTTTGATAAGCAAAGTAAATAAGGCAAGATAAAGCAGTTTCAATCTACTAGCAAATGAAAGAAGCTGAGTTTTTCAAGATGATAGGAAATGGGGTGGGAGGGAGGAATGAAAGTTGGGGATGGAGTAGCAGATATTTTTAGGATCTGTCACTGTTTTAATAGCTCTGCTGTTATCACTTCAGAAAGGTCCACATTTGGGACCATTTACAGCTAATGGACATGTGTTGAGAGGTGTATGCAGGATGATACGTCATGCAAAAGTGAAAGCTAAATATTTGATTTTGCCTGACCAGAATGTGGACCGAAAGGGAGAGTCTATGCCAGTTCCTTTAAGTGCCTCTCCTCATAGCTAACAGGTGTCCCAAGTTCATTTTGGGTGTTTCTACGTATACCAAGATTGTTCCTTTGAAAAGGAGTTTGCCGAGAATGAGAGGTCAAGATGCTGTTTTAAATCACTCCGGTTCTACAGGGTCTCAGACTTGGCCTCAAAGAAAGCCACTGTCCTTTCAGCTCCAACATTTAGAAAGCCTTCCTCCAAATTCCCGGTTCATCTAGTTCTTGCACGTAAATTCTCATGTCTCTAACAAGTGCTTGAAATCTGAGAATTCCTTATTCTAGCTTCTGCTTTCCAGTGAAATTATTTCTCTGGATATGCTTGTGATTTAACTACTTGTGATGAAAGGAACTCAGAGCATCACCCAGGGAGTTCCATGAATATCTCCAACTTTGTTCCTTTCATATACTGTATTGATAATACCGACAGCTTACTGTTTTCATGCATATTTTGGGCACTGCTCTAAGAGCTTTTCATGCACTAACCCATTTACTCCTCGGGACAACCCATGACATAGACGTGGAAACAGAAGCACTGGTAACTTGTCCAGTAGTTCATTTACAGATTTTTAAAGATTGCACCTCTGTGTTCTGCCAGGCGCTGTTCTAGGCACTTGGGATATCCTTCATAAGCAAAACACATATGACCACCTGCCCTTATGGAGTGTATGTTCTCCTATCTAATGTCACAGAGCTGGTAAAGGGGCAGAGGCAGGATTTGAACTGGGCACTTAAGACCACTGCAGGGTAATGCCACTCAAAATTAATCTCCATCTTCCCCTTATGACTCTCTGCTTGACTCCAACACACCCTCGTGTTTCAGCTCCCTCCCAAGTTCTGCGCTCTCCTGGTTTGATGCCATCTAATTTATTTTTTTTTAAATAAATTTATTTATTTATTTTTGGCTGTGTTGGGTCTTCGTTTCCGTGCGAGGGCTTTCTCCAGTTGCGGTGAGCAGGGGCCACTCTTCATCGCGGTGCGCGGGCCTCTCCCGTTGCGGAGCACAGGCTCCAGACGCACAGGCTCAGTAGTTGTGGCTCACGGGCCTAGTTGCTCCGTGGCACGTGGGATCCTCCCGGACCGGGGCACGAACCCGTGTCCCCTGCATTGGCAGGCGGATTCTCAACCACTGCGCCACCCGGGAAGCCCCCATCTAATTTATTTTAACTCTTGTAAGGCTCAGTTGCAAAAATTGATTTTTCTATCAATGGATTTATCTCCCTTCTCTCTTCATAACCAGATTTTTCTTTCTTTTCTAATTACTGTAAGTCATCGGAGGCAAAGAACGAAAGCAAAGGGTTACACATGAATGCAGGTAAGGATAGGGCTGGGGCACGGAATTGCCCTCACTTACGTGTCCTCCGCCTCCTTGATGATGCTGTCCGCCTCATTCTCGCGCCTTCACGCTGGTCCAAGGCAAACGTGTGGTAAGATCAGTGTTCGCAGCCTTGTTCTGGATCCTGCCCTGCTTCCCCATAGGGCTCCCCTGCCAGTCCTCTGCTCATCCAGGGTTGGCCTTTAATTCTGCCTCTCCTTTGATTGGGGAGTTTGCATGTATTTCTTTTTTTTTTTTAAGTATTTGTTTATTTATTTATTTATGACTGTGTTGGGTCTTCGTTTCTGTGTGAGGGCTTTCTCTAATTGTGGCAAGTGGGGGCCACTCTTAATCGCGGTGCGCGGGCCTCTCACTGTCGCGGCCCCTCCCGTTGCGGAGCACAGGCTCCAGTCAGTAATTGTGGCTCACGGGCCTAGTTGCTCCGTGGCATGTGGGATCTTCCCAGACCAGGGCTCGAACCCGTGTCCCCTGCATTGGCAGGCAGATTCTCCACCACTGTGCCACCAGGGAAGCCCTGCATGTATTTCTGATGAGCTCCTATCACTTAACATCCCTTCAAGAACAGTGGATTCAGAATTGGGGTTACAGAACAACCATAAGTCTCAGCTTGCCTGTTTTACTTTTGTTGTTCTAGCATGATTATAAATAGCACCCTTTCACTCTCACAAGCATCCCATTTTGATAAGTTCAAATGATATCATAACTATAGGTCATACCTTTCCCTGTCTCAGGATGCCCAGAATGATATAGCACACCCCAGGAGTTCCTGGGTCCCCAACAGTGACTTACAATGTTGCAACTCATCCTGAGAGGGAACTGGAAAAATGCCCCCTTAATCATTTGGATCCACCATTTCTCCATTCAGAGAATAGAAGTAAATCACATTTTCTCCCCATTTTCTTCATACATATGTTGCTATAATGAAGCTTGTGCATTTTCAAGAGATTTTACCCATATCTTTCCTCTGTCTCTTTGCTGAAAATTCCATCTTTTTTGGCATCTATATTAAAGATAAAAAGTGAGAAATGAGGGCAAGGGAACATAAACTCTGTATACAGTCACTTAGAAGTTTTTGTAAAAGTTTTGAAGGGAAAAGTTACTGAAATTATTGTGTAAAATGAGTCTTTTTTTTTTTTTAATTTTAAGCTGGAGATTTCATTTGTCTTTGTGAACCCAGCAATTGATAGGTGCTCACAATTTTCAGGGAAAAGGTTTTAAGATCATTGGAGTATAAACAAAAGGTCAAGCTGAAGCTATATTCTAACAATAAATAACTTTTAGAGATTTATTGAGTCTTAGCTGCATCCAAGGAGATGTCTCTGCTTAACCTCTAACTAGCAGTGCAACTATAAACATGATACTTAAATTTTCTGAGTGTGAGTCCTAATCCATTAATTTGGCACACACAGACTATGGTGAGATGTCTGTCATGTAGCTTAAACTATCTCAGCATAGGTTTTTTTTAATTAAAAAAGTTTTTTTAATTTATTTTATTTTATTATTTTTTTAAAATTTTTGATTGCATTGGGGCTTCATTGCTGCACACGGGCTTTCTCTAGTTGTGTCAGGCAGGGGCTACTCTTCCCTGTGGTGCGCAGACTTCTCATTGTGGTGGCTTCTCTTGTTGTGAAGCATGGGCTCTAGGTGCGCGGGCTTCAGTAGTTGCAGTGCGCGGGCTTTAGTAGTTGTGGCTCGCTGGCTCAGTAGTTGTGGTACATGAGTTTAGTTGCTCCACAGCATGTGGGATCTTCCCGGACCAGGGCTCGAACCCGTGTCCCCTGCATTGGCAGGTGGATTCTTAACCACTGCGCCACGAGGGAAGTCCCTCAGCATAGGTTTTGATATTGTGTGTGTACGTGTGAGCTGAACTTACATCCTATATACTGTTATCATTTTAGTCAGAGATCCACACCCAAGGATGGTTGATGGAAATATATCAGAAAATTCAAATCCAGATGTGATTCCAGATGTAGATATTATAAGCAGGTTGGTGGCACAAATCTTTGCTCAATACCAGACTTTAGCTAATTACCAACCTGTCTGTAAATGAGTAGTTTGTTAATTAGTGTCAAGGCTGTTTGGAAGGGATGTTGATTTAGAGCATTTGGTTAAAATATTTTAGAGACCTCCGTACTCTCCCGGTTAGAGGGTGTAAGAATCCAGCAAGGGCTTAGCTTTTACATCGTGGGTTGACAACCAAGGTTTAATATCTAGAAGGCCTTATGTCCAGTCCTTGGCTTTGAGCAGGGTTTCTCAACCTCGGTACTACTGACATTTGGGGCTGGATAATTCTTTGTCTTGGGGGGTGTCCTCTGCCTTGTAATGTTTAGTAATATCCTTGGTCTTCATTCACTAGATGCCAGTAGAAACTCTCTTTCTTCCCCTTCTGTTTTGTCAACCCATGATGTCTCCAGACATTGAAAAATGTCTGCTGGTTGGGCGGGGTGGGGGGGAGCAAAATCGCCCCAGTTGAGAAAGACTAGTTCAGAGGATACAGTGACTTGGGACCAACTATAAGGACAAGAAAGTTCTGACAATGAGTAATCATCATGTCCGTCTTGAGTAAAGCTTTCACAGAAGATGGATCCAGATCCCTTAAACGACAGAGCCCTGAGGTGTCTTTGGGCTCCTAGAACAGGTCCTCTGAGCTTTTTTGTGCCTACTTTCTAATAAATGTTTGCATTCATATATGCATATTAATGGGGGAAACAGATTTGGTCTGCCACTTGGTTTGATTATAACGGGTTAATGAGTTTGTGAGGGAAATAATTAAACCTCTTCCACCTTGAACTTCTTGGTGCTTACCACTGTCCACCATAAAGAACCTAAGAAGTGTGACCACACTGCCTCCGGTCAGCTCTCAGCACGGGGGACAGTGGCACGCCACTGACTTGGCTGATGCGAAGAGCTGGTCAGAAGCCTTCAGCGTGAAGTTCTAGGCTCCCGGGCATCAGGAAGCAGGACACAGGGATATCCAAAAGGGAATGGAGACCCCCTCTCCCACCCTCCTCCCCCTCAGCACACACCTACTTGGGTCTCCTTTTATCACCGATTTGTCTAGAGATGCCCTGAACCATCTTGTAATGGCTCTTTCTGTCCAAGCCACTTGTTACTGTCTGAGACCCACGGAAAGGAACAGTCCTACAGAAGCACTTTTTTGCTGAGTTAAAAAGCCTTCAGTTATCTGACTGTAGGTTTCAAGAAGATACAAGGCTGAGACTTTGCTGCCGGCGCCCATGCACCGCCCCCCCCCCGACTCCCCCCACCCGGAGTCTCTGTGGCAGAAATCTGGAGTTCATCCACAGCTTCCTACATAATGAAACTGAATGCATGCTCATCATAAAATAAAATGTCCACCTGCGGTTTTGAAGCACCGCGGGGACTTTATACAGACCCCTAAACTAAATTCAGATCCCCCAGTACTTGCTGAGCTCTGTCTTCCTGGAATCCTCCATGGGAGCTGCTTCTGCCCTCCAATAACTTGGCAGGGCAGTGGGGTTCTGCTTTTCTGAGCAGAGAGACCCCCAGCCCAGCGCCTCTTTGCAAACCATTCCCCTTCGCATCAGCTCCACCAGGTGGCTCTCAGCAGAGAGGACCACCACTGTCCCGTGGTCCCCGGGGGCTCTGCGGCTCTCCCGAGGGGAAAGTTAATGATTTCATTGTGTCTATGTGGGATACTTAATGAATGGGCCTGAATAATTCAAGACAGGATGCCAGTGAAGAGGACACAGCCGACACCTGGGCAGGACAAAGATTTCTTTGGCTGCTTCAGGGGCGGGGGAGGGGATGCGCAGTCTTCATTTTACCATATTGTGTTCCCAGCTGCAAACAGTCCAAACGACAGGGACAGGCTCTTTCTTTTTTGAGGAGACAACTGTGGCTGTCTGGATGTGTGTGTGTGCGTGCACAAGAGTGTGCGTGTGCGTGTGTGTGTGTCTCTCTGTGTGTTTCCTTGCCAAGGCAAATTCAGATGATAAATCTGGCACTTTAAAAAAGACACTGGTCTTGTATCCCCCTTTATGCAACCTCAGACTTGGGTCTGAAAAAAATATCAAGCAAACTACATTCTTCTCCAAAGTTTTATAATAATGATAATAAAATGGTCCCCTACCAAGTTCAAAGAGGCTTTTCAGCTGGATACTGTGACGGGATCTTTGCAGAGGGGAGAGTGGGGATCCACTGAAATTCTGCTGCTTTACGAGGAGATGGGAATAGTAAAGTCAGATGCCTGGCTCACCGGAGATAACCCTGGAACTGCAATTACCCGGTGACAGCGCCCTGGCTTTTTGCAGCTGGGGTGTTACATTTTTTGTACAGCGCCCTGGCTTTTTGCAGCTGGGGTGTTACATTTTTTGTAAGGGGCTGTGGATTTGATAGCTCCTGAGAGTTTATTATTTTGCTTTTCTTCTGTTAAATCTCAGAAAGTAATGAGATGAAGAACTGAAGTCAGTTCTGCAGATAATTTCCAGGAATTTTATAGGAATATCTTGGGGGGAGAGATCACAGTGATTATTTCAATAATCAGAAGAAGAGATGCCCATGCATATAGACCTAGGGTCTCTCTAACTCTATAACCCCTGCCTCCCCAACAAGTTCTACTTTCCATCTTCAGATTGTGTATCTTAAGGCAGTCACTGTTACCATCTCAGTTAGCCAAATGGAAGTCCTGGACATTCTCCCCAGTAGTATGTACGATACACATGTTCAAAGTGTATACAATTTCAGGGAGCTCACAGACTCCCTGAAGACCATCGCCCAGTCCCCCAGATCTCTTGGTGACTCTGGTCTCTATAAAAATAAAATTTGTCCTGGGGGAAAGACGGTGCCCTATTGTCAATGACCGTCACCTCACAGTGACTGTGATGTCGAGACTAAATCCACGCCACTGGACCGCTTAAAAAATTATTTGACTTTAGGAAACGCTGGAAAGACAATTTCGTATCTCTCTAGTGGTCCTACAAAGGTGGGATACAGGGGACAGTGGGACAATAGGAACTGGAGGCCAGGATGCAGAGCCACTCCATTCTCAGGATTCTGTGCATACAGAAACTTCTCCTAAAGTGATGCTGTTCTTATTTCTGTTCATCAGCTGCCAGCCTTTCAGGTGCCTCAGAATCAGTACGCGGTGTCTTCTGTGGTCTGCTTCATTTGGACATAACATCCAGAAAAATAAAGAACCTTCATTTTAAAATCCAAGATTAAATATGGAAGCCTCCTCCTTCTTTTAGAAAACTATTACATTGCACGTTTTCTGGCACATTAGCACTTACGTCCCGTGTCAATTAGAAAAATGTGACAATCAGTCATAAAGTGTCTTTATGACCACAGGGACCTTAGAAATGACTGAGTTCCTCCCTCCCGTGGGACAGATGAGCAAATGGAGACACAGGCAGGAGAGGACAGTGTCTTGCCCAAGTCCCTTACTGGGCTGGTGCCAAAGCTAAACACCCAGTGCCAGTCTCTCAGTTGGCACTTCCCCACGCTGCTGCCATTCTGAGCATTACACTGTCAACTTAAATGATTCAAATGCTCCAGCTTTAAATAAGCCCTCGTGATTTTTTTTAAAAAAGAAAAAAAAAAACAACCAAAATCAGACTAACTTTCCATGACTCACTTTTCCAAAATGTTTTGTATCAATGTATCATGTACAAGGCAAAGGTACGAGCTGTAGCCAAGATTCTCCAAGGCAGAGAGCGCATTAGGGAAACCCTGATACAGAAGAATCGGTTGCAGAGTCTCTTTTAGCAAATGGTTGTTTATAAGTTCCATGTTTAAGAGAAAGAAAAAATTAAGACTTCATGCAAGCCGCAGAACAAAAGTTGAGATTTCCAGTGAAGCAAGAAAGCAGGGACTTTTTAAAAATGGGAGTGTGTGGGGCGGGGGCGGGGTGGGGGGGGCAGTGGGAGGAAGGAAAGCTATTCTTAATGGTATATTGTTTTCAGAGCTCTACCAATTAGCAAACGTCTCTTATAAAAGGAAGAAAGAGGGAAGGAATTTCATGTACTGAAATAGCCCCAGTCAGCTGCAAACGCTCCAGGCTTCTGCTGCAAGGCTTTCATCCCCCCTCCATAACCCTGGCCATTACATCAGTCCAAGTGCATCCTGGGGGCTATTGTCATGCTGATGAGACTGGATTCTCCCACTGCCCAGGGAGACATTCCCACCACAGACTGGCTCTGGGGCTCATTCAAGCTGCGCTGAATTGCCCTGGAGAATAATAGATGCAGCCTTAATTAACTACTGCGCTCAGCTCCCAATCACAGCTTGATTGTTGTGCTGGCTGCACTTTCTGCAAAAGAGGAAATGCCAGGGCTCCTCATGCAGACCCAGTGCTGGGAAGTAGGGCTCTCCTTAGGGAGCTGCAGTTGGGTTCTGTCTTGTTTTGAAAATAAAATATCGCAGGGTCTTATATCTCTGGTGTCCTGTTTTTCGGGAAGAAACAAACCTCAGTATCTATCGTTATTTCCCTGCCCAGGCCCTGGGATCCACTCACTGCATGCATCTCTCAGTGAAGGGTCTTTCCATGCTTTTTCTAACTCTGGCAGAGAACTCAACTTTATTCTTAGCATGGTCTTCATTTCATTTTAATAGTTTCTGTTGATGCTGATACTGGGTAAAACACAAGATTCCAATTTTTTTAACCTATTAAATTTGGGATGAGATCTGTTTCTTTGCAAACTCTTTACCAAGAGGTTGGGTGGGAAGGCAATGCAATGGTAACATCTTTCGACTCTGTGGCATCTCACCTTTAATATCCCCTAAAATCATAGCTTTAAGTTGACAGTGTAATGCTCAGAATGGCGGCAGCGTGGGGAAGTGCCAACTGAGAGACTGGCACTGGGTGTTTAGCTTTGGCACCAGCCCAGTAAGGGACTTGGGCAAGACACTGTCCTCTCCTGCCTGTGTCTCCATTTGCTCATCTGTCCCACGGGAGGGAGGAACTCAGTCATTTCTAAGGTCCCTGTGGTCATAAAGACACTTTATGACTGATTGTCACATTTTTCTAATTGACACGGGACGTAAGTGCTAATGTGCCAGAAAACGTGCAATGTAATAGTTTTCTAAAAGAAGGAGGAGGCTTCCATATTTAATCTTGGATTTTAAAATGAAGGTTCTTTATTTTTCTGGATGTTATGTCCAAATGAAGCAGACCACAGAAGACACCGCGTACTGATTCTGAGGCACCTGAAAGGCTGGCAGCTGATGAACAGAAATAAGAACAGCATCACTTTAGGAGAAGTTTCTGTATGCACAGAATCCTGAGAATGGAGTGGCTCTGCATCCTGGCCTCCAGTTCCTATTGTCCCACTGTCCCCTGTATCCCACCTTTGTAGGACCACTAGAGAGATACGAAATTGTCTTTCCAGCGTTTCCTAAAGTCAAATAATTTTTTTTTTTTTAAAGGATTTTCTTATTTATTTATTTATTTATTTATTTATTTATTTATTTATTTATTTTTGGCTGTGTTGGGTCTTCAGTTCGTGCGAGGGCTTTCTCCAGTTGCGGCAAGCGGGGGCCACTCTTCATCGCGGTGCGGGGACCGCTCTTCATCGCGGTGCGCGGGCCTTTCTCTATCGCGGCCCCTCCCGTCGCGGGGCACAGGCTCCAGACGCGCAGGCTCAGCAATTGTGGCTCACGGGCCCAGCTGCTCCGCGGCATGTGGGATCTTCCCAGACCAGGGCTCGAACCCGTGTCCCCTGCATTAGCAGGCAGATTCTCAACCACTGCGCCACCAGGGAAGCCCCAAATAATTTTTTAAGCGGTCCAGTGGCGTGGATTTAGTCTCGACATCACAGTCACTGTGAGGTGACGGTCATTGACAATAGGGCACCGTCTTTCCCCCAGGACAAATTTTATTTTTATAGAGACCAGAGTCACCAAGAGATCTGGGGGACTGGGCGATGGTCTTCAGGGAGTCTGTGAGCTCCCTGAAATTGTATACACTTTGAACATGTGTATCGTACATACTACTGGGGAGAATGTCCAGGACTTCCATTTGGCTAACTGAGATGGTAACAGTGACTGCCTTAAGATACACAATCTGAAGATGGAAAGTAGAACTTGTTGGGGAGGCAGGGGTTATAGAGTTAGAGAGACCCTAGGTCTATATGCATGGGCATCTCTTCTTCTGATTATTGAAATAATCACTGTGATCTCTCCCCCCAAGATATTCAGGTGAAGTTTTGGGGAGGTCACAGGTTATGATGTGTTTTTGCCACTTAACCATCAGTCTAGAAGAATCCATTTGCAGGGCCGCTATCAAGGGCCATTTGTTCCCTTTTGAGTATTTTGGCTACTATAGAACCTGCTTCTAGCCAGTAAATGGTCCCATCTTGTCGTTCAGCCTGGAAGACTTCCCATGGTTGTGGTCAAATAAGAGAAACCCTAGAACATTCCCTGTTCAGGGCTTTTTTTAAATAAAATAACAAAACATGTAACAACTCAGCATAAAATAATTTTTAGTATAATGGATCACTGTATATTAAAAAATGATATAAAGTTAGACCAGAACTTTAAGAAGTTCTGGGTATAACTAGGTGCTTTAGTCACTAATCTTGAACTAATTAAGCTTGACTCTCTTATAAGCTCGAGTAAAGTTATTCATTTCCCTCATCAAGAATCTTTATAACCCAAGACAGAAGTTTTTTTCTGAGTTTTAATACTTTAACAGTTTTACCAGGCATCAAACCATGCAGAGTTTCTATTCACATTTCTAACAGTAGAGATTTAACTGTTCATGTTTAACAAAAAAATAAGCATAGCATATCAAGCTATACACTTCGGAATCACACAAACCTCTCTTCTAGTTATAGCTCAGTCTCTGTGTAGCCTTGGGGAAGCTAATTATTGTCTCAGATCCTAAAGTTTGTCCTCTCTAAATTGGGTATAATGATACCTACCTTAAGAGATTGTTGTGAGGATTGAATGGCATAAGATGTGAGAAAGTATCATTTTGAGTGTGGACTGGACATCAAGTAGGTGACCTGTAAGTGCCAAGTCATTTTTCTGCCCTCTCCTGTGCTCCCACAATGTGCATTTTCTAGACCGCTGATTCCCTTCTCTCTTGTCTCCACTCTATTCATAGACAGAAGCAGAGAAGGACAACAGAATTCATGGAGCCTATTTTTATTCTTTCCAGAATGGGAAACCCTATGATGTTGAATGGCTTCCTGATAGTCTAGTCAAAAAGCCCAGCCTGAGATCACAGAATTTGGGGGCTGGAATGGAATTTAGGGAAGTAACCCAGCCCTTTATCGCATCATCTTGCTCAGTTATTCTGTGGCAGTGGCCAAAAGTTGAGTCTCAGCCCAGACCTTAGGTTGCTACCCCTGTTTACCTTAACATTTTCTTTCTCAAATTAGTTTCTCTGTTATTATGCAGTTATTTCTCTGAAATTATTATTATTTTAAAGATTTTTTTTTTGATGTGGACCATTTTTAAAGTCTATTGAATTTGTTACAGTATTGCTTCTGTTTTTTATGTTTTGGTTTTTGGCTGTGAGGCATGTGGGATCTTAGCTCCCTGACCAGGGATTGAACCCACACCCCCTGCATTGGAAGGCGAAGTCTTAACCAGTGGACCACCAGGGAAGTCCCTCTCTGCAATAATTAAACATAAATAACTTGATATAAAATGTATTGGAGTAAAAAAAAAGTCAAGTCCAGCAGAGATGAACTTAAGACACAAACACAACAACTTAAATAGAATTGAACATACTAAAAATAGCTTTCTAAGAGCATCACCAATAGCATCACTACCAGGAAACATTGAGTGAAAGGATGGCTCCATTGACAGAAGCAGGCATGCTGACATGGGCAAAAATATGGCTAGGAAAACATGGTAGTGTTGAACTGTGTTGTTTTGGTCGGCAGACTTTTAAAAAGTGAAATGTTAACATAGAATCCCAGTGTCATGAAGGGGGTAAAAGGAAGGTGTTCGGATAGGAGCAGAGGTCAGTGGAGTAGAGTTTCAGTTTCTCTGCCATCTAATCAGTCTCCCCTCATTCCTCAACTCCAACTGGTGATGTGCTTCCAAAAGAACACTGGACTTTATGGAAACCAGTTGGAAAGACAATGCAGTGACACAAAACTATGAGCCAGAAGGACAGGAGGTTTGCTTCCTTCCCTGCCCGCTAGGAGGTGGAAACAAAGCTGTGATCAGTACAGCCTTATGAAGAATGAATCATTCCCAAACTAAGCCACTTATATAATTAATGATACTTAATGTTGGTAGGTTGGGGAGAGGATAAATGGTAAATTCAATAAAGTATCAGCCACATGTTATTTGAGATACTTAAAAGATGTTGAAACCGATATGCAAAGATACTGGTTAGATGGATTTACAACATCCAGTTGAGCAATTAATCACATTTTCTGTGGATTGTCAGGTGAACCAACGGAAGCAAGAAATCAGACTGTTTTAATGTGCTATTTGAATTCATTAAATTGAGACCACAGCATGAGAGTAAAGAGAGGCATCCTCCCAAATTAGGGGAAGACAGGTTAAGTGATCAAGTCAATTCTATTTAACTAGTGAGTGACTCCTACCATATCATGGTTTCTTTAAAAGGTGGCTTCAAACTGTAGTCATGTGGGTATCCTGGGGCTTAGCTCAATTTAGGTCTAAATATTTAATCCTCCAGCTCCATCTCAGCTGTTCTGTACGTGATCCTGTTTGCAGGGGTTACGCTTCCCTACAGAGGGGAGCAAAATATGTGCCTGATGGTAGTTGGGTGACTGTTCTCTCTGCCTTAAATTCCATTCTAATTTTTTACCTTTTCACTTTTTAAATTTAATTCATTAAATTATTTAAAGCTAATCTATTTATTTGTTTTCCTTCATTTTTATTGATCTTTCAAGGTTTAGTTCAATTATTTCTTCCAGGAGATTTCCCTGAATCCCCAGCTTGGATTCAGTACCTCCCTTCATACTTTATACATACTTTGTCTTTGTACTGATGATGTTACACATTTTGTGTGTTTTGGTCCTTGGATGTAAGGTGCTGATAGTTAAATTCCGAAGACAATGACCTACCCATCCATGTACCATTACTCTACCATCCCTGTACCATACATATACTACTGGAATATGTATGGTAGGTGTTCAGAAACGTATTTGGGAATTGTTCAGTTTAATGAGACGAGCACAGTTTGTGCATTAGACAAGTTTTCTGATATTTTCTCTTTGGGGGATACTCCTTTGTCTGCCAGTACATGAACACAGGATGATTTGGTTAGCAGATTAAATGCAAAATAAGGGTGTCTTATAAACCACAAAACAAACTAATTTAGAGCACCAGATGCTCCCCCCATGGAAAATTAGTTTCTCTCTCATTGTCTTCCCATAGTACTTTGAATGTACCTCCCTTAATGCTAGGGTGACCATATAATTTACCAAATGGGACTATTTCTGAGAGTGGAAGGTGGCACTATCAGTAATTACACTGAAATAGCAGACAGTGACCTGGTGTTCTCCCTGCTGATCCAGAATGTATGGTTACCCCACTAAGAGCACTGAGCTGCACTACACAATTGGTGCTAAGGTGCCTATTGCTCGCCAGACTGTGTGTTCCTTGGGAGTTAGAGTGGCACTTGATTTATGCTTAATAGCATGGCTTCCATGTGCTAGAATTTTGTTTCCTGTATGTTGAATGAATATACTTTCTAAAGCTATTACTATAGTGTCATTTTCTTCACCGAAGTACACGCTTAGGGTGCCTGGCTCTGCATTCTCCATCATTCGGCTATGCAGTAAATGGATGGAATGTCAGAATCTTAGGGACAAGAAAAAAAAGTGTTTTTTATTGTCAAACACCCCCTTAGGCCTTCAAAAGTAACTGATAGAGACTAAATAAGTGAAACTCTCAAGTCCACAGGATAAAGCATTTGGATCATGGCTGTGACTGTGACTAACTGAATCAAGGGGCAAACGTGGTTATATTGAATTCCTTCTGTAATTTATTTGTTCAGTCTCCTATTGATACAGTAGAGAATGGAGGTTATTGTGTATGCTGAAGCCCAACTCAAGCCTTAGAATTTTTGTCCCACTAATTACAAATATCGTGTACTTGGATATGTTCTTTACCTCTCTATGCCTAAGTGTTGTTATTTGTAAAATGGGGATAATAATACTTCCTTTCTTCTCCTGCCTATCTTCTTCCTCCTCCTCTTCATAATTATGATCATAGGATATTTAGATTGTCCTCAAGGGCCTAGGCCTTCTTCATCTGTGCAGCATGAGTATTTCAAGTAGTGAGTAGACATGGCAGGTACTCACTAAATGATGAATAAGATCAGTGCAGTTTTAATGCTCTTTTAAAAGTAGAGATTCTTGCAGTGTTTGGTTTAGAGTGACTCAGACATTTTTAACCAAAGAAATAAAACAGGCAAATAAATCCACTAGGGAAGATAGCTTAGTGGTCTAAGACTCAGGTTAGAAATGGGGAGACTCCCTAGAACTGTGAAGTTCAAATTACAGCCACATTGACTCACCCTTTCGTCTTTTTTGAGATAAATTGAGTTGCAGTTGGTTTATGGTGGGAGAGTCTTTTGGATAAGGTCTCTAAACACCCAAGGTTTGTTTGCTCTGTTTGGACGTTATAGAACTCTAGAGGCATTTTTTTTTTTTTTTCTTTTTTTCTTTAGAAAATGGTTTGCTGTAATTTGTTTGGCCCCAGATTCTGGTACTCGGCTGAAATGTTGGGAAAACAGAGAATTGGCTTTCTCCTATAGTCTATTAGACACTTAATAAAATACAGATGATTAAGAGACCTCTTTCTGCTTCCCAGAGGAGTGCTTGAGACCGGGTAAGAAATAAAAGCAAAGGAATGGGGTGACAAATTTCAAGACGGTACTTTAAACATAAGGCTTGGTGTGGCTAGAAAAATAGCTCTTCGAACTTTTAAACTGACATTGAGAAGCATAAAAATATTTATTTCCAGTATATTTTCAGATAAAAATGTAACAGCACCAGTGATTTGGCACCTAGGCATATGAAATAATGAGTATAGTAGTGATTATTAGATTATTGAAGGTATAAAAGAAATGATTCTTGCTTTTAAAAGGAGGTTCAAATCTATAAATAGTGAGACTATTAAATTTCCAGGTAAGGTTATTTGAAAAATACAGTAAAAAGAGTAGGAATTGCACATAAATGTACAAAACATCTGCATTTCACGGATTTAAAAAAAAAATCTCTAAGTATTCAAGCAGAAAATTTAGGTTATGTAAAAGGAACAAAAGGAACTCCTTTCTTCTCAGTAATACTTAATGCTAAGGTAATTTTGGAATTCCTAGAGTTTGGAGTGGTAAAAGGCAAGATTCAAACAGTCCATATCATGTTATGTAGTCACTCTTGAGCCAAAGCCAAAGTAAAATGTTCTCAGATGTGAAAATACAGAAAATATGAACTATTTGTATACACTTTAGATAAAACTACTTAGACTTACTCTAGAAATATTAGAGGTAAATGAAATTGATGGAGAAAACATAGTATACAGGCTGGAAATCAGGTATTTCTATCATCTAGTACAGATGAGAGTAGGAATTTAGTAAATTCTTATTGAACGAATTATATGTAAATATATATTATCTGCATATATACACATATATGTGTATCATGTACGAAATGATGCAAAAGCCAAACTGAACACTTTAAAAATGTAAAGTAAATAAATTGTGTCAAGCAAAATTTGGGAAACGTCACATGGCTTTGGGATCTTTATAGCATTCACAGGAAGCCATGCTTTCCCTGGGCTGCATCCAGCCAATGACTGAGCAAAACAGCGGGACTGTATTTGGGCCATTTCTGCCCAGTTGTCTTTGCTCTATGGCTCTCCATTGGCTGGCTGAGATGTTCCAGAGCTGTAGTGCAGTCTGAGCCTCTTCCTTCCCCCTTTCCTTCTGTAGGTGTCAGAACTGTATGGAAATGCTTTTCCCTGCTTTATCTCTCTTTTGTCTTTCAGTCAATAAATCTCTCCACTTCTGGTTCCACCTTGGTGTCCCCTACCTGGAGGACCTGAATTGACATAGAGTGTTTATGTGTGTGCTTGCTTGTGATGAATTGGTAGGTGGAGAAAGTAAAGTATACTCTAAATTCTCATTTTGTAGCAGGGACTCAGAGGTTAGGGAAACTAGTAAAACAACAAACAAGGGGGCTAAAACAGGAAGCATGAGATAAAACGGCAGAGAAGATGAAACTATTACAAATGTAAGGTGCTGCAGCACCCATCCAGCTACATTATCTTCAGTTTACTTTATATCAGAGAGAGGATCTTCAACTAAGATGGAAGTCCAAAAATTCCTGGGTTCTAGATTTAGAGCTGTGTGTCTTTGGAATGTTTTGGTAAATCCTTCTATGAAGGTTTCAGAATGTTTTTCTTTCCCTCTGGGTACAGAGTTTCATTGTAGCTTAGGGGAGAAGGCCTAAAAAAATTCCTATCAGGCTCTGAATATCAGCTTCCAATTGTCCAACTTCTCACCATACAGCTACTTAAAAATATATATATATATATAGTATATGTGTTATATATATATACACACACACACACACACACACACACACACACACATCTCCTTTCAAACATCTTGTCAGGTTTCAGCCATGACAAACAGTAAATATTCCTGGCACTATCAAAAAACCCCGTGGACATAAGAGGTGTCCCCAAATAAGGTGCAAAAGATACAACCCTCCCAAGATCCAGAGCCACTCCCAAAGATAACCAAAAGAAAGAAAGACAATTCCCCTAAAAGCTGGCAAGAGTTGGTAGGATCCTAGCTGAAAACTGACTGCAACCCACATTCCTGTCCAGCCATGTCCCCCACCTCTCCCCACAACCTCATGGTGCCAAGCCAAGTTCTCAGGACACAAAAAGAGGCAAACAAGAAGGCATTAGCTATCCCTGAGAGAGAAAGAATCAGCCACCGATGGGCACCCAAAAGCAAATTCACAAATCACGATTCAGATCAGATTCTCACGCTTTTTTCATGCCAATCTGAATTTGTTCAGAAAGGGACAACGTAAAATCTTACTTTCCTCTTTGACCAGGCACCACAGATTAGAGATCTGGGAGAGCTGAGTTTGGTAAGGATGCTCATCCTTTGCCGGTTTCTGCCAGTTTTCCCGGGATTCCGTGTGCAGGCTCTGGAGCAAGTGGGGTGTCCCAGCAGGTTTCAGCCTGCTCACCAGAAACTGGGGAGGAGGGAAAATAATTTTCCTTCTGCCCTTTATAGAGAATGCTTGGCTGAGACCTCTTTTTCTCTAGGGGACCTCATTCACTGATAAGCTTATTGAAGATGGTTAAAAGTTCTCCACCCTGGCCCCGTATAATCCAAGATTATCTTTGCTAAGGCTATATTCTACTTGTTCAACCTTAATACGGCATTGTACTCACGTGAGGCCTTACGCTGGACCCAGTCCAGCTTAAGTTGGACCCAGTCTGACCTAAATCCCCTTCAGTTTGTAAGTTAGACCAGTCTGACCCAAATTCACTCCATTTTCTAAGTTGGAGCCAGTCTGACGCGGGACCCAGTCTGACGCGGGACCCATTTTGACACCGGAGCCAGTCTGACGTCGGACCCAGTCTGACGCGGGAGCCAGTCTGACGTCGGACCCAGTCTGACGCGGGACCCATTTTGACGCCGGAGCCATTTTGATGCCGGAGCCAGTTGGACACGGGACCCAGTCTGACGCCGGACCCAGTCTGACGCGGGAGCCGGTTGGACGCGGGAGCCAGTCTGACGTCGGAGCCAGTCTGACGCGGGACCCATTTTGACGCCGGAGCCAGTCTGACGCAAGACCCAGTCTGACGCCGGAGCCAGTCTGACGCGGGAGCCATTTTGACACCGGACCCAGTCTGACGTCGGACCCAGTCTGACGCGGGAGCCAGTCTGACGCGGGAGTCAGTCTGACGTCGGAGCCAGTCTGACGCGGGACCCAGTCTGACGTCGGAGCCAGTCTGGCGCGGGACCCAGTCTGACGTCGGACCCAGTCTGGCGCGGCACCCGGTCTGAAGCGGCAGCCAGTGGGTTTCTTCCGTCAGGCCTAGTCCAGCTCTGGCGCGTTTCCAGAGCCCCGCTAGAAAAAGAAACTTGCAAAGTCTGGCAGCTGGTGACGCAGAACCTGCGGAGCCAGGACCCTAGGGG
This sequence comes from Balaenoptera acutorostrata, assembly GCF_949987535.1. Taxonomy (NCBI): domain Eukaryota; kingdom Metazoa; phylum Chordata; class Mammalia; order Artiodactyla; family Balaenopteridae; genus Balaenoptera; species Balaenoptera acutorostrata. The sequence continues at coordinate 59,614,550 of NC_080083.1, forward strand.
CCGCGTCCACCACCCCCAGGCGGAGAGGAAGCACCAGCTCCAGGGCTCAACAGGTACCTGGGCCTGGCTGCTCGTTGCTCTTGGGGTCCCGGGGTCGCCTTCCGTCCCCTCTTCCGACAGCAGTGCTGTTAAAAAGGAAATTGGGGCATATTAAAATTGTAGGAGTTTATTTGGGCAAAAAGTATTTTGAATCACGCAGCATCCAGTCTAACTGGAGGAACTGTACAGGCAGAAGGGGTGGGAAGGAGGAAGCGGTACTGGCTTTTGCACAGTTACTTTCCTTTAGGTTTTGGCGGAGTCTGTCAGGCAGATGACCCGATGAATGCTGGTTGACTAGTTTTAAGATTCGTTCCTGGGAGAGCTGAAACTGTAATTAAGTCTTGGTAACCTGGGGCTTAGCATCAATGACTCCATTTGGGGCTTGTTGTCTTGTATATAACACACAATTATATTAGAAGGGCCCTTTAAAAGCCGTGCATATTCACTTACTTCAGGTGCTTGAAGAGCGAGGAGAAGACATTTAAAGAGAGAGTGCTTTACCATTTGTTAGAAATGTGATTGTTGGGTTTTCTACTGGTGATTTATATTTACTGTTCAATAGATCAGCCTTTGACAGTTGTGTTTTGGCTTGTCCATTTGGCGAATTCTTTACCCTTTAAGAAGAGTGTGTGCGATTTACAAATATCCAACAATTGTTTAGCAGATTGTTTGTAGATGAAATACTAAAGCCAGCAGTGTTCACATGTCAGGGTCCCTAGGGAGTCAGGTGTCATTTAAACCAATTCATATGTCTGTTACCTTTTTCATTGCTGTTCTATGTGGTCTCTCTCTCTCAATCTCTTCATCTCTCTGTCTCTCTCCTTTGCCACCATCTGTGCAGCGGCATTTATTTATGGACCCAAGATGGCAGGGCCATAGGACAGAAGGCATCAAATCCATGAGCCATTTAGGGGAGAGGCGCCCAGGACCACTTACAGTGAACTTGACACGTGTGAGAAATAAATCTTCCTTGCACTAAGCCACTAATACTCAGAGGTTGTTCATTTCAGAAGCTAGTATTAATTATTCTAACACAGGTCTCAAAACTGTTGCTTAATCTTTCTGTTGATGCAAATAAAGAAATACACATTTTAAACATTACTCATTTTTATAGTTTAAATTTTACTCTCTTTTTATAGGAATATGATGAGATCCCATTGCCCAAGTCTCTCCTTAAGAGATATTTGGCTCTTTGGGTGGATCAAATCTAATTTGATACCAATTTTGTCAGATACGGTTCTCACAGCAGAATACCATTATTGGACCAGACATTAGAGAATTGAAAAGTAAAGTTTGTTTTACAACAGAATGTTAGCAGTTAAGATCAGATAAGTCTTCATGAGACTATATTCTTTTATATGAATATGTTTTGTATGAATATATTTAAATGGACAGTTTTAGGCCATCCATCACTAAATACCCAAAGAAAATAGAGAAGATTAGTTAGTGGCTGGGTAAGATTTTCCCAAATCCTTTAAATTCTGTATTAAAAAATATTTGGAATATTTATTACATTTTTCAGTTTTCTGTAAAAATTTTGGAGTAATATACACAATGCTCTCACTGGTCTCTCAGGTAAGAGCTGAAAAAGAAATTAGGTCACAGAAGTAATTTAGGTTTTTTTTTCTCTTTTAAAAACGTTAGTGCATAAAACATACAAAGTCACCATTTGTTGTGTTGTTGGTTGCCAGAAATTATCTTTCTTCCATTTAGGAAGGTGATAACTCCCCAGAATAATCAAAAATAAGAATTGAAATGCTGAAGAATTCAGACACTGTATAAACTGTGGGATTCCAATCTCTTGTTGATGGGAACTCAGTTACAAGCTCAGGTGTTCTGGTTAAGTGAGATTGCATCTCACATGGCTGCTTCTACAGGTTATCTCTTTATCGTATAGGTTTTTACATAGAAACACGCTGTCACGTCCTCTCTCAATCCTGGTGTACAAAGTTGGATTAACACCTACGTGAGTTAGTAAAGATTTAGCAGACTCACTTATCTCTACATGGTATTCTGTACCAAACGGGGCCTTGCAAGATGCTTTGGTAGAACTTGGCGGGGAATATATATTCTTTTAATGAATTAAGAAATAAATTAGTATCTCACCATATTCATGCTTGGTAAATGCTGTATGTGAGAAAAAAACCCCAAAAAACCTATAGACTACCCAAATTATTGTTTGCCAAACATGAAGTGCTGCCACGTGGAGCTTGCTGATTGTATAACAACTACTAACTAAATGTAAAGGTCATCTCCCCTTTTGCCATAACATTATGATCAAAAACATTCACCCATGCTTTTAAAAATAACTCCTCTGGCACTGAGAAGGACAGAAGAGAGAAAAAGAATAAGAAAGTAGAGTCATAAGTTTCACTGCTCTTCCTGCCAACATATACAAACCCACATCCAAAACACATCTCATTTACATGCCTGTTTATTTTGTTTTCATGGCTGTCTGGAAGCTGGGACCTTTCTTTTTCTCTAAACTGAGACAAAGAGATATAAAGATAAACTCTGACCCTGCTTAGCTCCCCGTAATGTCTTTGGCCTTCCCATTCCCACCATGGCAAATGTTCTTATCACTGATGGACTTTGGTGTATGTGTAGATGGGTCACCAAAGGTTTGGAGAGAATATTGTGAATTCTTTTGTTTATTAATTTTGAATTGGAAGTTTTTGCCCTAGGAGTTACAAATTCTACTTGGTTTTAGGAAGATTTGAAGTAGGTAAGGAATATAGCAGGAGACTAAATCATTTCATAGAAACGGAAACTGAATTTACAGAGATTTTAGAGTAGGTTATAGCATCCCTGAGCAGCAGTTATTGATAGATTTTTGTTCCTATTGTTGTTAACGAGCACTTTGCATCAGAGATTGCTTTATTTACTTTATAAATATTTACATGTTTAATCTCAATAACAGTCCTATGAGGTAAGCATTATTATTATCCCCATTTTACAGATGAGGAACATGAGGCTCAGAGAATTTAAGACACGTGTCTGAGGCCACACAGCATGTACATGAAAGAGCCTGCTTTGAGCCCAGATAGTATAGTTCTCAAGCCCTGTGTTCTTCTGCCACTATTTGCTCATTCCCCATATTCTTTTCCTCATGAAACCCCCTCTTTTTAAACTAGGCACTGTTTTCTTCCTTAGATACAAATGTATACTTGATATAAATCTTTCCTTAAGAAGGTTTCTTTCCCAACATTGAGTTACTGTCATCCCTGTAGGGATGGAAGTACCGATTCCTCAGACTGTACTCTACATCAGGCTGGCCTTACTTCTAGGGGATTTTCAGAAATTGAATCCTCCTAAAATCAATTTCTAAAAACAGCACGGTTTTCTCTCATTGAGTTACTGGTTTCTCTCTCGCATTCTGCTGATTTCAAAAGGGTGCCTTCAGTTGCCATTTCATCTTCTAGAACCTGTCAGGGGCTGATTTCTCTGTTTTCACCTACTCCCTTCCTTTCTTAAATAAGAATGATAGTGATTTGAATGGAGATAGAAAACCCTTATAGGAAATAACAACAAGGAGGTCCAGCACTGCCTCACTAAGTGAGAAAAATACTCTGGTGAAAGATTTTATATTTTTCAAGGAGAATAAGAAATCTCCCCATAAACCTCTGCAAACTCAGCCTTGAACACAAAGTAGGAAGGAGCTTCGAAAATGGGCTTTAAACCGGGTATAACCAACAATGTGTGCACGCAGCAATTCATCCTGGGATTGCTCTGCTGAAACGTACACTCAGCAGCAAAATGGATGCTGCATGCTTTGGGGTTCTTAGCCCGTTCACATCTATGCTCTGAAAGAAGAATGCCATGAACGAAGTGCTATTAATTTGTTGTAAAGTCAACAGTTCCCCAAGGGCTTTCAAATGAAACAGGCCCTTTATTCTCTAGGTCTACAGCTCCTTATGTTCATGGTACTTTCTGCCATTGCAAACTCTAAAGTAAATGGAACACCTTCCTTGGCTTTTTATTGCCCTTAAAATTGATTGGTCCAAATTGTCTGAACCCTTATGATCTGGTCACTACTGATCTATCTTGTGTCATCCTTTGATCCCTCATGGTCTGGAAACTACTGATCTATCCAGTGTCATCCCTTGCAGTTTTCTCCTTTGAGCTACATGATCCTACTGTATTTTAATTTCTCTCTGATTCTTCATACCCACTCTGCTTTTATCTTTGCACTCACTCTTCCATCCTTTTGGAATTCGTGCTCCTAACCATGCTTCTGCATCTTTTTTCACACAGCTACTTCCAGTCATCCACCTGGGTCTTACCTAACCCTAGGGAGCTTTTCCACCCTGCTTCCCTACACGGATCAGGTACCTGGCATAGGTTTTGCCTCTCAAAGGTTTATCCCACATGTGACCATTAATGTATGAGCATTTAATTGGTCAAGACACTCTTCAGAAAGAGGGAGCTGTTAATAAGTATGTAGGGACAACAGGGGTAAATCAGGGATGTCCAGGGAAAACTGGTCTATCTTGTCAACAACTTTGGCATTTTTTGTTGAATTGCATACTTCCCCCACCGTTTATAAATTACAGGAAAAGAAGAGCCTCATTTGTATGTTGATTTCTCCTTATTTCCTAATTTGCTACATCTTATTGCTTAATGCGTAATTGGAGTTCAAAAGTAGTAACTTGTATATAACAGCAGGTATAGATATAAATATATAAAATGATATACATACAAAATAGTAAAATAATGTATTTATAAACAAGTGTATAACAGCAAAACACAAACTAATGTGCGTATATGACAGCTGTCGGGCAGTGAGCTGGCTGCCATAACCGGAAGTACTGATGTTTTCGGCTCTCATCTTACGGGTGAGGAGTCTGAGGCGTGAAGAGGTTAGATGAAGCTGAGATTCAGCCTCCAGTCAGCCAGATACTTAACCATGAGCTTCAGCTGTGCTGTCCTGCTTTTGCCAAACTCCTTGGCAGTTTCCAAGAGTCATCTTAACATGCTGTTCTCTTTGATTTGTCCTTTCAACTCTCCATTGGGCCCAGTAGCCAATACAGGTCATTATTTATGTGACTTATCATTATTCCAAACAGGAAGGAACCTGAGGAGAGTACAAAAACAAAACACAAAACAAAATATTTCATGTTGGTAAGGTTAGGGGAGATATTGGGGGAAAAAAAGGGGAAAAAATTGCTGAAAATCTGGACTGGATGTGTTTGAATGAAAGAGTCTTTCTGGCCATGAACTGGCAATCAGGATCAAGCTAGTTGAAATTCTTAATAGAGTTTGAACAGATGCCATGCAACTTCTGACATTAAACATCATCAATATGACTTTTATTTCTGTTTCCAGCTGAAAGGGTCATTACCGTGATCTGTGGGATGGTTCTGCACACAAGCCGGTATTTCTCTTTCCTCTCGTCAGACTTGAAGGTAAGATAAGTTCACAGAGAACTTTAACAAATCTAAACAGTGGCATTTATGTCAAATAACTTTTGCCTTTGTAGCTTCTAACTTGGGTTGCTTTTAACATCCAGGGATTCCGTTTTGCTTTATCTTCTAGTTTGTGTTGAATAGTATCCATGCTCTGATCTTAAGAAAAAATACATACCTGAAGCCTCCTTCTTCATCACTTGACATAGTTATGTGCGTTCCATGCATTAGAACATTTTTGGGTTTTCAGCTTTCTCAATATATCATGCTTTCCCATTATAGCACATCACAACCTGACTGGTAGAAACTATGATTGTCTGGTGCCAAGAATAACCAAACAAGGCTCAAAATACCAATCTGCTGTTATCCCAGGGCAAGCTGAGTTGGAAACTGAAGACACCTGAACTCATAGCCCTTTTAGTCTAAGGGGAATATGGTGAAGGTCATGGCAGGGGGCAGAGGACTCCCCACAGTGTCCCCTAAGTAAGAAGTTTCTGATAGAAGTAGTATTTAGAGGGCGGTTTTGGTTATCCAACGTTAGTGTTTCACAGCTTCTCAGCTACTTGCTAAGTGTGTGCGTGCCCATCCACTTCTGCTGAAGAACTGAATGAGATAGAAAGTGTTAAAGAGTAAATGACAGAGTTGAGAAATTCCATGATATCTTTCAAAGATGGGATCGTAGGTTAGAGTTCATATTAGTTTTTAAAGTATTCTACTTTAAGACCTATTGAGATATTTTAATTATATTAGAGACTTAATCACCATTTTGGAAATGAAAGGCCCAATTTTAAGTCCCTGGAGGTTTGTGTATTAGAGTTATTATTCTTCTTTCCAAAACAGTAAGTTTTCATTTTGCTACAATTTTTAATTCTAATCTTTTTTTAAAAAATTAATTAATTTATTTATCTTTGGCTGCGTTGGGTCTTCATTGCTGCGCACGGACTTTCTCTAGTTGTGGCGAGCAGGGGCTACTCTTAGTTGCGGTGCGTGGGCTTCTCATTGTGGTGGCTTCTCTTGCTGCGGAGCACGGGCTCTAGGCGTGCGGGCTTCAGGAGTTGTGGCTCGCGGGCTCTAGAACGCAGGCTCAGTAGTTGTGGCACATGGGCTTAGTTGCTCTGCAGCATGTGGGATCTTCCCGGACCAGGGCTTGAACCCGTGTCCCCTGCATTGGCAGGCGGATTCTTAACCACTGCGCCACCAGGGAAGCCCTCCAATCTTCTTTATATTAAGATGTTGGAGTTTATGTCATCATCAGTGAGGTATTTATTTATTTAGTCAAAGGAGGAACATTTTGGAATTTTTAAGATTAACAAATTGTTACCTTATAGAATAAAGGGGACTCTCCAGATATTCTGTTTGGTGCTCTGATTTCATGAACTTTCTCTCTTTGCACAAAGTCACTGAACCCTTCAGGCAAAGTTTTCCAATTATTATTATTATTTTTAGTACTTCTAGCTCCTGGAAATCCAAGATATCCATAGAAGTTCAGACATATTTAGATGTTGATCAGAATCAAATAGGTACACTCCGTGTAGGTGTATTCCTATTCCTCTAGTGCAACTAACATGAAAGTTATCATCTGCAAACAAAACAACATAAAAACAAAAACAAAAAATGACAGTTATTAAGGCTTAGTGTGTGTCAGAAACTCACTAGAGAGCTTTGGATACAAGCATGAATAAGGTATAATTCCTAACCTTGCAGAATTCACAGTCTAGTGGGAGACCAAGATAAACAAATAGCTGTAATTCAGTGCACTATGTTCTATAAATGAGACATACAGAGTTCTGTTAGAACACTGGTAAAGGAGTGGTTGATTTCTCTGAGGGAGTTTTGGAGAGTTACAGAAGAAAAGATAAACTTTGAATTAGATATTAGAGGGTGAGTTGATTCCCCAGGTAGACAGGTGAGGCAGGCCACTCCAAGGAGTGGGAAAAAGTCCCCTGAACATGTTGGGAGGATGGGATGTGGTCCATGGACAGAACACTGATCAGAGGGCGGGGAAAGCAGGACATCTCAGCAGGAGCACATGTGCCAAGGGACTTACAGATAATGTGGAGGAGGTTAAACGTGGGTGTCCTACCAGGTCAGGTATCATGGGATGGTGAAGAGACACCTGACCTGAGAACCTGGCCACCTGTGTGCAAGCCCTGATCCTGCCATTATCAAGAAAGTATCACTCAACGCAAATTCTTCATCTTTCTTACCTCTCAAACGAGGCAGTTCCTGCAGCACTAAAATTCTGATTTTTTAGATTGAGGATAATGTTTCATCTGAAGAAATACTAAGTTAGAAAAATGAGCTATGTTTGTCTCCAAAACTAGAAATATATTTAATTCCTATTCTAGTAGTAGTTGTGTCAGCTTATAAATAGAACTGAATTTATATGGTGTAATCAAGCAGGAGACTTGATGTATAGGCTGACGATCTACAAATACCCTCAGTGAAATATTATAAATGAAGAATGGAACATCACATCCTCCAAATTTGTAAGAGAAGAAATAATGGCCTGAGACAAAGGACAGGACTATTTTTTAGACTAGACTTAAAAGCCTCCCTAATCTTTGAGAGCATCTGGGCTACATTGCAGACTCCCTCGAGGGGTTGGGAAGGGCAACTCTAGACACTGGAGGGCAGGCAAGTGAGCTCTTGACCTGCAGAAGAGGAAGGAGGAGTTGAAGTAATAAGACGCCAGGACAGTAATTTGCAGGCTGAACTGGAGGAACGATGGACTTCAAGAAGCTCAGACCTGATGCTGTCTTACTGGCTTTCAGCTATCCACTGGCAATCGGCACAAGGATACCACTCCAGCAAGCATAGCACCCAGGATTCCTCACTGCCTTTTAGGGAAGTTCCATTGACTCAACATCTGCTGTATATTTGGCACCACTGTACTCACTCTACACACAGGGAAGCGCTGAGAGGGAGAAAGGGTATGTTGACATATACTGAACACTTACTAAGTACTGCAGGCTGTGCAGTGCTCTTCAGGTAACAGGATCTCGTTTAAATCTCAGAGCAGTATGTAATTATTATAATCTCTCCTTTGTGTAAAATGAGGAACCTGAAACACAGAAACGATAAACAAAGCTGCCCAAAGTAAGGGGCAGAGTCAAGCTTTGAACCTAGAATTCTCTGATTCCAAAGGCCATGCCTTGTTGCAACATCCTAGGAGAGTATTGTCAACCAATTCCCGATAGGATTGGTTTCTCACTGGGGCATTGCTTATAATCTGCTGGAAGATTTTCCTTAATAAAAATGTTCCATTTGAATCTATTCCTGCAGGTGGTAGAGACACAGTAATGGCTGACACATGACCAGTGGAAGGGTGTCCATTTTTCTTTCTTTCTTCAGTTAAAGTTCTGAATTGGATCCAGCTGTTCCTTGATGCAGAGGCCAAAAGACCCCAATATCCTGCTCTTTGTTTTCCTGGAAGTTATTGGCTATTGTTAGCCATGGAGGCCAGGTTGGAAGCCCTTAAAGAACTAAAAAGTTGGTCAGTGGTTACTGGGGAGCAAGGTCATGGAACAGTGGAGATGATGGTATTTTAAGATCAAGCCTCAGTTTCAGGTCTGGCTAAAGCCATGTGTTGACCCTCATAGGGTATCATCTATAAATAGACCTTAACAAAGAAGCCAAGTGGACCCTGTTCATTCTTTACTTAGAGCAAATAATAATGTAATGATTTTTTTTTTTAATTAATTAATTTATTTATTTATTCATTTTCGGCTGTGTTGGGTCCTCGCCTCTGCGCGAGGGCCCTCTCCAGTTGCGGCGAGCGGGGACCACTCCTCATCGCGGTGCGCGGGCCCCCCACCACCGCGGCCTCTCCCGTTGCGGAGCACAGGCTCCAGACGCACAGGCTCAGCAGTTGTGACGCGCACGGGCCCAGTTGCTCCGCGGCACGTGGGATCCCCCCGGACCAGGGCTCGAACCCGTGTGCCCTGCATCGGCAGGCGGACTCCCAACCACTGCGCCACCAGGGAAGCCCTGTAATGATTTTAACAATAATTCTCATGACTTCTCAAGTCATTATTGCATGCTAAATCCAGAGCTAAGCTGTTTATGCACATCATCATCATCATTTTTATCTCTAACATTTACTGAGCACTTATTATGTACCATGCTCTTGTACTAAGCACCTCAGTCTTCACCATCCTGTAAGGTAAATGCTAATATATTCCTCATATTTCAGGCAAAGGAGCTAAACCCTAGGTTAACTAGCTGTTTTAATATACTTTGATTAGTTAATGACAGAAGCAGGGGACTAGAACAGAAATGTTTACTGAGATTCTCAAAGAGCTAGAAAGCAGTTGCAATAGGATTAAAAGGAAGGGACAGAAAATAGCAAAACTATTGAGAGGACTGAGCAATTTGTCAACTTCTTGTACGATGCCAGCATTAACCCACTGCCTCTTTTAGTGCCTGTTCTCTCTTTTTGTCTTCTGGTTCTGCAGCCAGAGGGGGCTGACCATTTGGATTGGCACAGTCTTAGGATGTCTAGAAATGGGATTCCCAAATATCCTACTAAAGTGCAACTCCACTGAGATGACCAAGCATGCTCTTGGTCGGGCAATACTTTTATGGATCAGCTTGGTTAGAATAAGAAACTCACTCACGATAAACTTGGAACTCAAAAGGGATTTTTGTCTTCCAAATGTCAGATGTGATAGAGGGCTGTTGGTGAGTCACTCACTTTTTCAAGGAATACAGGCATAATTCCCAGCGGAATAATGAGCCTCAGCCCACTGGCGCCCAAGGAGCTAACACAATGGGCAGATGTCCGAACCCTACTGGCCACATCCCAGATGCAAACAATAGAACACTGGCCAACTTCTACTAAAGAGAATTTCTGAAGCCATGGTATTGCCTTGGCCAGCCAAAGATGCATTACGAGACCACAGTTATCCACAATAGTCTCACTTCATAAAGAAGGAAAGGATTGGGGAGGGGAAGTAATGTGAGCTTACATTCTCTGATGGAGTTTGAGGAAAAGCACTCAGAGATTTTGCCTCTTTGCCCTTTTGGATGATGGATTGCTTCAGTTTTATGAAATGCTGGGGCTAAATCCCTTCAGGGTTGGGACTACATGAATATTAATTGGTCCCAAATAAGAAGAGTAAGGCCTTGCTCATTGCCGGTCTGGGACAGTCATCATCATTGGTCTTTTCCAGACTCACTCTTTGTTTTAAAGGAGATCTTTTTAATGGGGGAAACTCAGAGAGTTAGACTTGGGAAGGAGATTTTATTAAGCTTTCCACAGTCATGAGTTATTTTATTCCTCAAAAATTGCATCATGTTAAAGAACCATAATGACATTGAATTATCTAAGCAGATCCTATTTCATATCCTCTAAAATGGATGCAGATTACAAAATTTAGAATAAGCCCTTTTTACAGTTCCTAGAATTTTGTGTATTTGTGTGTTTATGTTAAGTAGTACTTTCATATATATCATCTTCCCTCAAGGTAAATAAAGCAGATATTATTCTTCCTCTTTTACAGGCAAGGTCAGTGATTAAATAAGTTGCAAATGATAGATCACAGTGAGTGAGTGTCAAAACTGGGAACTTTAATCTGGGTCTCCTGATTATAGGCTCCCTCTATTGTCTATGTATGTCCTCTCCAGTCCATATGGGTCACTCCCTGCTTTCTACCACTCATTCCATTAATAGGTTCAGCCCTGGTTATGACATCTTCTCCATAAACAGGAGGAGAGGGAGGCCAGAGAAAATTATATTTGTAAAGTTCACCTGGAGCCAAGAAACAACTTTTGCTTTCTTGGATGTATTAAATTTGGGCACAAACCATTTGTCTGGGAGGAGCGATTTACTGCTAACCTTAGGGGAGGAGAGGAAATTGTTTCCTAAGGCATGTTTAGAGGTGAGTTTTCTCCAATGAATAGAATCCTGTCAATCACACTAAGACAATGAAAAATAGGAAATACAGATGCTTTTGGCTATGTAGGCTCAAAAACATAAACATTAAAAATCACATTTAGTAATTTAAAGGAGGTTTTCTCAGAGCCACTGAATATCTATACACAGTTCCCTTGGGACATAATTCTGAAAGATAAGAAGACTTTTGCTAAATTAGGGGAAAATAAAACAGAACAACTCCCCCTTGACTTCCAGAAGATTCCAGCCAAGCCTGAGTTCTAACCCTCTTAGATTTGGAATGGGTTCTAAACTTGGCAAAAAAGCACTAACCCATCCCTACTGGAAATCTCTCCAGAGAGTCAGTTCCAGCTTTCCAAAAACTTGCAGCCCAAATATGTTTGGCTCCACATCTGAACCTTTGTAATATTTGACATCTATTAGCAATTACCAAGTCAGCTTCAGAAACCTCAAATCAAGCTGAACTCCAATGGGTGTATGAAGTCAAACTGATAAGATTGCCATACAATTTAAGCAAACATGGAACCTGACTTGAAAACCCATGTGAAGGCTCACTCACACTTTTGGCAAAGGCTCACAGATCTTCAGAGAGATAAATGAGGAGGAAGAAGAGGGAGATCTCGGTTTTCTCTTCTAATCCATTGCTTCCATGCAGCTACTGGATTCCATGACATCAGAGGACAGAGATCCTGAAACTAGCATAACAATGGCCCCTGTGAAATCAGAGTTCTTTAAAAACAAGGTGATAATTTTTCCTAATCTGAGTTAACCCAGTGGAGCTGGTAACAGAACTAGAAAATGACTGTTTTGACTTCACCAAGAGATTGGCAGCTTTTAAGCTGGGAAAAACCAGATAAGTTTGCTAAAAAAGACAGAAAAGCACTTACAGATCAGATAAGGTATTAATCCAATTTGGAACTCTAGAGAACGGAGAGGAAGTGACGGATTAGAGGAGTCTGATCTGGCCTAAAAGCTGAGAAGACCCTCAGAGTGGCTGATGGACTTTTCAGGTTGTTGGGTTGGCTGCTTGTTTCTTTAAAGGATGCTTAGTGTAGAAAAGCTGCCTATACATTTTGCTCTTGTAAGCTTTGGGGCTTTCATAACCTTGCAGGTTGTTTGAAAATGTCTAAGGCTCATGGACACGCTGTCTAAGAAGTAACATATGCTGTATCCATTTGAGGCAGCAGGAAGTAGCTGGGAAAGCCATGGGCCCAGCCCAAGCATTCTGCCACTTAAAACAGCAGTGTGACCTTGAGGTAAATCATTTAATTCCTCTTAGCCTCAGTTTCTTCAGCAGTAAATGGTTATTATAATATCTTTTTCATAGTGTTGTCATGAAAACTGAATGAAATAATGTATATGCAATCACTTAGCACTGTGTCTACCATAGAATATGGTAGAAAGGTTATTTAAATCTGTAAGGAAATGCAAAATCTGCCTCCCCTTCTACTCATTCATCCCTTCCACCTCCTCATTATTTCTAGGAAAAGGAAATCTAAGCTTCTCTCTGGAACACTATTTCATGATATTATGATAAGTACTGGACTCCTAGCTTATAGCAACCTTCCACCTCCAAATCAAAGCAAAGGAGGAGACAAGACAGAATGTATATTCATTATCATTCCTCTCCTTCCCTTTCCCTTCTGCCTATTTTATTATCCATTCTGCCTGTTTTCCTTAAATTCATTGTGATTATTTTTTCTTTATTTTAAGATGGTATATTTTACCATGTTCACAATAAATGATTAGAGTCTTTAACTGAACAGGAATGCCATGAGGTCTAAATAGTAGCTTTTCACTGATATTTTATGATCCACTGAAACACTGATTTCCTCTATGCAGCAGGAAAAGCTTTCATAAAAATGACCGAGAATTCCCTCTCCCTCAACCCCTGTGTCTCCCACCCTATACAAAGGCTCCACCATCTCTTACAGGTCCCATTGTCAATAGGATAATAACATGTTTGCTTTTACTTTATTATGCTTGTATTTTATAGGTATTGTGGCAGCCAACTGAGTGCTTGATAGGATTATGACAAACTGCTGATGAATTGTAGTTTTAATTGTGTCTTAAAAAATAGCAAGAAAAAGTATTCCTTATAATACCACTCTCTAAACAAATGTATGGACACCAAGGAGGGAAAAGCAGGGAGGGGGGGGAGGTGGTGGTGGTGGTGGTGGGATGAATTGGGAGATCAGGATTGACATGTATACACTGCTATGTATAAAATAGGTAACTAATAAGAACCTGCTGTATAAAAAAATAAATAAAATTCAAAAAACAAAAAAGTAATACCACTCTATATTTTTGGTCATCATAGTTAACATTATTGCAAAGCACAAAGTTAATGACAGCATTCATGTCAGTACGTAATGGCTGTTTCAAGTGAAGTAGTTTTTGTTTCATCATTATAGGACTCAATCTTTGAAAGACAGCATCAAGCAAGGTACCTAGGGGATTGGAAGGCAGGACAGAGAAGTGGCTTTGGAGGTTTTGACATTTGGAGTCTGACAACCTCTTTTCCCAACTGGCTCTGTTAGGTACTAGTTGTGTGAAATCAGGCAAGTCATTTAACCTAAGTGTATTCTGTCACCTGTAAAAATAGGATTATAAAACTTACTTCTCAGAGTTATCCCAAAGATTAACTGAGATTATAATGTGTGAAGTGCTTGGTAAAGAGATGAGAACAGTTGGTGTTAGATGACTGGTAGCTATCGGTGAGGTTGAGAAACACTAGTGAAGCTGACAAGCAATGGGCAAGACTTTCAGGATTGGAGTGAAATAGCTGCAGCAGTGATCTTCTGTGTAGCATCAGTGATCCGCTTGTGATTGCTCTGCTTTCCCCATGTTGCATCATGGAGATTGATGCATTTGAGACCTTGTGGAACCATCGGCTTTCTGTTGCTGTAGCTTTCGGGGTTTTCAAAGTGAAGCTCATTTATCTGTTGGAGAGGCCATATCTATGCATAAGAGGAAGCCTGAGCCTGAGTCTGGGTGAAATCCTTTTAAATCGCTGACCCTCAAGTAGTGAAAGTCCCTCCTACCTCCCTTCCTACCCTATCTACTGCCCTCATTCCTTTTTTTCCTTTGTCCCATTCATTTATATATTCAACAATATGTTTGAGTACTAATTATGAACCAGTCGTTTGTTGAGACTTTATACAAAAAAGCAGTAAACTGTGTGCTGTCCTTGCTCTCACAGAGCTGATATTCTAGTGGTGGGGGGAGGAGGGGCAGCAAGTAAGGACGTAGGGAACCAAATAAAGAGTATGTATGTAGAGGTGGCAGTAAGCACTGGATGAAATATGACACTGCATAATAGGATAGAGGCTGATGGCGGGGTTAGGCTAGGGAAGATGTTTCTGATAAAGGATGATTTGAGCAGAGACCAGGAAGGGAGGTAAAGGAGAGAGTCATATGATCTTCTGGAGGAAGAGCATTTGGCAGAGGGAACAGCCATTGCAAAGGCTGGACGGAGGCACAGTGAGGAAGCCCAAGATGGCGGGGTTTACTTGGAGTTGGATGTGAAGCCATCGGAGGATTTTGAGTGGATGAGGGACGTAATAAAATGTAGCTTTTTAGAATGATCTTCTGGATCCTATTTGGGACATGGCTGTAAAACACTGATTAGCAAAGAACAATCAGAAAATAAAGCATATTCTCAGAATGGAAACTTCTGCTTTTCTGTTGACTAGTAATGTTTAGCTGAAAACAAGCAAGTGAAATGCTAATATTTCTGTCTAGAGATGCAGATTCTAGCTTTTCCCTCTTTCTTTCTCTTTCCTTCCCTTCTCTGTTCTCCTTGGCTTATGAAATATTATTCTTCCTGCCAGGTAATTCACTTGAGTCATGAATACTCATTTATTTCAATAATCGATATAAGAAAAACAAGCCTATGTCCTCTTCAGTGTTCCACACTCATTTTTGAGGTTGCCCATGACTCAGTTTCCCCAACAGTCTTCTCTGAGAACCTCCAAGGAAAACTGCAAGGAGAATGTGTTCTTCCTGATGGTCAGTTTGTCCTGCGTGTCATTCCTTTGCTTGGAAAAGAAAGAGCACTAATTTGAGAAGGAAGTTACTCTTCTCCTTCGGTAGGAATGTGGATAGAGTCAGGAACAGTCACCTCTGGTACTTTTGATTAATTTATGGGCCATCATCCTAATAATTAGTGCTAAATTTATTGAAGACTTACTATGTGCCAAGCATATTGCTAAGTGCATTGCATGCAATGCATTGACTTATTTAAGGCTCACTGCTATGATCATCCCATTTTTGTAGATAGTAAGACTGAGTCTTGAAGAGGTTCAGCAGTTTTCTCAATGTCATATACTTAACAGTTTGTACAGGCAAGACTCTACCTAGGTCTGTCTGATTCAAAGTCTGCACACTCCACAGCCATGCAGTATTGCTTTTCAGTCACTCACTCTCTCATGGAAATGGTTATTAAATGGGAAATTATTAACTGCACCAGGTATTTTGTTAGGGCAGGAAGTGGAATGCATTTGTAGCTGTATAAGTCCAATCTAATGTAAAATGGTATTTCTTCAAAGTGTTGACCTTATTTTATGTCCACCAAAATCTTGAACTAGGAAAATGGAGACTTTTCCTATAATGGAAAATTGTGCCCCTTTTTATAATTATTAAGGGTTGGAGTGCAACATTAAAGAGTCTGCACTCCAAAAAAATATCTTAGGTCCATTTTTCTCTGAATAGAGACAGTCTCACATTCAGTTATTTCATGCTAAGTGCTTTACTTATTGTCAGAATATGTTTATGAGTGACCCTCCCATCCTTCCCACCAAAAGGAACCAGTTTTCAAGAGGAATAAGAAAGATTTCAGTGGCTAAAGCCAACACACACCTCTGCCTTGGTAATGATAATGCAAGTCTTCTGTTTCCAGTCAGAGCTGAAAGATTGGTAGGTTCTGCTAGATGAAGCCATAAGACTGCTTTTCTTGGTGCATGGATATGTCTATGGTGTATCTTTCTAGGATCTCCTTGCAACTTATCTTTTTATCATCTCATTAGCACGGGAGGCATTTGATCATGTTTTGTCCCAAGTTACAGAAGGAGAAAAGGAGCCTGAGAGAGCTTGGGTTTCATGAATCACCCAGGATCTTGAAGATCCTTGACTAGAACCTGAACGCATTAGCTAGGGTTCTCCAGAGAGGCAGGAACCACTTTTATATATTTATATATGTGTGTGTGTGTATATTTTATACACACACACACACACACACACACACAGTCTCACACACACACACACACACACACATATACACACACCCATACATACGTAAATTGGAATCGGCTCATGTGATTTCAGAGTCTGCCAGGTCCCAGGATCTGCAGTTGGCAAGCTGGAGACTCAGGAGGGCCAATGGTATAGTTTCAGTCTGAATGCTTGCAAGCTGGAGATGAAAGAAGAGCTGATACTTTAGTTGAGTCCGAAGGCAGAGATGAAATGACGTCCCTGCTCAAGTGGTCAGGCAGGAGAACTTTCCCCTTACTCATGGAAGGGTCAGGCATTTGTTCTGTTCAGGCCCTCAGCTGCCTGGATGAGGGCCGCCTCCATTAGCAGGGTAATCAGCTCTACACACTCTACCAGTTTATAAGTTTAATCTCATGCAAAAACACCCTCACAGACACACCCAGAATACTGTTTGACCAAGTATCTGGATACCTCATGGCCCAGTCAAATTGACACAAACAATTAACCATCGAGCTGAGTCTCTGGCTCCATGCCTGTGCCCTGTGTGTTCGACTGTGCTCCCTTTTAATGCTCCCCACAACACACACACACACACAGTGCAGTAATACATAGCAGGAAAACAAACATAAGAGAGAGAAACACAAATAAGCAGAGTTTTGGGGGAAGAATATTCTCCTAAATGAGAAAGGAACTTAGAAACAGGATTGCATCTAAACATATGACTTTATTGAAATTATTTGTCATAGGTTAACATTCACCTGAGTATCCTGGCCACACACAAGATACAGACACAGGCGTTTTAAAAAATTGGCAATGGAAATCACAACAGAGATTGCTTGTACATTTTAATATGTCCCGAATGTGAATCAATACTTCAGTAAGTTCCTGATTCATTGCATACCTTGAAGTGACCCAGGGGCCTTTCAGCACTCCAAGTGGCATCCAGCCCGCTTGCCTTGGCCTGCCTAAGAAAACCACAGCTCACTGCCTTGCTCCACACACTCAGCAAGAAGACGAAAGGGGACTGGGTGAGAGAAAACATTCCGGCTAGCACCAACTCCATTTAGAAAGCCCCGGGACAATTGAGGGGTAATGTGTCTTGACTTCTGACACTGTTAAATGCTCTGCTACTACTTTTCTTTCCATTTCTCACCTTCCTGAAGTAGGAGGGAAATGAGGGGAAAAGGAAAATTTGGCAGAAACTCTACCTCGGAGAAAGAAAATCTTACTTGAATCAAGGTCCTACACTGAGGAGCCCTCATTACATTTGCTTTGATAACTGGTTAACTCTTTATTAACTAGCCCACAAAAACTTGCGAAGGTCGGTTGGGAGGAGGGACTAGGAATGCTTAGTTTGCAAGATGAGTGTAAGGAGGGAAACTAAAATAAAAGAAAAATCAGTGCCTGTATATGAAAGAGGAAGCAGGAGAGAGTCCAGTGCTCAGGACTAATAGAGTTCAGTGCTTTTAGGCAGCTGCGTAGAAGAGTGCATTGAACCTGACGTCTAATCTAAGAGTTTAGGCCGTTTTCTCTGAGGTCCGTTGAATCCTAAAGTGCTTTGGGTTTGCACTAGGGAATTTTCATCTTCTCTTGTTCTCCTCTTGGTTAAGAACATGAGGACATAGAGGTATTTGAAGCTAAGTTGAAAACAAGACTTGCTTTCTGGCTATAAGAAGAAATTTTTTTTTTTTTTTTTTTTTTTTAAACAAGGATACGTTTATTTGACTGTAAGGAGGGGAAATGAAAATGGCGTTAGAGATGGGAGGTCATCCTGAGCTGGACTCCTGATTGGAAGTTGGGTATCTTCAGTGATACCTCTGCCTGGGATTGAGAGTGTGCGTGTGTGTAGATGTGTGCTAATAATATGCTAGCAAGTACCAGCTGAGACGGATTGAATCTTTATTGGTTTAGTGATCCAGTGAGACTGGGGATCTGTTACAGAATGGGCTGAACAGTTCTGGGGGTCTTGCCATGCAGCAGAAAACTCCCAAGAGCTATAAGCCCCCACCTATAATGCTTTGTTTTGTCCAGTTGCAAAAACTTTCTCTCTAATGCTACTGCCCACCTAAGTTTCTCTGATTAGGAAACTCATTTTGTGGCACTAGATTTAATTATACATGATAGGCCATTGTCGCAAAGTAAACTATGCCCACGGGAAGAGTTTTATTCTCTTCCTTTTGGGGAAACTAAGGATTTTTAAAGTCCTGAGATGATACTTAAGTATAAAAGTCAAAATATGGGTTCTTCTTGATCTCCTGAAGGAGTAGGAGTTTACCAGAATAAACTTGTATAAGTGAGTGTGTGTGTGGGTGTGTGAGAGAGAGAGAGAGCACGAGAGAGGGAGAGAGAGAGGAAGATGCACTTGGGATAAAAGTTACTAAGGAGGTGTACAGAAGCAGTTCTAGTTAGGGTTGGCAGGAGAAGGACCAGTGTTGTAGTGTGAGTTATTTAAAGTGAAGTCAATTCAGAAAACCATCTGTACAGACTTACTTGAGCAATGAAAAGAAAGAGAAGCAACAAACACACGGTGTATCTGTGTGTGTGTGGGGGGGGGGTATGGGGAGGGTCTGGAGTGGGGAGGAATCCTCGGGATTAGGGGAAATACAGCGGCCTGTCTGGGTTACTTTTATTCCACATTCCAGGGAGGAAGACCTGGTGTCTGGGTACATGTCTGTTGGGTTGCTGAGAAAACAAGACTTAAGTCATGTTGAAAGAAAACTCAATAATGCATTTTTCGAAGACTTGGTGTTCCCAATTTTAGAATGTCTGGGACTCAGGTAAAGCTGTGTGTCTTCCTGTATTTTTATCCCATGACTCACATCTGTGATTTGTTCCTTTAACTATTGCAAACTGGGGGTCTGGTTGGCAGACCTTTTTTTTTGTTTGTTTATCTCTAGTGATGGGTATACTTGTTTGTAACCCTGCTCGCAGTGTTATTTTATTTACTTTTATTAATTTTTAAAAATTGAAGTATAGTTGACTTACAATATTACATTAGTTTCAGGTGTACAACATAGTGATTATTTTTATGATCAGCAGTGTTATTTTAAATTTAGCATTTGTCTCCTTCTGAAGGAGTAACATCTTCTAAATGGAATAATAACAACAACAACAACAAAAACATCAAAAGCAGTAACATCTGCTGCCATCTATCGAGCTTTCATTATGTGCCCAGCACAGCATGAGGGGGTTTGGAGTATGGTAGTCAGCAACCCAGACTCTGTCTTTAGACTGCTGGATTCAAATCCTGACTCCATGGTTGACTATTTATGGAGCCATGGGCATTTTATCTAGACCTTAGTCTCTTCATCTGTAAAATAAGTTTAATATTACTTCCTAGTCTTATGAGAATGGAATGAAATGATGCAGGGAAACAGCTTGCACTGTGCCCTGCACATGGTGAGCATGTTATACATGTTAGCTGTTATTACTGTTTTTCTTTATTCTTAAGTGTTTTATTTAACCCTCACAACCACACTGAAGGATGTGTATTATTATGCCCATTTTACAGATTATGAAGCAGAGACTTAGAGAAGTTGAGTAATTTATACAAGTTTATGCATCTTGTAAATAATGGAGTTAGGGTTTGAATTTGCATCCATCGTTACAGTGGCTTTTTGCCCTTAGGCTAGACTACTCTATAGCCTGTTCTCCTGTGATCTGACTTTTGAAGGCAGCACACATCTCTTGGCAAATCAGCACTATGGCAAGGAGAATATTATTTACTTACTCCTATGTGTTGGTTACTAAAAATCCAAGCACTTTTCCTACACTATCTCTAATTATTATACAGGAGTTCTAGGAAGTTGACACTCTTACCCCATTTGGGAATACATGAATAAATGAAACTGAGAACATTATAAAATATTCTGTTAATTGTAGGCTCCTCAGGAATGCCTGTCAAGCTCTTGCCTCAGGGCCTTTGTACTTAGTGCCAGGAATATTTTCCCTCCAGATAGTCATATGGCTCATACCCTCAACTTCTTCAAATTAGTGATGTCTTCCTTGACTGTCCTATTTAAATTATGAACACTATACCTACCCTTGTCAGTTCCTAAACCCCTTTGTTGACTTAACTATATTTTTTACATCACTTAGCCTCAAATGACAGTCTGTACGTTACACTTATTTGTTTACTGATGGCATATCTCTCCTCACTAAAAATTTAGCTCCACAAACCAGGGGCTTTTGTCTCTTTTGTTCAGTGCTGTAATCACTTTACATAGAAGAGGGTCATACAAATAGAGGGCACATGACATCTCTTTCTTTAATGAATAAATAGATGTTACCTCACATTTTCCAGTGGTGGTAAACTCTAGGACCTGAGTTTTCTAGTTGCTGTACCAGCATATTTTCTATTATATGTATGAACTTGAGATTTTAAATTATTTGATACTAGAGTCTTCAGGCAGTCTACTTATAATCATCCATGTAATGAATTTTTTTTTAATCTTTCAAAAGGGTGCCATGGAGGGCCAGGGGGCACAGCTAAGCCATCATTTGAAGCGGACCATTAAATATGTGTAATCCACACAGAGCTGGGTGCCTCCTGTTCTGTTTCCACACTGTGCCACGTTCAGATAAACACCAGTCCAAAACTGACGTTTTTATCTTTAATGGTATCAACAATTGCTATATTTTTTACTCCACTTAATACACACTCCAGAATTTCCTAAAATGTTCCACTCTTACCTCATATACATACTCTCTGCCCACCAAATAAATTCCCTCTCACATTCCCCCAAAATATTCTCCCTAAAGCTCTTTTTTCTTTTTTCCCTCTGCCTCCGTCTGACCTTCCAGATGGAATCTGTTCTTTGTTGTGAGTGGTTCCTTTCTCTTCCCGCTGTGAATTACCCAGCAGGTCTGGGCTTCTCTCAACTATCTCCTGGTCCTCCACAACAAAGGGTCGAGACGTCTGGGAGACCCAGTATCTGTAGGAGAGTTCAAGGGGGTAATAGTGATCATTACTCAAATTCACTTATTTTTTCTTCTGTCATAGGTACTGAAGCCTATTAGATTTCCCTGAGCACTTCCTGTCCCTTTACTGAGAAGAATGCAGTAATTTGTTAGGTCTCACCAAGACTTGTGCCCACCAGCTTGGCGAGAACCTGGGTAGCAGCCGAAATGCTTTGTGGACATACTCGTCTGAAAGATCAAAGACGGGGAGGGCAGGCGGGAAGAAGGGTTGGAAGTAGGACGTTGGAGAGAAGATCATATGTTTGTCTTATAGCGTTCTCCTGTCCTAGAAAACTGAAAATGGTTTATGTGAGCTCAGACTAACCTAAACATTTTAACCTGCCAATCATAACATGTTTGTTGACCTAAGATGGACAGATAGTAAGATAATTATTAGAGGGAAAAGTTCTACTCCCATCTCTGTTATCTTGGCATTAATTTCAGGGTTTTGTTTTCCAACCTGGCTAAATAATGCTGAAAAAATAAATGCACTCTGATCATTTTAGCTCTCTAAAGGGCATATATGTTTTTAATGTTCTTTAATTTGTTTATGACAGGGATTCATGACTTCTCTGGCTTATCTCCTTAAACAGCCTCTTTCCCTATCCTATCTCACTGTTTGGCTTCTTTGTCTATGTTTTCTATTTAGCAGTCCCCATTTCTCAAGTTGTCTTTGTGTGGCTCTTGCTTTTTTTGCAGAAAATGAGGAGACAGCAATTAGTGAGGAAAGTAAAAGACACAACCTCTGAATATGTCTTAATTCCTGGGATGGCATGGACTGCGGCCCCTGTCTCATGAGGTTTCCTGACTGTATCTGTCAGGCCAGGGGCACCATGCTGGTGTTCCTGAGGGCACCTCGTACCCGTGGCAGAGAAATGGTCCAGAGTTGAAAGCACCTGTGGCCAGTATAATTTCAGTTTACCAATCTCCTCATTCATCATATGATAGGTTTGTTACGTATCAGCTTGGGTAGGCTGAACTATATTTCCTATAATTCCCTTTCTTTTAGGGTGGCCAGATTAAGCAAATAAAAGGTCAGGGAACTCAGTTAAATTTGAATTTTACATAAACAATAACTTTTTGTATAAATTTGTCCCATGCGATATTTGAGACACACTAAAAATTTTTGTATTGTTTATCTGAAATTTGAACTTAAATGAGTGTCCTGGATTTATCTGGCAACCATACTTCCTTGTATATCTCTGGTTAGGTTGGACCACAAGGAAGATTCTGGGAAGATTTGGAGGGTGGAAAAGCAGCAGCAGCCATTTTGTATTCACATATGTTTTTGCTGATCTGCTGACTTCTCTCATTGGTGTGAAGCAGCAGGGGCACTTGAAACTTCTCTGCCTTTTCTTGGATCCTCCTTCAGCTTCCCTAGCTCCCAGACAGGCTTATGTGTCTCGCTCTCCAGTCCAGGGCCCTGACTTACGCAGGATAACCTCAGCGCCACGGGCACGGACAGCAAGAACTCACATGGGTCGCGGTCCATCCTGGTGAGGCTCCTGGTCATGCTTGTGAGTTCGCACCTGACCTGGACCTCCCCCAGTTTATACCCATTGTCCTGTCCCAGCTGCCTGCCCAACTTCAAGCTCCAGCACCAGACCCAGAGACAGCAGACGTATAGAGACTGCTTAGCCAGCTCTGACAATTGGGTAAAGCCGGTTCCCTTGCAGCAAATCAACCGTTCTCATCGGAACTTCAGAAAGAAGTCCAGGTCAAGGATTTTGCTAAGGGTCTTTGGCCATTGCGTACTTCTGTTCTACATAATCAGCCTCAGTGTCCAGAAATGATTCTTTTTCATTAGCAATCATCATACTAAAATGCCAAGATGAGTACTGTTACCTTGAGGTGTCATGTATCTCTGAGGGTATGAGGATTTTTGTTAGGGCAAAGGGGAGTGACAGCAGACTGACCATGTCGGAGTTCTCCCTTTTTTTGCAGAATCATGTGCATTATTAAGCCAACTTTGTCAAGTCTGTCTTTCCTTGTAATTTTCTTCAGACAAATTATTACGTCATGCTCTTATTTGCATGTTTGTCACAAAAGAACCATAAAGGTAAAATAAGAAACTGGGAAACAAATACACAGGGTTCCATTTACCTTGCTTACTCATAGAGGTTGATGGCCATTCCTCAAGGCAATTTCATATTTAACACAGCAACCTGTGGTCCCTGTATCATTTCAGATCACGTCACCAACGTGAGGTACGGAATCCTGGGTGTTTTGTATATATGCCTTATGACATTGATATATTCAGGTACACAGTATGTGAATGGTGTTGAGGGAAATGAATGCTTTAACACTAGAGGCATAGATCCAACATATTAAAAGGAGACTCAGCTGTTAAACATGTGAAAAAACAAAACAAAACATGTATACTCTATGGTTATTTATCTCTCTACAAAACAACCACTGAAATGCTGCTTCTGATTCAGAGGTCTCTGATCCTTTCCTTCCACTTTAAAGTGATGGTATGTGTTAACCATTAACCCTTTACTCTCCTCCAGTTGCTGACTTACATGTGCAGTAGTCTTCTTTCAGATGTCTGCTGAAGTCTGGGCCAAGTCCACATAAAAGTTCCAGAAAAAGAAAAGATACACAAAGGGAGGAAAATAAAACCCACAAAGCTACCTTGAATTCCAAAGAAATCAGAAAGTATCCCTTTTCCATATGATTAGCTATTAACACCGGGTGCTGTAATTACCCTGTAGACCTGTACATCATTTGCTGGACCACGGTATTTTTCTTTCTTACAGAACCCTCTTTCTTAA
Organism: Balaenoptera acutorostrata; assembly: GCF_949987535.1. Classification (NCBI taxonomy): domain Eukaryota; kingdom Metazoa; phylum Chordata; class Mammalia; order Artiodactyla; family Balaenopteridae; genus Balaenoptera; species Balaenoptera acutorostrata. The sequence goes on from NC_080083.1 coordinate 59,638,834, forward strand.
AGACAAATTTTTCTGTTGATGACGGCATGAGTTATTCATCCAGAGTCTTTCCAGAAAAACGCTTTATTTCCAAGAGTTAGGGAAAAGCCTAGGTGATTCCACTATAATATACTTTTTTGTTTTTGTTTTTGCTTTGGTCTTTCTCCCTCCCCTCATAAACATGATGTCAACTTACATTTAACTTGACTGAAATTGGGAAATCATGCGAACCTTAATGGGGGCAGACGATGGCTCTTGTGTGGAAAGAAAGATGACCCAAGAAGTGAGTTTGCAAATTTTCAGCTTTCCGTGTTCAGGCATCCAGTTGTCCGTTTGGCCTCACTTTTCCCATTCTTTCTGCTTCTGTTCTTAGAACCTGAACCTTGGGTTTGGAGAGAGTCCTTACTTTAAATTCCCTATAGTCAAGTAGCACAAATACACCTTCTTGGCAAGGTTGGATTTCTCGACCTTGATTATATCACTATTTACATGTTTTAATTAATAAGAGGTTTTAAAAAAGCCAGTGTAGGCAATTAAAAGCATTGTATTCCCTTTAATTTGTTTAGGCAAGAAGGAAGCATTAAGGTACTTCTGAAAGGTGAATTCTGTTGTTTTAATTAGAACATTGTATGATCTGTCAGAGTTGCATTTTCCCCATCAGGTTGGCTGTCAAAGGATCGAAAGGAAGAAGCAAAACAAAATCACACCTGAAACTGATAGCAATGGATTATGAATAAAGAAAATGTAATAAACTAATAGAAACCACCTTTGAAGTCTGGCAAAGAAGTGATTGCAAGTTTCAACTGAATTGGTTTTCCAGGGTTTTGCGCTTATGCATCTCTGTAGTTTCACTTTGACATGGGGTAGTGTCTGTGGTCAGAACCTTCATGCAATAAGGAATTGAGAGAATGAAGGTGAGGAAGTCTCGATAAACTAGAACTTGACCTCAGTCTTTGTGGAAAGGAAGCAAGGGAAAACAGAAAAAGTGGGAGTAAAGGTGGAGAGGGAACTGGAGAGAAAAGCCAGACTCCCCCGTCAGCCCTCGACTTTGTGTCTCTTTGCGGCCCGCAGGCAGGTGGGTGTGGGGGGGGCGGCATCCTCACTACCCAGAGGCTTGCTTAGTCTTCCTCTTCCTGCCTGCGTGAGTAAGGGCGAGTGTCTGTGTGGAGGTGCCTGGCCCCATCATTGCCCACGTTATCATTGAAAAAGGCTATCTGCAGGTTTAGATTTGAATCTGACTTGCTTTATTTGGATCATCAAAGTCTGTCTGGGTTAACTCTGACTGCAGGAGGAGTGCTCTGGCCCTAAGAACTCATCACACAAAGAGCGATGCGTGATACGATGCCCAGTTGAGCCTCTTGGCCTCTTTCTTCCGGTGAAAATTGATTGTGTGATCTTTTCAGTGAAATAATATGATGTATTCAAGGTTTACATACCTGTTGCCACAATCAACAGATGATACTTTTTAAGTGACATATTTGTTTTTTAAATAAATATGTCAATATAATTTCAACCTATTGTCCAAGAAATGGTTACTCCTCCTTGCCAAGGGTTAAGGGTTAAATGGAAGCTGTGGTGTTCTTACAGTGGTATTAGCATGGCGTTTTGGCAAGGGTCATAGGTATGCCGGAATCCATCCTAAACCACAGCCACCATTCACCGTGCATTTTCTAATACAGGTATACACATGAAGGACACTAGTAACTGGAAAAGTACTACTTCACTGTTGGCCCAGCTCACATCTGAACTCCAGCTCACAATACTCTGCTAAACTGGATTGTAGAATGTGATCTAAGGGATATTTTCCATCTTCCTAAGCTCAAACTTGAATCTGTTCACTGCAGATTATGTGATGAGACAGAAGGTAGGCTGGATGAGCCAGTCTCAGGTGGAGAGATGAGAGATACAGGCAGTACTTCTAGGTCATCTCTGCACAAGAAAGAGGAGAGCCCCAGTGCCCCAAGAGAGAATTACATCAGTTTGTGTGACCATTTATACAGTAGTGACTAGATAGCTAAACGTTTGGGCTCAGTTAATCCTGTGGAATCTAAGTCATAGTAAATTCTCTTCTCAGAGGGGATAGGGAGAGAGTAAAATCTTGAGAGTCTCATTCTCTGGAAGTCTATATGACAAGGTTCCTCAGAAAATGTACCGGATGTGACCATTGACTAATTTTCGTGTCTATTTAGCATATATACATACATACATACATACATATATATATATATAAAATTATATACAATATGATTAGCCCTGTGAAAAATATTTGAAAATAAAATGATACTTACCCACAGGGTGTTGATAGTTTATCATAAGAGACAAAACATGAAAGATAAAAAATAAAAAGTTAAATGAAATTTCTTAAATTTCTCACAAGCTGTACTTTGATTCTGGGAAGTCTCTCTTAATTTTTCTCATTCTTTCTAACTCCCTAGTAGCCACTCTTTATCCTTTAAGATTTTCCGTATTATAATTTAGCCTAGAGGTTCCCAATAGAGGACAGTTTTGTCCCCCCGGAGACATTTGAGTGTGTCAGTGACAGTTTTTGGTGGTCACAACTGTGTGTATGTGTTAAGGGGGTATTGCTGCCGGCATCGAGTGGATCCAGGGCGGGGGTGCTGCTCCACAGTGTACAATGTACAGGACAGTCTCCAAAGTGAAGGGTTATTTGGCTTAAAATGCCGATAGTACTGAGGTTGAAACCCCTGATTTTTAGCCTGTGAAATAATCTCTCCACTATGGCCTCTTTGGATCAATATCTCTCATAGATAAATCTCTGGTCATTCTTTTTATTCATAACTCCATATATTTGCTTGGACATAATATAAATAGATATCCATTGATATGTACATATACATGGATATGTAAATATATGTGTGTATATGTAAGAGAGTATATTTGACTTTAATTTATCAGGTCAGTACTGTGAAATGGATGTATTTTTCTTTCTAAAAGGGTACACCAGCTTTCTACTTGGGGAAGGGGAAGTAGAGATGAGTCAGTTATTTCAGAAACACCCTTGACCGTTCACTGGACAGTGACAGCCTTCGTTCTCTCTCTCACCACGTGCCACATCTTCCCTGGGTGGGCTTCTAGTCTTTACAAAACCCTCTTTTTTATTGTTGTTTTAGTTAGTACTCCTGGATATCCTGTCCATACATGTGAAAAACAACATTATTCCTTCTCTGACAGGGTAAGCTTAACGTTTATCCTGTCACCGTCGTCCTCCAGTGAAAGGTTAACAGACAGACTTGCCAATAGCCATAAAGTAAGTCCTGACAGGCTGAGATTTCCATTTACACTTTCAAGAATTAAATCAGCTGTTCTACGAACTAGAAATATGCACGGAAAATCCAATTTTACTTTGACATTATTTGCCTAACTTCCTTTCATGTTCTTAAGCTTTATTTTCAAAAATGTATTTTTTTAAATTTATTTATTTATTTATTTATTTTGGCTGCATTGGGTCTTTGTTGCTGCGCATGGGCTTTCTCTAGTTGTGGCGAGCGGGGACTACTCTTCGCTGCGGTGCGCAGGCTTCTCATTGCGGTGACTTCTCTTGTTGCAGAGCACGGGCAATAGGCGCGCGGGTTTCATTAGTTGTGGTGCGTGGGCTCAGTAGTTGTGGCTCACAGGCTCTAGAGCACAGACTCAGTAGTTGTGGCACAGGGGCTTAGTTGCTCTGCAGCATGTGGGATCTTCCTGGCCCAGGGCTTGAACCCGTGTCCCCTGCATTGGCAGGCGGATTCTCAACCACTGTGCCACCAGGGAAGTCCCTCAAAAATGTATTTTAAAATTATTTTATTGTTTTAAAGATGTGACATGTTCATTACACAAATTCCAAACAAAAAGAGAAGTCAAAACAAGCAAAAACTCATTTTCCCCAAATTAACCATTTCACATGTGTTCCTGACTGTTCTCTCCACTTATATACAAAGAGATGGACACATAATGTATAGATACAAGGAAAGAAGAAATGTTACTATATAGGAGACATCTTTGTGGATTACCTTTAATTTTCCTTGACTTTAGTAGAAGAAAAACTGAAATAAAGCTGAATGAATTTCTAAGCTACAGATAAATATTTCATAAACACTGATGAGATGAGTTCTTAGAATATTTCTCTAAGACAGAAGTTTTCAACTTTGACTGTACACTGGGATAATTTGAGAAGCCTTTAAAAATCTAAATACATGTACCCCCCAAAAATCTAAAGACTTTTTTTTTTAAGAACAATTAAATCAGAATCTCAGGGGGTGAGATGCAATCAGTTAGTGTTTCTTAAAGCTCTCAGGTGATTCCAGTGGGCAGCCAAGGCTGTGAACCGTTGCTCTAAGATTAAGAAAAAAATGAAAATATTTCAGACTTAAAATCCGTACATCTTTAAAAATTTTTTGAACTTAATCAGTTGAGGTAGTGCTAGGTAATACAAGGAGTTTAACGCTCTTACACTTTCTCCCACTGTTCCTGCTGCCTCCCCATTTTTGTAGTCTGTAGCATTTTTGTCAGGGTTTACAGCATTTATTCTGTATGCCACCAAAATTCTCTCAGTCAGAGGAGTAACTAGAGAGGTTTCCAGGATGGGGAAGGATATTCCAGAACAAGAAAACAGCTACCTAGGCGTAAAAGAGGGTATCATGGAAGAGTGAGGTCAGGCAGTGGGTTGTACATGCAGGGAGAAATCTCAGCCCAAAGAGACTCTCTGGGGCTTCTTTCTCCATTACCGATGAGTTAATTATGTTTACTTTGTGAAATAAGAAGATTGATCATTAACTACATCTTAGACATCTCTCAAATTAATTATTTTAACTTTGGGAGATAGGAAAATTAATCAATGACTTCATCATAGATATCTTTATTTGACAACTTTTAAGTGATCATCACCTATGCTCTTTTTTTAGACAGGTTATTTTTAACTATTTTAGGTCTCAGACCCCTTTAACTCTCGATGAACGCTATAGGAATTCTCCTGATAGAAAGAAAGGTGGGGTGGGAGGAGCACCCGTTCACAGAGTCCTGAGCCACTGAGTCAAGTTTAAACGGTTCACAGACCTCAGGTTAAGAATTCCTGTTTTAAACATTTAGCTTTGCCTGTTTTCTTCTTTGTTTATTCACTAACCAAATTGCATTAAGGTCAATGGGACCTTCCCAACGTAGGAATAGGTTTCTGATTGAGGGGAAAATGTAGGAATATATTACTATGTGTGCTATTTGCGAGTGTATCTTTTTCTTTTCTTTTTTTTTTGAGCAATGCTAACTTGTTCTCATCACAGAATATTAAAACACTCACAAAACGTGGCTGGGGGACTTTTCCTGGTGGTGCAGTGGTTAAGAATCCACCTGCTAATGCAGGGGACATGGGTTCGAGCCCTGGTCTGGGAAGATCCCGCATGCCGTGGAGCAGCTAAGCCCGTGCGTGACAACTACTGAGCCTGCGCTCTAGGGCCTGCAAGCCACAACTACTGAGCCTGCACGCCACAACTACTGAAGCCCGTGCACCTAGAGCCCGTGCTCCATAACAAGAGAAGCCACAGCAACGAGAAGCCCACGCACCGCAACAACGAGTAGCCCCTGCTCGCCACAACTAGAGAAAGCCTGCGCACAGCCAAAAAAACAAAAACAAGCAAAACGTGGCTGGGTGGTTTTGGCAATTAGGGCTGCAACAAGACAAGTGGAAAGGCCTTCTCTAGAAATATCAACTAAAATACAGCTTAGGATCCCAGGTAGTTATGTCTAGAAAAGCAAAGATGGGCCACTTGTGGGGATCCAGTTAGTCCAGGGAATTTTCAGAGCTGTGCAGGTCTTTCCTGGACATTGGAAGTTACTCACTTCATCTTCCTGAGTCACCTATGACCCAGGTAGGTTGTGATCTGTGGAGAGTTGTGGCACAGATCTCTGGAGTGTGTCAGAATGCTAAAAAGCTTCCAAAATTAAGGCTACTAATACTTCTATTCCTTTCTTTCATTACTGTCCCTTTCACTCCCACCTTGAACCACTGGGCAAGACTAGGAATTGGTGCATTCAGGCTCCATGGCAACTTCCAGACAACTGTCCTACCTTTCTTTTTTTGAAGATTCTGCCACTATTGACACAGCATTCTTACAACCTTGAGGACGTTATCTTACCTTCCTTTGTAACTTCAGAACAGGTCAGTCTTTCTCTTAATCATAACCACTAAAATCATCCTTAGTGCCTTTATAGCATTCTGGGCTCACTGTTACTTTATTTCTTCAGGCCCAATGCTCTCTCCATGAACCATTCCCAAGTGCGGCTACATCTTAGATCCCATCACTGTCAGAACTGCCCCACTTAAAAGATCTCAGGATATGAAAATCCCCTCTCAGAGCATGACCTCCTTTCCATTTGTATTTTCCACCCCATCACTCATGCTAGACCATCTATTTATGCTTAGAATAATGAAATCTCAGTGGCTTAACACCGCAGAAGCTCATTTCTCATTCGCGCAAACCTAATGTGGGTCAGCATGGCCTCCGCCTGGCATCCAGGCTCCGTTCACCTGTGGCGTTGTCGTCTCACTCACTACGTGGCTTCTGAGGCCACCTCAGTCGTGGCAGAGTGGGGTGGAGGAGAGACAGCAACTTTTTCGCTGCCTCACCCTGTAAGAGATGCGCCTCCTCTCAGCTCAAAGCCCACTGAGTCGAGCTTATCACCTGGCCTCCAGAAAGCTGTGGTGGAGGCTGAGAGACGCACGAGCCCGGCGGGTATTTGGTGGGCACTGGCTGTCTCTGCTGCTCCCGTTATGCTTTCCAGTCTCTTGAAGTTTTCCCTGAATGTCTCCTTCATTTTAGCTCCACGTACCTCCTTCATCAGTTGGACTCATGAGGCCCATTGTGTCATGAAAAAGCTAACTCTTCAGAATGCATCAGAACTTTCTTCACAAATTTCCCTGTTTTTGACTTACCAATCCCATGTCCCACATCTCCAAGCAGCCTCCAGAGTGCACTGTCTCCTCTTCCTTCTGTGATTTTCCAAGTGGGGGCAATGTAATGAAATCATGTTGATTTGATCCAAGGGAGATTAATTCCATGCAATTTCAGGTAGTTCACAATTGTTCATTATTCATCTCTAGTTGACTACTTACTCTGTGACCGTGTAGACCTTCTTCGTATCTTTAAGCTGCTCTCTAATCCATGTCTCTTTAATTGTAGCCTATGGATTAGTATTCAGTGTTAATGAAAGGCAAAAGGTCTATGGCCAATTTGATGTGCTCTTCCTCAACCCTTTTATTCTCAACATTTTCTGTATCTCTGTCCATCTTCTCTTCTTCTGCCCCTATCATATAAGAAATATTCCTCTTTCCTTGCTAAAACATGTTCCTTCATTTGTCCTTTTGATCAACTTCCATACCTTTACTAATCCTGTGGTGCCTTGTTCTCTTCACATTCAGACTGTCTTAATTGTTTAAGCTTTTTCTTTCCATGGACTTCTCTAGCTGCACACATGCTGAATGTTTGCTTAGTCTTGATTTTTTTCTTTACTTTTTACTTCCGTATCCCTTTTAGCTAGTGCCCTGTCTCTCACCTCTTTACCAGTGTCAAACTTTATAATAGAGAAGACTGTACCTGGTACTCTTGCAAAATAGCTTTACCTCTAGTTGCCAGCACCTCCCCTATGTGAAAACTACACATTCAGATGGTTATTAGTGGCCTCCTAATCACCAAATCCAACAGTGTTTCACCATTCTTGATATAATTCAAGCTTTAGCAAAGTTTAATACTTTTGATTATTCTATTATTCCCTCTTTCCCTAGCTTTTGTCACACTGTGTATGCATATCTCCCCTTCTGCTTTAGTGATGAATTCTATTTGTAGTTTTTTTGGATTATCTAATTGCTTCCCTCCTTTCTCCTACTAAAATAATGCCAATGACTCTGAACTCTATTTCTCTCAGATAGATTGAAATTTTACAGAGTCATTATCCATACTGGGCTGTATTTCAAACTGTATGTTTCATAGAGGATACTCTGTAGAGTATCCAATGCTTCACTGCCTGAAGCTAAATAGAAATTCCTGCCTTTTCTGTTTTTTATTTCCCTGAAACATGTGGTCTGCAGCTAATTCGTAACAGTCTGAGGAAAATCCCACCATTGCATCCTGGATCTTGTGACCTGTGACCCACAAGGGAAACTTTGGACCCATGATGTTTTGATGTATGAAAACCAAATCCAAATAAAATAAAACTGAAGTGAAGAATTATTATCTGGAGGTTAGCCATCAGCTAGTCTGTTTATCAGCTCAAAATTGTTGGAGAAAGATTTGTCATGGACCCAATGTCAAGTCTATAAGAGTTGAAAGGAAATAGAGAATTGGCTATTGTGCTCAAAGCGATAACTAATCTGTATTAATTCAAGAAGAACAAGTGGAAGTGTTGGTCCTTTGTGACACTTGAGAGCTCCTAATAAGAATGGTTTGGCAACATCTTGAGGATTTTTATTTCTTTCCAGGCACCTTATCTGAGGTTTTGGTTGCTATTAGGACAGAATCTTTTGTGAAATTATGTTTTTCTTCACAATTCAAAATTTTCTCAGAATTTATCCATCTGTGGGTTTATTTCCATTGATAGCACTGAAAACAAGTTGAATCTGTTTAATCACCATTTTAGGGTGTTTAGTTTTGAGTTCCAGAAAGTTTTTCTTAATTATGAATTTGATTACTGTTTCTTCTGCTAATGTTGAAATTGTACATTTTTTCCGTTCTTGGAAATAACTGTAATTCTTAGCTTCTATATTCGTCATCTGTCCTTTCACCAGATTTGGTCCTTTGTCCTTTACCTCTTTATTGTGGAAGAGGTTACCAAGTTTGTTTTGAAATAATTGATTGGAAATCTTTGCTTTTAAATCTTCTGTCATGAAGATTTTTGTTTCGCCATTGTGATTTTAGTTGCTGTGCTTTCCTTCCTTGTCTCTCTTGTTTTTTGTGCATGTGTTTTTTTGTTTTATTTTGTTTCAGCTTATTGCCTTTATAGCTAATTTTTTTGGTCTTTCTGATTCATCCTCTCCTTTAATATTATTCTGTCTGCTACTTATGGATTTTAATCTTTGCTTTATAGAAGACAATTCTTTTATACTATTGAGTATTAATTTCTGGACCATATCTTTTTCAGAAGTATGTATCTTCTGAGTTTTCATGAGCTTTTCTTTTATCTTATTCTAAGGTCCCCCTGTCCTTAGGTCCCGGTTAGTTGTTTTCCTTTTTATTCTCTCCCATCCTTAAATGAAGAGAATCTGTTCTCATTTAGAGTTTGTAAACACACGAGGTGTGTGCAATGCTCTAGAGTCTATTCTCTCTGATATTAAAAAGAGAACTTCCAGCCCAGGACCCTGCCCTAAGTGAGCTTTCATCTAGAAGCTCTGCTATGCAAAGGTAAGAGATTCTGCTCTGCCTGAGTCTCTAGAACACATATAAATTCAATGCCTTTGAAATAGGCACCTTTTCCATCAATACCTACGGTGCCTTAACTATGAACATCTTTTGTAGGATGCAGTGAAGAAGTCAGTCACTGCTCCATGTACTCCTCGCCCCATTCTGGCCTCATTTCCTTGGAAATACAGTCCCAAATGGATGCAATAATGGAAGAGTTTGTGGGAAAGAGGAAAAGGGGACACAAACAGATTTCTTAATATTTCAAAAAGTAGTATTACATAGTGAAATTATGACTTCCTAATTTTGAAATTGGTAGCTGTTTTTCCTCTCTGAGAGAGTAGCCAAAATGGCAGAAATACAAAGTATATCCATCCATTCCTTCTTTTATTCAGGCAAGGAATCTTTTATCATGTGTAAAGAGCCAATTTCCCCCCTATTTTGTCTCCATTCACCTTGTATTTGATAACATTTCCTTTCAAATTCAGAAATTTTTTGTCCAGCAATTTGGGATTTCTATGTTAATTGTGAGCTCACTACCTTTTAGGTGGGAGGGGATAGAGGGTCTTTTTAAATATTTTTACAAGAAAGTTGGTAGAGGCAGTATCAAGATGGATACATGTCATTTAGAAGCTAAAATCCAATATGTTTTCAATCACATTAGACACTTCTCTAAAATAGATTATGGTTTCTACTATGAGAGCTGCTCACTGGAATCATCAAAATTTTGGTTGCTCCAGAGATGATCACATCCATCTTCCACGTTCCTGGAACAACTTGCCCTAAGTTGCCTTATGGATATCTCTATAAAATCGAGGACACCAAAATGACTGACTCCCTCCCGGGCAGCTGCTCCATCTCCCACATCCCATTTCTTCCCGGGGCTTGGTTCCAGGTCTGCAACCCATGGTTAGATGGAGACGAGGCCCATGATCTCTGGGGTAGCACGTGTAGATCCAAATGCAGGGAGGCCTGTCCCCCTCAAGCCTGGAGGCACTTGAGGGCTCCAACCTTCCCACTCCACCCATAGCAGACCATTAACTCTGCTAATCCCCCTGTCTTTCAATGGCCTGGGTCCTGAGCAACCTGTAATAAGACCTGGGCTTTTGTACAGGGCGCTCCTGGGAAAGGCCCCAATGCTTTTAGGAATAATGGGGGATTTACCCACAGGCTCACAGGCCTCATCAACCCAGCCTAACCAAGGTCTGAGAATCAGGCCTTGGAATAATATCCAAATACAAAGATTTCGTTTACACTAACAGAGTTTCTAGTACTGTAACAAATATGACTTTTCATTTTTCTCCACACTTTAAAGAAGCCTTGCAAGGATCTATGAAAAGATAGGCTATATTAATAACTGAAAGAGATAATTTTATATCCCCATATATATATTATATATCTAGTTAGTGCTTGTGTATGTATGTTTTGCGTTTTCTAACTGAAGATCCCTTATAATCCATTTAAACCAACGCTGTTTTCCCATTTTCTCAGAGGGAGAAATGATTTTGGCTGACCCAATAGCATAAAACTATTTGCTTGTGTGTATGTGAACTTTTTGGAGTTTAGGAAGAGATTTTCATAGTGGTGATATTGGTAGTGGTTGGTGACAGCTTTTCTGCAGGCAAGTCAAAGTGGGATATTAATTTCCAAGACCAGATATAGAGCACTAAGTATCAACATTTTTAGGAGGAATTTGAGGAATCACCCACATTCTTCAGGTAAGGTGGAGGTAAGATGAGGGATGGCCTGCAGAGATCTGTCACTGGGGCAGGAAGAATCAGCACGTTGTAAATCACCAGTGAGGCAGCTCATTTGAAGACAAGAGCAGCTCATGTGTAACCCAATGGAATTGGTTTTATTATGCTCAGGGATCTGCTTCTTGGAAAAGGAGGGTGCTTCTCAGAATCCTTGCCAGGACTGGCAGGGGCTTCTTCTGTATATTGCAGCTGAGTCTGCTGGCAAGAGTGGTCTTCAGCTCAATCTTCTGTGACATGAGCAAGTGGGGCTGGATGCTGAATGACCTTGAGTCATTCTGGCTGTATAGTGGCTATAAATCTTCCCTTTTTGTTTTTAGAAGCCAGCTCCTTACTTTCTCTTTCTCTGTCCTTCACTGCCTGTGATTTTGAGGGCATCTCCCAATGTCCTCTTGTGTTCCGAATTGATATGATGAATATTGGTAAGGAGAACATAATGGAGAGATATAACAGTGCACCTGGACATCAAAATTTGCTTTTCATGTCCCTGGGCCTTTGAAAGTTCTAGTTAGTAAAGGTCTCAAGAAATCTTATAGAAGATGGCCCAAATATAAAACAACACACACACACACACACACACACACACACACACGAACAAAACAAAAACAAGACAAAAACAAAAAAACCCCCACCTTTTCTACCATTTTTTCCCCACCATTTGTACCCACTGGAAAACACTTTTTTTTAAACTTCAAGTCACCCCAATAGTTGTACTAGTTAAATATTAAGCATGTTTTATTCGTGCTTTTAAAATATTATCTTTGATTGTATATTTAATAGACAAATGCACATATGTGGATGGATATATGTATATATGTGTGTGTGTATATATATATATACACACACACACATATATACATATGGATTAACTGTACTCTTAATAGCTCTCTGTCTTGTATCACCATTTAAGTTTTAAGTTCCAGGTCTGAATCTTACTCTAATTAACCCCCCTTTTAGCCCTTTCATAGTGATTAATATAAACAATTCACCAGCTATATAAGAAACTTAGAGAATGGAGCAGATATTGTTGGTTAACTATAACAATGATTTCCACCTCTTCCCTACTCCTTTCAAGCAAAATTAGTTACATTTTTGTTTTGTGTGGACTGTTTAGGAAAGGGCATGTGGTAGGTACCATTGTGGCCAATGAGAAGTGAGAGGAAGTATGCCTAAGGAGCTTGTAGGAAGAGTTTTGTGGCTAATTAAGAGAAGACATAAGTAAGAGAAGCCTCGCCTTCCACTGTTGGTCATTGCTGTGTCTGCTTGTGATGGTTGGAACCTCAGCAGCCATCTTGTAACACTAAGGGGTACAAGCTGAGAACAGAGCCAGCATGATAAGGATGGTAGAGCAGCAAGATGGAAGGTGACAGATCTTTGATAGCATCTTTGAATCCCTTAATTGTCCAGTCCTGGATCTGCCCTGAGAACTTCTTGACAAGTAAAATAATGAAGTTTTTTGGCTTAAGTTTAGAGTTTTATTTTATGGAAATTGAAAGCATTCTAACTGATTGGACAAATGAAACTTACTTAAGCCGTGTGTGTGTGTGTGTGTGTGTGTGTGTGTGTGTGTGTGTGTTTGTGTTTGTAGATAATAAAAGAAGAGTCTTGTGGTTACTTCGTTCACAAAAAGTAGGTCATCCAGAAATTAAAATATGAAGTTCTATGTAATGATTAATAACCCCTTCTCCCAAAATAGTTTATGTTGCTGGTGGCAAACAGGTTAAGGAAAATAATGATGTTCTTTATGTAATATACAGCTGGGATTTTAAAGCAACAGAAAACTAGGAACAAGACTAGAAAGAGAAGCATCTCTTCTCTTTTTTAACCTGCATACAGAAAACTACATTTCTGCTGCTGTCCAAGAAAGCCCGAGTTAAACCAAACACTTCCATTTTCATGGTGCATATTAAAAAGTAGGAGTATGTTTAGCTGTGGTAATCCTTGTTATCTATGCGTCTCTTTCTTCTTGGGATTTTTGCAGAGTAATGATCTAGCTCATTAAGACATAATACCATGTGAATGAATTTGTGACACACCGTAACTTTGAATTCACTGGGGTGAATCACAGAGGTCCTAACGGAACTCAAGAATTTGTGTCTAGTTTCTACATTCAGAGTAGAAACAGTGAGAAGTCACCCACCAGCGTTAACAGACCCACTCTCTAGAGTCCTTCTCAGATCCCAAGTCATCTGTGGAAGAAAAAAAAGGTTGCTACTCAGTGATGCTGAAAACTGAGAATGATTTTAGTATTTTAAGGGAGACCTAAACCCAATTTGAATTTACTTTCATTACTTTTACTCTACTACTGAAATGTACTTATACCTATATAGTTTACCTGGGAGGTCTGGCAACGGTGAAAGGTAAAATACATTTGTAAGCACATGAATCATTAAATTATTTCTCAGTTAAGTGTCACAAACTCCACTGTTTTACCATAGCACTGTTCAGAGGGCAGTAATTACGTTGTGTCATGGTTACCATGAAAGTCATCATAGGAAATATGGTCTTCCTGGTGATTAGATGGATTTGGGGTTCAAGAGGTGGTGACCTTTATCAAAGACACCTTACCCCGCTAGAGTTACACATACAGAAACCATGACTCACACTCTCTAATAATCATTAATCTACATTCTTTCTTTTCTTTGAGTATTTTGGACAAATAACTTTTTTGATGGACAGAAGAGGCTGTTGTCCATACTAATAACATGCAAAATCAATGATATCAATAATTTAGTAAGGAAAATTATAACCACATTTGAGTGTAATAATGATTAAGCATAACTCAAACCCTAAATAGAGTTATAATTATGGACGTTTCTAACCTCTGTCCAACCATCACAGTCTTTCCAAAAGGTACAAAATGATGAAAACATTACAGTATTACTAAAGGCACAGATACACTAAAGATACCAAGGTATAAAGCAGATTAGCTCTTTTATATGCAGGGGGATTTGCATATGAGTTGTGTCACCGTTTGTCTCCCCTGGAAACTGTGAGCTTTTGTTGCAGAGACCACTGCTTCTTCAAATCTGTATTCTCAGAACTCAGCAAGGCCATTAATAAATGGGTACCAGATAAAATTATGAGTGGGTTAATGAATGAAGAGCTATATATCATGATAGGAACTGCAAATATTGGCTTGGAAAGAAATTTCTATTTTACTGTAGGGCTATTTTGAGAGTTTCTGATAATTGCTTTAAAGTAAGATTCTAGGTCAGCTCTACCCTAGTAATATAGAACATCAGGAGGACATGTAAATTTATTATGTAAATTAGTTATTTCAATTTTTATTTAATTTGTGCTCTTCATTTTATGAGTTGTTAAATGTCTTATGTATTGGAGTTTCTAATTTGTTTTCCTTTTTAAAAAATTTTGTGTGCTTCTAATGGTAAAGAACAAAATTAAATAACAGTAAACACTATAATTACTTAAAAATAATTTTGATTATGATAATGACATGGGCAATGTTTATTTTCCAATACCAACAAGCAGTTCTCCAATTCTCAGAAGAATTGGGTGCTCTACTGACTGGGTGTCTTACAATTCAACTCACTTCTGACACTACCTGGGGTTAATATCAGATCTCACAGGTAAGGGCTCAGCCCCACAGACTGTACCCACTTCAGTCACCAGTCTCAAGTCCAGATTGTTACCTGTGCTTCTGACTAGTCCTGGCTATAAATAGGAAGTTCCCATGACCCCCTCCTCAGATTTGATTAATTTGCTACAGTGGATCAAAGAACTCAGAAAAACATTTACTTACATTTACTAGTTTATTTTAAAGGGTATTATAAAGGGTACAGATGAACAGTCAGATAAAGAGGTACATAGGGTGGAGTCCAAAAGGGTCCTGGGCACAGGGGCTTCTGTCCCCCTGAACTGGGGTGCACCACTCTCCTGGCATTTGGATGCATTCACCAACCCAGAAGCTCTCAGCCCCATCCTTTTCGGTTTTATGGAGGTTTCAGTACATAGGCACGGTTGATTAAATCGTTGGCCACTGGTGACCGATTCAACCTCTAGCCCCTCTTCCCTTCCTGGAGGTGAGGGCGTGGGACTAAAAGTTCCAATCCTCTAACCGTGCTGGGTTCCCCTGGCAACTGGCTCTCATCCTTAGGAGCTTTCCAGAAGTCACCTGGTTAACATGAACTCCAGGTGTGGTTGAAAGGGGCTTGGTATGAATAACATGATACCTTCATTGCTCTTATCACTTCTAAGGGTTTTAGGAGGTCTGTGCCAGAAACAGTGACAAACACCAAATACATATTTCTTACTATAAATCACAGTATAACAACATGATAGTGACAGGAAATGAGAACTTTATTGTGAGGAAAGTGGATGTCAGTAGAAATGAGTGTGGTTTACTTCTTAGCCAAGTGCTTTCTACTTAGCTGAAGACTTTATGCTGAACTGTGCTCGCTTTAAGGAAACTTCATTTAAAATGTCTATATTTCCAAGAGACAGTGGAGGTTGAAGTCTAAATTATTATAGTAACTAACATTTGAAATGAGCTTTGGAGTTCCGAAACTCTTTTGAGATCCATTGCTTCATATCACCCTTACGGTAGCCAGGTGATAGAGATATGTCTGTGACATTCCCCCAGACAAGCTGTACATGTAATAGTCAGAAGTCAAATCTAGCATTTTGGCTAAATATGCAAATTGCAAAATATGTTCATTTTTCTCTCAGAAATGGTTATGTTGCTGATGGCTACAGGCTGAAATACGGAATAACAGAATCTAACAGATTTTGGAAGTCACTCATATTCAATAAACTCTACCACTAAATTCAAATCTACAAATACCAGGAAGCAGAAGAATTATTGTGACATCCCTTATCCTCTCATTGATTCATGTCTTGTTGAAGATAATAGTCATTACTAAAAAGGAATGCAAAGTAAATATGTAACTTTTATGTTTTCTGTTCATTTTGGGTATATGTTCCACTCTCATAAAATGTTAAGTGACTGGGTAGAGATGAATTGCTATTCTTGAAAATTCCTTACGTAAAAGTACATTTTTTTGATAAAGGCTAGTTCAGTAGTGGAAAGTTATCTTTGAGTTTAGAGTCCCCATGTAGTACATCCAGGTGTGAGGATATGGGAGAATTGTTTGTGCCGAACTGCAGCTGGAAAACGTAAGAAATGTAATGTCAAGGAAGAGAGGAGTAAGTTGGTAAGGTTACGAGTTTTCTATCCTATTGGGATTTCTTTGTCATACGTAGAGATATGCACATTGCAGTGAAATACAAATTAATTCAGCACAACATAGAGTTTAAAAGTGAGAGCTAGGGAGCAGGGTGTCTTGGTTTGCATTTTGGCTCCACAGCTTAGTTTGTTTGAACCTCAGATAGTTATTTAAACCTCTCAGCCTCAGTTTACTCATTTGATAAATGGGAGTAATAATAGTACCTGAGGAATAAATGAGATAATGCTCATAAAATGCTAATAAGAGCCATTACCATTACTATCGTTGTTATTAATATTTCAAAATTTTTTACATTTCCCTGATGGGAAATCAACATAGGTATAGGACGTAATGAGATTCCCCTTCTATAATTTTTTCTACACTTTGTATTTCCATTTCACTCTAAACAAGAAGCCACCTTCTGCCCTTTTAGTTCAATGTAAACATAATACATACTAAGAATCTCATGATAAGGAAGTTTTAGAGCAATCAGTAAAATTTCACCAGGTAGTAAAAAACACAGCCCAGTTTCAGTGGGCATCATTTGCCTAATAATTGACTTTTAAAACCATTTGTAACATAATTTTGTATTCCACCAGATGTTCCACGTGATGATAGAATACGTTTTTCTTCAAAGTTAGGTATGGCCCGTGTTTGGGACACACCAGTTTTCCTCTGCCTTCCCTCATCACAACAGGCCTGTAGGGTATGCAGTCATAGTGTGATCAGGGTTGCCCAGATGGTCTGAAACCCATGACTAAGCATTTACTGTGGGAGAAAAAAATAAGGCTATCGACTTTCAAGAAATGCAAACTCCTTTACAAAAGCTAAGCAGAATGAAAAGGGGAGTAAACCGTATGTTAAAGGAGAGAAGAGCAGACTGTGGCTCACTGCACTCAGAAAGCGGAACAGTAAGATGAAATGCCGAAGTGCAAAGCTATGTCTCATTTGCGTACTCTGAGAGTTACACTTTGAGGAAATTTCTGTGTAGTTGCCTTCAAGTTATACTTTGGCTCAAAATGGGTTTTGTTCTTCCTCCAAATCTTATTTCTTTTGCATTGCTTTTGGTGCATCTTCCTTATACATCTGTCATGAATTTAGGAGATTTTTACCAATATTAATCCATCCTTAAGTCTATCCTCAAGACAGCAGTCAGCCTAATCCTGTTAAAACTTCAGTGATATTATGCCACTAGGGTACTCAGACCCTTTGAAGGCTCTCCATCTCCTTCAGTATGAAAGCCCAGTGTCTGATAATACCCTCGTGACGTGGACCCCCAGTGTCTTACCACCCACCCTTCAGCCTCTCTCACGTGACTGCAGCTGCAGCATGCGGCTGTTCTTGCTGTTCTCGACACTGCCAGGTATGCACCTGGCTTCTACCTCTTTTCCCTCTGCTCCTCCATCTCCTTGGAATCCTCTTCTGCAAGATACTTGCTTTGCTCAGTCATTTACCCCTTTATCTTCTCAGGGAGGACTTCTCTGAACACCCCATGTAAAAATGCAACCTCTTCCCTCAACACTTAACCCTATAGTGTGCTTTATCTTTCCATGTTTAACATACTGTATATTTCATGTTTCCTTTAATTTTTGTCAGTATCACCCTCTGAAATATAAGTTCCAAGATGGCTAGGATTTTTATATTTTTTCCCACTGTATCCTTACTAAGTAGAATAGTTCATAGTAGGTGCTCAGTAAATATTTGCCGTTTTAATTGATTAAATAATCACTTATTCAGCCAAGCGGTTTCAGGGAAAACTGCTTTTCTCCCAAGTTAGCTGTTGAACAGAGAGTGGCCTATGGGAGTGATCCTTTAGGCTTGTGATAGATAGAAGTAGCTGTCTGCCCCCAGTGGTTCAGTGTTAATGGGTCAGTATTACCCTCGAATCTACAATACTTTGATGAGAATGATAGGGATTAAATGACCTTTCAACCTTGTGGCTGCTCATTGCTGCTAAGAAAATGGATAGACTTCACTTTATGATACTAAATTTCTCATTAAGGTTTAAGTTTTCTTTCTTATGTTATCACTCCTTTATTTTGCACAGCAAATTTACACTAACTGCTCATGGAGTGGAAGAGGCTAGCTAGAGATGCTCTTAAGTTGCATTGCAAATGGAATTCTTCTCCTTTCTCACCGTTAAGAGTTACTCCTCTGTTTTGAAGAGAGGGCCTGGAAGTTGATGAGGTCTCCAAGGAACCACTTGGAAGGTGGACAAGAATAATATTCCAAGTCTCAGAACCCAGTCACTGTCAGGCCCACATTGAGGGGAGGGAGAGTGGGAGGTGTCATTTGAGGTACCTTGTCCATGGTTGGAAGATTGTCCGGAAGCTCCTGATGAATGAGATGCTAGATTTCATCTGCTACATTTCATCCCTGGGCCCTGCTGCAGATCCCGCCACAGCTGTGACTGATGGGAAGCAGATGTTTAACTTTGCATGGAGAAAGCATTCAGAAATATGGAACCTAGGACTCAGACGCCCTTTCTCTTTTGTTCCTCCTCAAAAACAAATCGAGGAGGGAAAATTACACCCAAATAATGACCCTGCAAGAGGACTTAACTACAACAGGTTGAAACCAATCCCATGTTTTAAGGATTTGTGTAATTTTAAAAGAAAAAAAATAATATGCTTTAAAGTTAAATTCAGCCAATTGGATAGTTTCGGGAATTTTTTTCACGTCAAGTTCTATTACTGCCATTTCCATAATATTTCTTTGTCTCTGTCTCTTCATGTTAATTCTTGTTGTCACTTAGATTCCCTTGACCTCTTTTCTGTATTTTTTACTGTAGCTTTCTAACTTGCTTCCCTACCTTCTCTTCCCCACTACAAACCATCGTATGCTCTGCTGCTAAATTGATTGCTTAAATCTTAGGTCTGATCATGATAGTCTGTTCTCAAGTCTCCTTCATGGACATGCTTCCTGATGGAGTCCAAACAGAGGTTAGAAAGATCCTCGGAACTTTGTTGAGTTCCAGGCCCCGGTTGCTGTGATCCCAGCTGCTCCCAACTCCTCACCTGTTCAGACCACCTTAGTATTCTCTCTGGAGCAAGAAAGAAGTGGTCCTTTTGGGCAGCATGCTGCACAGCTGGAGAAGCGAAGTGCGCACTCACTGTGCTGTCCTTTTCTCCCGTGGGGGAAGTGCCAGGCTGAAGGCGGTCTGTCTTGACACTGAGCTGTGCCATGTTGCAGGAGAAGTGACCCAGGTGAAATGAAACTTCTTCTTTCTTCAGGGAGTCTGTGCTCAGAAATTGTGCTAAAAGTATGCTGGAACCCTTTCGCTGGACTTCTGGCTTCCCACAAATATACTCTCATCCATGAGTGGTTGTCAAAATCAGTGTTGTGTCGGAGGATGACAATAGAAAGCTCCTATTCCGCCATCTTTTGTGCACCTTCTTTTCTTTTGTACGTGGGTAGGATTTTTCATGTCAAGTCTGTATCTTTGCTGTATTTGAGTCCTGGACAGGTCTGAGACCATAATAGCACAATAGCAAGACACTTCATAGAAACTTGAATCAATAATGATTACTACACATTATACACTGAACATTTATCTTAAATAATTTTGAACACATAATCTTATATCTACTTTTGTGATATGAAATAGTTAAACACAGATGTATTTCTTGATAGAAGATATTCTGGTACTTGTGGTTTTTGTTTGTTTGTTTTGCTTTGATTTTATAGAACTGATATGGGAGGTCAAAATAATGTTCAATAGTATGAGAAGCCAAAAGCAAACAGAAGCTCTCTGCAGCCAGGACACCTGATCCTTCTCTGCCATAGCACTAGCATGCCTCTCTGCGTCTCAAAATCAGGCTTCTCAAATGTGGAAAGCTAGATTCTTTTAATTTCATATTTCTAGGTCAGGCAAAAAATGTGCATATAGTGCCTATACATAGTAAGTGCTTGAAGTATGACTAGAAAAGAACTGAATTGATCAGGGCATGACAAGACTGGGCTGAACTTGCTGATTTTCACTTCAGGAAATAGAGGGATTTTGAAAACCTATCAAATCCAGTTATTTTGTGGATTTTTTTTTTCCCAAAGAAATGATATGTCTGAATGGCTTCACTGTGGGTTTTCCAATTTACCAGTTGTTTGACCAATCTGTCTTCTCTTACCCCCCCCCCCCTTCAGGAGTAAATGAGAAAATGCAAATGAAACCCTTAGCACATGACTTAGCAGATGGTAGGTATCCAGTAAATAGTATTATAAATTATGAGTATTGATTTAGTTCACAAGCATTGCTGCGCACCCTGCCCTGTTCATTGGTATGATGCAGTAAGTGCACCCATACCGCTTTGCAATCCAGTAGGCAATCAATATGCGTTAATAAAATGAATGAATGGTCCCTGCCCCTAAGACATTTACCATTCTGAAGGTAAGAATATTTACAGGCATTAATAGCCAATGAGCTATATCAAAGAACGGCATTTCATCAAGAGAGAATGTGTGCTGGTATGCCAGAGTAATTGAAAAATAGTTGGATGTCCCTTTCATATTAGTTCTTGCCCGTTGTTAGCTTAACAGTCAAGAGGGGATGAGAATGAGCTTCTAAATTTGCCTCTTGTTGAACTTTATGGAAATATTTGTAAGAGTTGGGATTCACTGTTATCTTTTGGCAAGCAAAGGTTGATAGGTTGATGATCAGCAATCAGCAATCACTGATGATGTGTTAAACCAAAGTAAGTCTGTTCATGTGAGAAAAATAATGATAGTAAATGAAGAAGGAGAAGAAGAGGAAGTGGAGGAGGAGGAGGAGGGGGAGGAGGAGAAAAACAACAGGATCAGTAGAAGCTATTACCTACCAAGTGCCAAATTTCCTGTAAGATACATCAGATGAGAGTAGGTTAAATATAAGAAGAAAGACCTGGAAAGGACTTCTTATCTCCTTGGTAGCTAAATATTCAATAGCCTAACTCCCCTGACAGAGGTGGTCTACCAAACCACCTAGGGAATCCAAGGGTGTGTTTCTCTACAAGAAATATCTCAGAGGATAATAAAACCTTGAACCAGCATCTCCAAATGGGTGAGTTTTTCAAGGCATGCTAAGATTGGCGAAGGGTTATGGGCTGCATGGTACTAGTGTTTATATTGCATGGCAAATAGCTGTCTCAGTTCTACATGACTTAGAATCCTAAACTGTTATGGGGGAAAAGACATTTTCAACATTCTTTTTCCAAATCCCACACATTAAAAAAAAAGCACAACTCCAAGACACACACACCCTGCTGGGAATCCATCCCCTATGTGTGGGCACTGACTACTCTGTCTGGAATTTGCTTGTGTGTAGGAAGCATGAAGTATATTAGTTTTTGGAAATTTGATACCAGACATAGACAGGTAAGGAAACACCAGTCAAGTTAAACTTTATAAAGAATTGACTTTGTGTATGTTTGGGAAAGTTAAGGATTGTTTTTTGTTTTGTATTGTTTTGCTTTTTGAAACTGAATTTTAACTACTTAGAATTAGAGTAAAGCTTGTCCTGTTTGATTTCTGTTATCTTCATTCCTCGAGAAAGCCATAAGCATGCCCATAAATTTTGAAATGAAATAAGCACAGAATTCTAACCTCCTCTGTAAGTGTCAGAAAAGGAGAATTTCGGGGGTTGGTGGTGTTTAAAATTTATTTTTAGAATAGTCAATGTAAGATCAGAATATCTTCATTCTAATTCCTGATTTGCTGTGTAATCTTGGAGACATTACTTATACTATGCAGACCTATATTTCTCTATTTGTAAAACAGGAGCAAAAATGTCCATTATAACTTGTGTTACAGAGAGTGGAACATGGAAGTCAAAATGACAGACTTGGGCCAATAGTATAGGGATTTTATGAGCTAATTAAAAATCTATTCACGGACAAGAAGTGGAAAGAACCACAGGTGGGGAAATCATGAATATGTGAATATTTAGAGTGGTAATATTTGGATAATTTTTATTACTTTTTAAAAACTCCATTATAAATTTTTATTCTATTTGAAAGATGTAAATAATACTATGGAATTCTATTTCCAGCAAGGCTGAGTAGTTCCTGCCAGACCAATCCTCTAATAGGTAAAAACAGTGAATTCTGGACAAAATACAAAATGCAAATATATGAAGGCACCAAGAGTAAGCAAAGATAGGTAAATAATGAAAGGAAGTTGATGTTGGAAAGATGGTAACAGCATGGGTGAGTTTGCCATTTTTCAGAGCTTTTAGCCTGAGGGCAGGCCCCAGTCAGTCTGCATTATGTGGAGCAGCTGAAGATTAGACACAAAACCTTAGTCATATTAGCTTGCAAAACCAAAGGAGAGAGTCTTGGGTGATCACAGTATCTGGAAAGTAGGAAGGGAGAATTCCAGAAGGGGAAGCTTTAAATTCTATGTAGAAACTCTTTCCGCATCTCTGGTCGACTCATGGACTACACATGTTCAGGGAAGATCCCAAGTGGCCCAACTAAGGCAAAACAGAAGAAAACACAACACCAACAAACTGAACTTGTATTTCAGAGTTGAAGTTTGAATTTAGTTAAACAATGCCTGCTTTAATTTTTTTTACCCTAGCTTGGCCTATCCCAGGCCCTAAAAGGAGTTGAGTATGTATCATGACGAGGAAGGTGATGAAGGGAGAAGGAAAATATCCGTTCTGTCCCACAATATTTTGCCATAATAAAAATGCTTGCATTTTCTTTTTAAAGTCAGTATGCTTCAGAGAAACATAACTGAATCTAGAGTCTCTGTAACATATTTTCAATATCTAGGGTACAAATCAAAATTACATATGAAGAATCAGGAAAGCATAAGCCCTTCCCAAGGAGGAGTAAAAAAAAAAATCAATGGAGACTGATCCCAAGATGATCCAGAAATGGGAATAATCAGACAAGAATTTTAAAGCAGCTGTTATACTTATGATAAAGGACTTAAAGGAAAACATACTCATAATGAATAAGGAAGTAACAGATCTTAGAAGAGAAACTATACCAAATTAAAAGCTATATAAAAAGAAAATATTGTAATAAAAGGAGAAAAACTGGGAGTAAATCTCGAGTGTCTCCAACAAGAAGCTATTTGTGAACTTATGCATTTTAATATATATTTGTAAATGTTTACACAAGGTGGGTACTCAGTAATGTGTAATGTCTGTTGTCAGGACATGTGTAGCAGCAGAGAAAGAGAGGCAAGAAAAGTAAAGTGATAGAACAAAGTAAGGGTAATACTACTTACTAATAATAACAATGCAAACATTTATGTAATGTTTGCTACATTCCATGCCCCATGCTAGGTCCTTTACTTATCCAGTTATTTATTATTTAATTTAACCTCTTGGGTACTGTTATTGTTCTCAGGTAAATACAGATAAAAAACCTGAGGCTTAGAAAATGTAAGTATTTCTCCCATGGTCCCATCGCCAGGAAGAAGTTGATTCTTTTAAGCATCGCACTGTTGCAGAAGCTTGGTCAGAACACAAACTAAAAGTGTAAACAGCAAGAGTGGATTTCTTTTGTTATTAGGACTGTGCTGACCAATTGTGTCCATAAAGGTGAAGGAGGCAGTTACTGGGGAGGGAACGATTGCAGCTATTGGATGGGCCCACTTTCCAAAAAGAATGCCTCTTCCACCTTAGGTTTTTTGTGTTTTGTTTTGTTTTGTTTTGTTTTAATTTATTTATTTAATTTATTTATTTATTTATTTTTGGCTGTGCTGGGTCCTCGGTTCGTGCGAGGGCTTTCTCTAGTTGTGGCAAGTGGGGGCCACTCCTCATCGCGGTGCGGGGACCGCTCTTCATCGCGGTGCGCGGGCCTTTCACTATCGCGGCCCCTCCCGTTGCGGGGCACAGGCTCCAGACGCGCAGGCTCAGCAGCTGTGGCTCACGGGCCCAGCCGCTCCGTGGCATGTGGGATCTTCCCAGACCAGGGCTCGAACCCGTGTCTCCTGCATTAGCAGGCAGATTCTCAACCACTGCGCCACCAGGGAAGCCCTGTGTTTTTTTTTTGCCACAAATTTCTCTAATATTCAGTGGTGAAGTCTATCATTTCATCCTTAGAGGTAAGAGTGAAAAGTAAATATTTCTAGGAGAAGGAAATCATCTGACTTTAAACAATATAAAATATTTTTTTCCTGGATGGAATTACATTAATAACAGTTATTTTTTGAGAGCTTGTTCTGTGCCAGACACACTGCTAGACATAAATACTTTAAGTATATATACATTTTTTAACCTTTCATTTAGACTTTATTATGGACTTAAATTGCAAAAATAGAGTACCTCGGATCCTTCACCTAGCTCCCCACAATGGTGACATCTTACACAACTGTAGTACAATGTCATAACCACAAAATTGACATTGATTCAATACTGTTAATTAGAACATAGACCTTATTCAGTTTTTACCAGTTTTAGACAATTTTTGACAAAAGTACAAATGTAATTTAGTGGAGAAAAAGTAATTATTTTCAACAAATATTACACGAACACTTGGGTATCCTTATACAAATATATAAAAACTAACTAAAATGAATGGTAGACCTAGAAAAGAAACCTAAAACTATAAAACATCTAGGAAAAAAAATAAGTCACATATATACTTTACTCCTTGTATCCCTATGGAATATGCACTTTTATCCTAGTTTACACAAATAAACACAGGTTTGGTTATGGTTTGTAAGACTTCACCAGCTCCAGAGAGCAGTGGTGTCTAAATGTAAAGGAGGCAAAGAACTTGAAGGAGGATGGAAGCTAGGTCATAGTAAAGAGAGACTGGTGACACTGAAGGCAGACTTTTCTGTTTGATAACATTTCCTAAGACTGTGCTGTGAGTGACATAGATTCACACAGAAAGGGCCCTGAAGAGAAAAGTTATAGAAAGACCTTAAAGTGGTATGATTAATGTCTGACTAGTGAGAACTTTCTCCCAGCTTCCATATCCAATCAATCACTAAGTCTTTCCTTAGTGATTCTTTCTCCTTGAAGTTCTCAAATACGTTTCTTCATATTCACCCTCATCACCATAATCCAGGCCACTAATATTACTCACTTTTCTAAATATCATCTCTCTCCAAACTGTTCTCTTCATTAAAAAAAGCTAATCTTTCTAAAACAAAAGTCTGATCCGAAAACTCCCTGCCTGAACATTTTGATGACTTCCCAAATTCCTCATGTTAAAGTCCAAACTCCTTTACACAATTTATTGAATCAATCGGTCTCTTAATGTTGGACATTTTATTCTAAATTTTTACTGTTACAGTCAACCCTTTGATGAGCATTTCTTTATATGTCTTTATGTACATCCAAAACTGTTTTATTGTAGGGCTACAAGTCATGCTCATTATTGAGGCTACTTTTCAGTTAGATGATTCCGTTATCTTTATATTTCCCTGGTTTGGCTGAGGATCCAGGGCTGGTCCAATATGGTGACAGTCACAGCCAGTTTCTTCCCAAGACACACATCATAACAGTCAACAAGGATGAAACTGTGAGGAGGCAAGAAGAGTAACTCAGTACTCTTTGGTGTAGAAGCCTATTTATCCTTACCTCTATTATCATATGAAATCAAAAGGATATGGAGAAAGAAGTAGCAAGCGTAACCACTAGAACTTTTCTTGCTTTGCCCTCAAGAAAGACATCTAGGAAGACCTCAAGAAATACTGTGAGGAAAGTGTTTTGGAATAGATAGAAGGGGCAATGGAAACTAAGAGGAGCTATAAAAGCTGGAACACAAATAAAATTAAAATTGAAAAGATAGAAAGAAACTCAACCCACAGCATCTTACAACTTACTATAGAAAGAACCTCAGTCATTCATCTTTTATAGCTTTCTGTTTAAAGATGATGACCCTGAGTTCAGAGAGACCCTATGTCTAGCTGAAAGTGGCACAGTGGGGTGTAAAGGAAAGAAGAACCATATTGAATGCATTTCAGTAATGCTAAAATTCTACTCTTTCTGGAAATGGTACAGTGGAATATAGCTCCTAGGAAGACTTGACTGATGCAGAAGGTAAAGAGAAAGGTATCACCTTCATTTTCTGAAGAAGTTCCTTCATACAAGCATCCCTACCATTTCAACTTCTCTTCATCAAAAGGGAAGAAGTAAATAGAAGCAAATATATCAGGAAGATATGCATGGAATTTAAGAAAAACACTGCAGATGATTTAAAATAATCAGTAGAACTGAGCATTTGGTAGAACAAAGATAAATGGTTTTATCAGAAGCTCAATCAGAAGTTAGAAGTGCTAGATGTTAACGATATTAAGAACAAGAAAGAAATCTAGGGATACAGCCTACGTGAAAGTGAAAATGAAAAAGAAGCAGAAAGTCTACTGAGCTTTAAAGAAGAGGCATGCATATATATATTAGGAGAAGAGGTTGAAGTTAGACTCTAAGACTCATTACCCTAAGAATAAAGTCAAATGGAATGTCGCCTTCTTGCCTCTCCCTTTTCTTTCTTTCATTTCATTTCATTTCCTTGGAACACCTTGGCCTTTCCCTTCCCACCCCCATAACATAGTGTTAACTCATAAGTGTTTTGAAATTATAGACAGATGATAAACAGAGAGGAGAGAATGAGATAAATTTACCCAAGTTGATAGAAGATTTGAAGATTTAAAAGCAAAACCAACTGCAGATGCATCATTAAAGCCTTGAGGAATAGAAGTGTTCTTGAGTAGATGAGCTCATTGCTGAACTTAATAAGGAACTTGCAGATTTTTAAATAAGCTGTTGGCTGAGAAATATATTCAAGTTTATGAAACAGGGCCTATTGGTTTGAAGAAGGGGAAGGATAAACACCCTAAGCCATATTGAACACCAACTATGAAATATTTGTGGGAATGTTATTATAAAGTCTAGCAGCAGTAGGTGGCAGAATGATGCATGAGACTCAAGCAGCAATGAAAGGAAGATGGCGTGCTACTTACTTACTTTAAGAGAAATGGTGAAATAACTGCAAGAAGGAAGATGGCCAGATCACCCAGGGAGCATGGACCAAGACCAGAGCAAGTCTCCTCTAGAAGACAAGGACGCTTGTGTGCAAGTCAGGGAACTGTGTGGGCAGGACTCAGGAGTATGTGCTTTTTCCATGTTTCCAAAGAGTATAGAGAGAATATTAGGAGAATAAGCTCCGATGGCTTGAAATCATAGACTTTGTCTTGTTTTCCTTTGTAGAATAGGTCCAGGCCCATCCTGGATCGAGGGCAATTTTTCTAGACAGTTTCTTCCCTCTTACCACTACCCGCCACCCTCCATCCAGCACTTTATAAGTCCTATCCACTTTCCTTCTTTAAAATATTTCAGATTCACTCAGCAATGTTACTGCTCTTATTCAAGCTTTTATTATTTATCACCCGTATTGATGCAATTCTCACATGTAATGCTGCAGCCAGACTAATCTTTTAGACAAGGCAAATCAAATTAAACTTATTGGCCTCCAACTTAAATTTCCCCAACAATTCCCCATTGCTTTCAGGATCAGATTCTCCGTCATGACATATAAAGTCTTTTATGATCTAGCTCATACCTAGTTCCACTTCCATCAGGCACGAAATCTTGCCAAAACCACATACATGTACATGTGTCCACACACATGTATACACATATAGTCCCTACTATTTTGAAATGCTGAGCTACCTTCAGTTCTTTAAACACACTATGAAAAGTGCATGCTGCTTTGGGCAGGAAAGCTGTTACCACTCTTTTCCTCTCAAAATCTCAATGTCTGTGTAACCTCTTCCTAGGAACTTTCTCATGGCAGAATATTCAGTGATTATCTCTATCACAGTATTGATCATAGTCTATTAAAATTAAATGTTACTTGGGCTTCCCTGGTGGCGCAGTGGTTGAGAATCTGCCTGCTAATGCAGGGGACACGGGTTCGAGCCCTGGTCTGGGAAGATCCCACATGCCACGGAGCAGCTGGGCCCGTGAGCCACAACTACTGAGCCTGCGCGTCTGGAGCCTGTGCCCCGCAACGGGAGGGGCCGCGATAGTGAAAGGCCCGCGCACCGCGATGAAGAGCGGTCCCCGCACCGTGATGAAGAGTGGCCCCCACTTGCCGTAACCAGAGAAAGCCCTCGCACGAACCGAAGACCCAACACAGCCAAAAAATATATATATATAAATAAATAATAAAATAAAGTAGCTATAAAAAAAAAAAAAAAAAAAAATTAAATGTTACTTCATCCACTCTCCACCTTGTGGCATGAGTGTCTGGAGAGTAGAGATGGTCTCCTTGACTCTCTCTACAGATCTCCAATAACTGTTAAGTGAATAGATACATCAAATACAGCTCAAAGCAAAATGTTTTTCTTATAAGTTATACAGTTTTATGTATGATCCTGAGTTGGATTTGTACTAGGATAGAGAGGAGAAAAGCTATAAAAAATATTACTGGGAACATTGGTAAAATTTTAGTATGGACTGTGAGTTAGATATTAGTGTTGTATCAGTGCTAAAATGGATTTTGATAGGTTTGTAGTTGTGTAAGAGAATATCCTTGTTCCAGAGAAAAACACATGAAGTGGTGTGATGTCTCCAAAGGTAAATATGTATTCTCAAAGGTACATACAAATTATATAGATGGACCAGTAGAGAAATTGCTGCTTTTGCTATTGGAATTTTATCATATCTGCATTGATATAGTTGCCTGTAATGTCATCATTTCTCTTTAGTTTAATGTGCCTAAGGACATGAACCATTTTTGATGTTTCCAAATTGACTAGTTAGTTCTGATGTAAAACGTTCTAGACCTGCTGAGAAACAACTGACAGCAAAAAATATTGTTCAGTTGAATGGGTGAGCAGCAGCTTGTAGTGGAAAGAACAAAGGACAAGGAGCCAGGAAACCCAGGTCCTCAACTCTGCTCTTCACTAAGCAATTCCAGGCCCCTGGGAAAGTCATTTAGCTCCTCTTGGTAGTGTCATGGTTTATAAAAAGAAGACTGGAGTATATGACTTCTAAGGTTTTGCTAGTCCTAAAGCTCTGTGCTTAAACATGCAATGCAGAAAGATAATAGCAGAACACTCATTCATAACACAGTATGGAAATAAACCAAAAGGAAATAAAAACATGAATTATTAGCCAAAGCAGACAGCTGCACATGGCATTCTGTTGCTGCCTAAGATGAAAGGGACATATCATCAAAGAGAAAGCACTGGAACCAGCCCATAAAAGTCTTAAGTGATCATAGATGAAAAGAAAGAAAAACAATGATGGGAAAGGAGTGCAAATGTTCATCAGAAATAAATTAGACAAACTGTCATATATACATTGGAACACTATACAGTCATTACAACGAATAACTTCAGTCTACATGTGTACTGATGAGGTCCAAAAGACTGTTTTGCATAAACAACCAAACAATGAAACAAGTTACATAAGGATATGTACTGTGTCATACTATTTTAAAATACTATCTAGAGATAGCCTCATCCACCAGAGGGCAGACAGCAGAAGCAAGAAGAACTACAGTCCTGCAGCCTGTGGAATGAAAACCACATTCACAGAAAGATAGACAAAACGAAAAGGCAGAGGACTATGTACCAGATGAAGGAACAAGATAAAATCCCAGAAAAACAACTAAATGAAGTGGAGATAGGCAACCTGCCAAAAAAAGAATTCAGAAGAATGAAAGTGAAGATGATCCAGGACCTTGGAAAAAGAGTGGAGGCAAAGATCAAGAAGATGCAAGAAATGTTTAACAAAGACCTAGAAGAATTAGAGAACAAACACCTAGAAGAATTAAAGAACAAACAAACAGAGATGAACAATACAATAACTGAAATGAAAAATACACTAGAAGGCATCAATAGCAGAATAACTGAGGCAGAAGAACAGATAAGTGACCTGGAAGACAGAGTGGTGGAATTCACTGCCACAGAACAGAATAAAGAAAAAAGAGTGAAAAGAAGTGAAGACAGCCTAGGAGACCTCTGGGACAACAATAAACACACCAACATTCGCATTATAGGGGTCCCAGAAGGAGAAGAGAGAGAGAAAGGACCCAAGAAAATATTTGAAGAGATTATAGTCAAAAACTCCCCTAACATGGGAAAGGAAATAGCCACCCAAGTCCAAGAAGTGCAGAGAGTCCCAGGCAGGGTAAACCCAAGGAGAAACACGCTGAGACACACAGTAATCAAATCGACAAAAATTAAAAACAGAAAAATTATTCAAAGCAACAAGGGAAAAATGACAAATAACATACAAGAGAACTCCCATAAGTTTACCAGCTGATTTCTCAGCAGAAACTCTACAAGCCAGAAGGGAGTAGCACCATATATTTAAAGTGATGAAAGGGAAGAACCTACAACCAAGATTACTCTACCCAGCAAGGATCTAATTCAGATTTGACAGAAAAATCAGAAGCTTTACAGACAAGCAAAAGCTAAGAGAATTCACCACCACCAAACCAGCTCTACAACAAATACTAAAGGAACTTCTCTAAGTGGGAAACACAAGAGAAGAAAAGGAATCCAAAACAAACCAAAAACAATTAAGAAAATGGTAATAGGAACATACATATCGATAATTACCTTAAATGTGAATGGATTAAATGCTCTAACCGAAAGACACGGGCTCGCTGAATGGATACAAAAACAAGACCCATATATTTGCTGTCTACAAGAGACCCAGTTCAGACCTAGGGACACATACAGACTGAAAGTGAGGGGATGGAAAATGATATTCCATGGAAATGGAATTCAAAAGAAAGCTGGAGTAGCAAATCTCATATCAGACAAAATAGACTTTAAAATAAAGAATGTTACAAGAGATAAGGAAGGACACTACATAATGATCCTGGGATCAATCCAAGAAGAAGATATAACAATTATAAATGTTTATGCACCCAACATAGGAGCACCTCCATACATAAGGCAAATGCTAACAACGATGAAAGGGCAAATAGACAGTAACACAATAATAGTAGTGGACTTTAACACCCCACTTACACCAATGGACAGATCATCCAAACAGAAAATAAATAAGGAAACAAAGCTTTCAATGACACAATAGACCAAATAGATTTAATTGATATTTATAGGACATTCCATCCAAAAACAGCAGATTACACTTACTTCTCAAGTGCACACGGAACATTCTCCGGGGTATATCACATCTTGGGTCACAAATCAAGCCTCAGTAAATTCAAGAAAATTGCAATCATATCAGGCATCTTTTCCAACCACAATGCTATGAAATTAGAAATAAATTACAGGGGGAAAAAATGTAAAAAACACAAACACATGGAGGCTAAACAATACGTTGCTAAATAACCAAGACGTCACTGAAGAAATCAAAGAGGAAATCAAAAAATACCTAGAGACAAATGACAATGAAAACATGATGATCCAAAATCTATGAGATTCAGCAAAAGCAGTTCTAAGAGGGAAGTTTATACAATTCTACCTCAAGAAACAAGAAAAATCTCAAATAAACAATCTAACCTTACACCTAAAGGAACTAGAGAAAGAAGAACAAACAAAACCCAAAGTTAGGAGAAGGAAAGAAATCATAAAGATCAGAGCAGAAATAAATGAAATAGAAATAAAACAGCAAAGATCAATAAAACTAAAAGCTGGTTCTTTAAGAAGATAAACAAATTGATAAACCTTTAGCCAGACTCATCAAGAAAAAGAGGGAGAGGGCTCAGATCAATAAAATTAGAAATGAAAAAGGAGAAGTTACAATGGACACCGCAGAAATACAAAGCATCCTAAGAGACTACTGCAAGCACCTCTGCCAATAAAATGGACAACCTGGAAGAAATGCACAAATTCTTAGAAAGGTATAACCTTCCAAGACTGAACCAGGAAGAAATAGAAAATATGAACAGACCAATCACAAGGAATGAAATTCAAACTGTGATTAAAAATCTTCCAACAAACAAAAGTCCAGGACCCGATGGCTTCACAGGTGAATTCTATGAAACATTTAGAGAAGAGCTAACACCCATGCTTCCCAAATGCCACCAAAAAATTGCAGAGGAAGGAACACTCCCAAATTCATTTTACGAGGCCACCATATCACCCTGATACCAAAACCTGGCAAAGATACTACAAAAAAAGAAAATTACAGACCAATATCACTGATGAATACAGATACAAAAATCCTCAACAAAATACTAGCAAACAGAATCCAACAACACATTAAAAGGATCATAGGGCTTCCCTGGTGGCGCAGTGGTTGAGAATCTGCCTGCTAATGCAGGGGACACGGGTTCGAGCCCTGGTCTGTGAGGATCCCACATGCCGCGGAGCGGCTGGGCCCGTGAGCCACAACTACTGAGCCTGCGCGTCTGGAGCCTGTGCCCCGCAACGGGAGGGGCCGCGATAGTGAAAGGCCCGCGCACCGCGATGAAGAGCGGTCCCCGCACCGCGATGAAGAGTGGCCCCCGCTTGCCGTAACCGGAGAAAGCCCTCGCACGAACCGAAGACCCAGCACAGCCAAAAATAAATAAATAAATAAATAAAGTAGCTATAAAAAAAAAAAAAAAAAATTAAAAAAAAAAAAAAAAAAAGGATCATATACCATGATCAAGTGGGATTTATCCCAGGGATGCAAGGATTCTTCAATATACACAAATCAATCAATGTGATACACCATATTAACAAATTGAAGAATAAAAACCATATGATCATCTCAACAGATGCAGAAAAAGCTTTTGACAAAATTCAACACCGATTTATGATAAAAACTCTCCAGAGAGTGGGCATAGAGGGAACCTACCTCAACATGATAAAGGCCATATACGACAAACCCACAGCAAACATGTTAATAGTGAAAAACTGAAAGCATTTCCTCTAAGATCAGGAACAAGCCAAGGATGTCCACTCTTGCCACTATTATTAAACATAGTTTTGGAAGTCCTAGCCACGGCATTCAGAGAAGAAAGAGAAATAAAAGGAATACAAATTGGAAAAGAAGTAAAACTGTCACTGTTTGCAGATGACATGATACTATACATAGAAAATCCTAAAGATGCCACCAGAAAACTATTAGAGCTAATCAATGAATTTGGTAAAGTTGCAAGATACAAAATTAATGCACAGAAATCAATTGCATTCCTATACACTAACAATGAACGATCAGGAAGAGAAATTAAGGAAACAATTCCATTCACCATTGCAACAAAAAGAATAAAATATCTAGGAATAAACCTACCTAAGGAGGTAAAAGACCTGTACTCAGAAAACTGTAAGACACTGATGAAAGAAATCAAAGATGACACAAACGGATGGAGAGATATACCATGTTCTTGAATTGGAAGAATCAATATTGTGAAAATGACTATACTATCCAAAGCAATCTACAGATTCAGTGCAATCCCTATCAACTTACCAATGGCATTTTTTACAGAACTAGAACAAAAAATTTTAAAATTTGTATGGAGACACAAAAGACCCTGAATAGCCAAAGCAATCTTAAGGGAAATAAACAGTGCTGGAGGAATCAGACTCTCTGACTTCAGACTATACTACAAAGCTACAGTAATCAAGACAATATGGTACTGGCACCAAAACAGAAATATAGATCAATGGAACAGGATAGAAAGCCCAGAGATAAACCCACGTAGCTATGGTCAACTAATCCATGACAAAGGAGGCAACGATATACAATGGAGAAAGACAGGCTTTTCAATAATTGGTGCTGGGAATCCTGGACAGCTATGTGTAAAGGAATGAAATTAGAACACTCCCTAACACCATAC
This sequence comes from Balaenoptera acutorostrata, assembly GCF_949987535.1. Lineage (NCBI taxonomy): Eukaryota > Metazoa > Chordata > Mammalia > Artiodactyla > Balaenopteridae > Balaenoptera > Balaenoptera acutorostrata. The sequence continues at coordinate 59,672,820 of NC_080083.1, forward strand.
ACAAAAATAAACTCAAAATGGATTAAAGACCTAAATGTAAGACAAAACACTATAAAACTCTTAGAGGAAAACATAGGAAGAATACTCTTTGACGTAAATCACAGCAAGATCTTTTTTGATTTTTCCTCCCAGAGTAATGGATATAAAAACAAGAATAAACAAATTGACCTAATGAAACTTAAAGTCTTCTGCACAGCAAAGGAAACTATAAACAAGACAAAAAGACAACCCTCAGAATGGTAGAAAATACTTGCAAATGAATCAACAGACAAAGGATTAATCTCCAAATTATATAACAGCCCATGCAGCTCAATATTAAAAAAACAACGCAATCCAAAAATGGGCAGAAGACCTAAACAGACATTCTTCCAAAGAAGACATACAGATGGCCAAGAGGCACACGAAAAGCTGCTCAACATCACTGATTATTAGAGAAATGCAAATCAAAACTACTATCACCTCACACCGGTCAGAATGGCCATCATCAGAAAATCTACAAACAACAAATGCTGGTGAGGGTGTGGAGAAAAGGGAACCCTCTTGCAGTGTTGGTGGGAAGGTAAATTGATATAGCCACTATGGAGAACAGTATGTAGGTTCCTTCAAAAACTAAAAATAGAATTACCATATGACCCAGCAATCCAACTACTGGGCATATATGCAGAGATAACCATAATTCAAAAAGACATATGCACCCGAATGTTCATTGCAGCACTATTTACAATAGCCAGGTCATGGAAGCAACCTATATGTCCATCGATAGACGAATGGATAAAGAAGTGGTACATATACACAATGGAATATTACTCAGCCATAAAAAGGAACGGAATTGGGTCATTTGTAGAGACATGGATGGACCTGGAGACGGTCATACAGAGTGAAGTAAGTCAGAAAGAGAAAACAAATACCGTATATTAACGCACACATACGGAATCTAGAAAAATGGTACAGATGAACCAGTTTGCAAGGCTGAAACAGAGACAGATACAGAGAACAAACGTATTGACACAAAGGGGGGAAAGTGGGTGTGAGGAGGTCGTGGTGGTGGGATGAATTGGGAGATTGGGATTGACATGTATACACTAATATGTATAAAAGAGATGACTGATAAGAACCTACTGAATTAAAAAAATTAAAAAAAATACTATCTAAAAATACAATACATATGAAGGAGAATAATAGTAAATACCAAATTTTAGACAGTAGTTATCTCAGGAAGAAGAGGTAATTTAAAAAAAGGAGAAATGTGATAATTTGGGAGACTAATAGACAAGAAACAACAACTTCAGAATAATTTCTTAAAATAGATTTGGACCAGTTTATAAAAATGGTAAGATTTGATAATAATGGTAGAAAGAGAAAAAATGGTGTTTCTTATGTTATTAATTATAACTTTCTGAGTGTACTGAATATTTTATAATGAAAGACTACATCCCAAACAAGAGAGTGTGTGAAAGTGGAGGATGAAATTGTCCTAAAGTGCTAGGAATAAAAACTTGGAAAAAGGGTACTTCAGAAAAAGAGTGATAAGAAAATAAAACTAGACATAAGACCATAAGTGCTTTTGCAAGTTTCATCAAATAACATTGAATGTAGAATAGAGGGTCATCCATTTGTATTTTGAAGTCAGATAGCTGATATCTTTCTGTGTATTCAGAGAGAATTGAGCTGCATATTTCTAGCCCATGCTGTCTGAATTCCAGCATCCAGATTTTAGAGTATAAATCAAGCTTTCTGTTCCCCATACTTCTTTGCTTAAGTTTTATAAAAAGATGTAGCTTTATTTGGGATATGGGTTTTTCCTCTTTGGGGAACAGGAGCAAATGTGTTACGAGGCCATTGTTTCTGATGGTTCATTTATGCAGATGAAACAATCCATTCATTTGGTGAATCCATGGAGTCAATGGCTTTTACTTTGTACTTCTTGAAAAATATACAGCATTTCAGGCCCCTGGATTTACATTCCACAGACTTTCTTGTATAATGGAATAGTTTTGGGTCCCTTGAGGGTAGGCATATGGCTCTGCAAGAGTGTTGATGGCTTTCCTATGACATGGGCATGTGTATTTCTAAATGTTCTCACTTGGAGCAGTTCTTTTAAAAGTTCTTTGACGTATAACGTGGTAAGAAATGTTCCTCAGTGACTGTTTATGAGAAAAGTTGCTTGTAGACTTAGGTCCTAGGGCTAAAATGTGGCCAGCTCATCCTCTTCAGGCAGGGATGCTTCTAAATTGAGAGTGAGTATCATTTTTAAAGCAGTTTTATTTAAACCTTTCTTTGGAACAAACATCTCTAAAACTCTGTTTTTCCCTTCTATGTCTAATTGGGTATTTCAGGAAATGAGTATTTCTAGCATACTGAGAATTAACAAAATAATCATAAATGGGGTGGGAGAGAGTTTTTCAATTAGCCACTGTCACACATTGTTCCACAAAAATAAGATAATTCCCTATTATATTTAATAATGATGTTATGGTTGGGGTTATTCTTATATTACTTTGTCAGGGAGATAATTGCATTGCTGCTTCCGGAGTCCTACCAGGTCTCTGCTATCTGGTAGCTATGAGCAGCTTGGCTACTTTGCACCATGAGTAAATAATTCATGACAGATCTGTAGCATTTTTAGATAAAAATTCAATATCAAGTTCATGACCTTAAAAGATATTTGCATGTGTATAGAAGACCTTGAATACCAGGATTAAAAATTTGTTTAAATGGCTGATTAATGAATGAGGTGAAGATATTGCTTTCAGCTCCAATCTGCTTGCAGTTTCACAGCCAAAGATATTAGACAAGCTCATCAGTTGATTGAAGGAAATACACTCCATTCCTTCCCCAGGAGCCTTGATAAGGCGCCATGATTCCTCATCCTTGGAGATGATTGGCTTGAACAAAGATTATGGAGAAGAAATAAAAGATCAGAAGGCTTAATTGCATTTGCAATTAAGGGACACAGAAAGAGGTGGTACAGAGAGAGGTTCGTGACCAGCCTGAGCCATGAAAGGGGAAAACGGATAAAGAGATTCATCCTCTGTTGGAATTAATTACTCTTTGCTGTGCCCCTAAAGGAAAGCAATTATACAGCCATTATCTTAAAATGCCTCTTTAATAGTCAATTCTCTAATGTCTCTCTGCTTTACTATGAAGCAGGGAGCCTAGAAGCCTTGGGAAACAGTGCCCCATGTGTTCAGTGACTGACTACCGAGTTGAATTATTGAAACAATTATGTAGGACTCTCCAGAGAGCACCAACCACCTTAATCACTCGAGAGGCTCAGTGGCTCACCGTGCCCTGTCGTCTCCTGATATTGCTCTAACTTACCTGTGGAACCAATCTCAGGCTGTTTTCTTTAACATTATTAAAGCGTGGCATGGTGGTTTGAGTAATGAGTTTTGAAGTCTGATCGTTTAGTTCAAATCACTGCTTCATAACCGACTAGCTTGGGAGACATAGAAACTTATTTTACCTTTATGAGCCTCAATTTCTTCACCTGTGGAATGGGGAAGACAATGTTATTTGTTAAGCACATTGTGTATTAGTTGGGATGACCTCTGCTGAAAGTAACGGAAACCCCAATTCAAACTGGCCTGCCTAGTAACGAAATTTATGATCTCGCACAAGTGGAAGTCAGGGTGAAGTGTAATCATAGTGCCGCTCAGGACTCAAATGTTTTCTATTTATCCCCCTCGGCCATTTAATGGTGGCAGTGTGGTTGCATTATCTCCAGATGTCATACCCAGGAATATTGATGTAATGTGAGAAGAAAGATTGTCTCATTCTTGTATATCCTTTTTAGGAGTAAGAAAGTCTTTCCTAAAAGTCCCTCACCAGATTTCCTTTCATATCTTATTGGCTAGGATTTGGTCACATACTCATGCCTAAATCAACACTGAAAAGAAGAATGACATTACAATGGTTATCTTAAGATAATCACTTAGAATAGATTTCAGAGAGCAACCACCACGACTGCTACACAAAGGATTTTGTTAATTATTCAATGAGATACTGCACATAAAACACTTCATACAATCCCAGGCACAAAAACAAACACACACAACCTCTCAGTGAATTGTTATCTATTATTAGCTATTGGTCAGTTTACTAATTTGTACTAATATGAAAGTACAGATACTACTTCTCTAGGAACATTTTTGTTCTAATGAGCCATGAGACTTTAAATGAAAATAATAAATATTTAATGGTGGATTTGTAGACATCAATGAGCTGAATTAGGAATCTATTTTGTGGGCTTGGGGTACTTTTATAGAAATGCATACATTTGTGTAAATAGAGGAGTTACATCCTTAGAGTTTCATCTACTGTTGGGACTGGGAAGTTAATGAAACTACCAGGAAGAAGAAAAATAAGAGCAGAACAAAATTTCTCAACCACAGCTTGGCCATAGCCCCTTCTCTTCCTCTTAGCATAGTAAATTACGTGATCTTTATGGCACTTTTAGCCCAAAGACCTCTAAGGTTTCTCCTAACAACCCTCACACTCTCCTGCTATCCCTTGATTTCCCTGATGTAACTGCCAGGTTCAGAACAACATCAGGTAGAACACATTTAGCTCCAGGCAGTGGGGAGGTATTCCTGCAAATAATCACTGTTGTTCTTGCATTGTCTACAACTCCTGCAGAAATCTAACCACATACTAGAGAAAGAGAAGGAATAGGCCTGAGGGTTTAAGATCGCTTGGTACGGACTGAAGCAGGACCATAGGTGAGCTCCCTCACAAATCATTCCCTCACAAAGCTCTGAGGTGAAAAAAAGGATCTGTTCATTAGACTAATGAGATGTCATGAGTTTTCCCTCCTACTGTATGTTTTATTTGTTAAGAGGATAAGTTCTGAATAGGAAACAGGTTACAGTCTGACCTCAGGGTTTAAGTAAGGGTCCTCATTCGACTGCAAGCTTTAAGATACTTGATAGGCATTTTCTACATTTTCTCATACAAACCATGTGCAAGGTTGGTTGGGGAAAGCCTTGTAGTTTTTGCATGACCTCCCTCCACTCAGGATCACAGCTAATAAATAACAAGGGGAATTTCTCAGGCTTAATGATGGGAAGTTTGGATGAAAGGGGCAGTGCAGGTGCTTCTAAAACCCTTACCTCAAATGTGCCAAGACTCTGGCGCTTACAAGATGGGTCTGGGCCTCTTACAAGGCCAGCCATTCTCTGGGAGGTTTCCAAGAACTTCCTGTTACTAGTCAGGCAAAAAGAGAGAGATGAAGAAAAAAGTAAAAACAACTTCATTTCTTTTGGGGAGTTCAGCATAATTTTTGTGGTTCAAGACAGATTCAGAAAATGCCAAGCTTGCAATAAATGTCACCTTTTTGGTAGTGCTGTGGGAAGACAGATGGTTCGTGGTCCTGCTGCTGGGGGCGATGATACTGTGGGAGTGGTATTGAGAAAATCTTTCATCAGACTTTTTCAGAATACTTTCAATAACTATTCCTTGACATCAGCAAACTCCTGTTGATTCTAAATTTAATTAGTGTCTTCTCTTTATGGCCTTGAGCTTAGTTGCATAATTATGTATTGATACTCTTTCTTATATTTAAATACCATATTAATAAAATAAATATATCTAATACATACTCATGGAATCACTGCTTTCAGTGCTTTCTTTGGGACCTTAAAAGAAAAAAATAGAGATATAGAAAAGGCAACTCCTTTTGTTATTACGAAGTCTCTTAAAAACCTTAAACTTTTTTTTTTGCCATGAAGGAAAGGAATATTGTTAAATGTCTTAGCTTCTTGCTGGTTGCTACAGCTCAGGAAGCAACTTATCCCTCCTTTTTGACAAAGTTAGTCAAGACGTGTTGTCTTTTAGAAATGAATGTTTTGCTTCCTTTCTTAACCGCAGTACTGCATTTCAGAACTCACAGGAGTATTTAATGTATAGGAGTCTCACTGTATTTCAATATAAAAAAAAAAAAAGAGAAAAATTATTCTAGAAATCTGTTCAAGACAACATTGTATAATGCTATTTATTTATTTTAGATTTTTTTTATTGAGCTAACATTGGTTTATAATATTATATAAGTTCCATGTGTACATTAAAACAGAGTCCTCTTGGTAGTTGGACTATCAGGAAGAAAGAAAACAGATATTGTTGACTGTGGTGACCAAAAGTCTAAATACCATTCTGTCTATTTCAGAGCCTCCTCCCTTGCTTCCCCTACTTCCCCAAACACACACACCCTCACACACATTTTCTAATTGTAAATGAGTGGCCAGTTTATTTGGAGGTCTGCTACGGTCAGCCAGACACATAGAAAATAGAGCTTTGTAGAAAAGAGAATGATCTTTGCAGGGCATATTTATAATAGCCTCCAGCAAGGACCCTCAGTGTGAGGGTGGCTAAGCTCTACGCAGCCCTTCATCCCCATGTAATTAGGAATCCCAGTTAGTCAATTAGAAAGTATGAATTCCAGTATCATTTAAAATGTTATAAATTACTACAGTCACAGGCAGTATTTACTCATTCATTTATTTATTCACTTACCTATATATATATATATATATATATATATATATATATACACATACATACAGTAAATATAGATTGAATTTAAAGTATCTCTAAGTTACTGTTCAAGAACTGGGGATGCAAAGATGATACATGCACTCTGCTCCCAAGTATCTCCTAGTTTCTAGGGGATGGAGAAGGGGAGATACAGACTCACAGTCATAACAGAAAATAATAAATTCAGTGATAGAAACATGAAGAGGGAGCTCTCAGTGACTAGAAGAGGGTGAGTGGTTATCATAGCCTAGGGGTGATCAGAAAAGAATTTCTGCAGAAAATGCTGTCTCAACTCTACAATGAACTATGGGTAAAGAGACAGTTGTGCAAAAGAGGGGAATCTAAGGGAAGAGACTCCAAGATTCTGGGATAGTTTATGCAAAATCACTGAGTCAAGAATAGCCTGATACATGGGCAATTACAAGTAGTTCCATGTTGCCAAAAAGCATCCATCAATGAGGGGAAATGTTAGCAGATAAGGTTTATAGGAGGAGATGGGAGTAGATCTCAGAGAGCCTTCCTGTGACATTTTAAGAGCTTGGGTTAATCTTATGGGAAATTAGGAGCAGAATGGCTTAAATCATGGCATGACTAAATGTTTTTAATAAATTAGTCTCTGTAGAAGATAGATTTGAGCAGTGAAATGCTTGTAAATGTTTAACAACTGCCTGTCTGAAAACAAAAAGTCTTGATTATAGCATTTGCCAATTTCCATGGTGTAAATACTCCCACCATGGCCCATGGCAGATTTTAAGCTACCAACTTGAAGCCACTGAACCAGAAGTTAGGAAGAGAAGGGCACAGTTGACTCTCATGAGCCAATACAGGCAACTCCAGCCCAGCACAGATTGGAGGGAATAGATTGGAAGAAGTAAAACCTGTTAGGAGGCTTATGTAGTTCAGGCAAAAGATAACATGGGCCCGAACTAACGGTGAAGCAGCTGATGTAGAGGAGAGAGCATGGCTTGGCTAGCCTTGGGGATTGTTTGGGATATGGAGGATGCGAAATGAATAAAGAAAGATGACTCCTATGTTTTTAGTTTGGATCACAGGCTTAATTGTCACCAGAAGAGCAGAATCTGGTGGAAAGCATACTTTTAAGTGGAGGATATAGTCAGTATGTAGAACATTCTGATAACATGTTCAATGTCAGTGGTGGTGCATACCAGCCTGAGTCCTGGGAACTAAGAAAAGGGTAGATGTCTGGAGAACAGGCATGGATATGGGCGTTATCATTCTCTAGGTGCTGATTAAAAGCATGAGTGGGTGGAATTCACTAGAGAGGTACAGAAGAAGAAGAGGAGAACAGAGCTTCCCAGCTACTGTGCTGTAGTATCCTGGGGTGCCTTGGATGGGTTACAGGTTTACAGACATATTGATTCCTTTAGTCCTGAGGCTGCCACTGAGTGTCCTGAAACCACAGAGCAGGGCTTGGGCCAGCAGAACCCCAGGACCAATATCCTGGGGCTACTAGCAGCTTTATCATTCCCCTTTCCTTCGTGTACTGTACAGATGTTATCATCTTCTAAAGTGTTTCCTGATATGGAAAAACAAGTGAAATATTAGCGTATTTCACAACCACTGAATATATCTTCATTTGAGGGGAAGGTAAATGAAAATAATGTTTAGAAGGAGACAAGAGGGAAAGATCAAGGAGGGAGGGTCAAGGAGAACCTGGAGAGAGTAATATCAAGGAAACTAAATGTTTAAATTTTCAGAATGAACCTTCTTGCTGGTGATCAATTACCAAAGCATGTCAGTTCATTTGCTTATCATCTGTGTCATTCATTTATTCGTTCATTTATCATTCAGATAGTCACATGCATGTATCAAGCCCCTGTGAAGTGTCAGGTGCTGGACTTTTTGAACATTACTTATTCATTTGGTTCTGGCTTATAGCATAGAAGAAATGAACATTGCAGCAAGCGAGAGGGCAAATCAGTTCTTGTTGATTTAAAGATTTACATATCACCTTAGTATTCCTGTTATTTGGAGGAAAGTGCAGATGTACTCATGAGGCAACTCCCAGAGATCAAGGGGATTCTTTCTGGCATCTTGTTGAGAACCCCCTTGAAAGGATTCTTTATTCCTTCAGGAAAACTTGAGTGCATACTATGGGCCAGACAGTGGGCTGAGAATTCAGTAGACAAAACAGACAAAATCCTTGCCCTTATGGAGCTCACATTCTAGAGCTGAGAGATAGACTATAAGGAAATGAATAACTACAACGTATGGGATGTCAGATGACGATGAGTGCTATGGAAAAAGCTAAAGCAGGAGAGAGAGTAAGAGTGGCTGGGGAGAACCTGCAATTTAAAATAGTGCGGTCAGGGCAACTCCAACACATACTAAATGATAACAGGGAGGTCTCCTGAGTCATAATGACCAAACTCAACCAGTAACTCACATGAAAAGCCAATGCATTGTTCCTTTCCCAAAGGAACTTATTTAAGACCACTCTAGGGCCTGATTTTATATCCCAGTTTTGGCCCATGAGTCCATGAGCTTATTTTGTATCTGTATTAGTTAATGGCTAAACCTCTCTTTGCTCAGTGTTCCAGAATTAATGCCTATCATCAAGCTGCCATGTGTTGAGCAAACGGAACATTAGAAGTGTCCCTAAAACAGTCTTAGGTCTCCTGTGGGTTTGAAATGGGATATTTTGAATATCTTAAATTTTACCCTCTGTACCGTCTCACCCATCTTGCATCCTTTTATTTCTGAAAAAAAGGCCCACTGGCAATTTTATTTCCCCTGCTGATAATATTCTCCCAAAGCCTGGTTATTTTCCTGGATGAGAGCTGGCTGAAGCCAAATCCTAACGTGTGGGCTTCACTGTGCCTGAGTATCCTGGGACCTGGCTGGAAAGCTGCTGATGGGAGTCTATGCTATGAGGCGTCTGGGGCAGAAGGAGCAGTAGTTATTATGAGGTCCCTCTGGTCCTTTGAAAATTAGCCTCCCTTGGATGGGATTCAAGACAGATTTGTATTGGACCAAGTTTGGCAAAACAGGTGTACCTCATTTTACCTGTCGTGTACGTTCATGAAATAGTGAATGAAACGAAGTTTGGCAACTCAAATCCCATCTGAAATGATCTAATGAAAAGCACTGAGTGAATCCTTTTCGAAACTGAATAATAAACTTCAAATTTATATTCGTACAAGACACAGATTTGTGTATTCGGAGTATGTCTGTTAGTGTTATATCTCTAATGGAACATTAGGGAGCACCCAAATCGTGCACTGATCAATGTGATAGTTAAGGCTTTATTGCATGAGATGTTTCCTAGAACAGGGTCGTTGGCTAGAATGGGGGTCAGCAAACATCTAATGTAAAAAACCTAATAGTAAATGTTTCTACTTACTATTTGCAGGTCATAGGGTATCTGTTGCAACCACTCAGCTCTTGCACTACACAAATGAATCAGCATGGCTGTGTTTCAATAAAACTTTATTTATGGAGACAGAAATTTGAATTTCATGTAATTTTCAGATATCACGAAATCTTCTTCTTCTTCTGTTTTTTTCCTTTCAACCATTTAACAATATAAAGCATATTCTTACTTTGCGGGGCATACAAAAGCAGATGGTGAACTGGATTTGGTCCATAGGATATAATTTGCCAAATCTTGAGCTGGAATGTAATGTTATTCAGGGTGCTGCTCACACATCATTTTCTCCAGGTTTACATGATTTTGTTGAGCGGAGGTTTGGGGCATTGTTTTTATTTTTTATTTTTTTTAGCCAGACATCGTATAATTTCTTTTTTTTTTAACATCTTTATTGAAGTATAATTGCTTTACAGTGTTCTGTTATTTTCTGATGTAAACAAAGTTAATCAGCTGTATGTATACATATATCCCCATATCCCCTCCCTCTTGCATCTCCCTCCCACCCTCCCTATCCCACCTCAATAGGTGGTCACAAAGCACCGAGCTCATCTCCCTGTGGGATGCAGCTGCTTCCCACTAGCCATCTCTTTTACACTTGGTAGTGTATATATGTCCATGCCACTCTCTCACTTCATCCCAGCTTACCCTTCCCCCTCCCCATGTCTTCAAGTCCATTCTCTACATCTGTGTCTTTAATCCTGTCCTGCCCCTAGGTTCTTCAGAACCATTTTTTCTTTTTTAGATTCCGTATATATGTGTTAGCATATGGTATTTGTTTTTCTCTTTCTGACTTACTTCACTCTGTATGACAGACTCTAACTCCATCCACCTCACTACAAATACCTCCATTTCATTTCTTTTTATGGCTGAGTAATATTCCATTGAATATATGTGCCACATCTTCTTTATCCATTCATCTGTCGATGGACACTTAGGTTGTTTCCATGTCCTGGCTATTGTAAATAGAGCTGCAATGAACATTGTGGTACATGTCTCTTTTTGAATTATGGTTTTCTCAGGGTATATGCCCAGTAGTGGGATTGCTGGGTCATACGGTAGTTCTATTTTTAGTTTTTTAAGGAACCTCCATACTGTTCTCCATAGTGGCTATATCAATGTACATTCCCACTAACAGTGCAAGAGGGTTTCCTTTTCTCCACACTCTCTCCAGCATTTGTTGTTTGTAGATTTCTTATGATGGCTGTTCTGACTGGTATGAGGTGATACCTCACTGTAGTTTTGATTTGCATTTCTCTTATGATTAGCGATATTGAGCATCCTTTCGTGTGTTTGTTGGCAATCTGTATATCTTCTTTGGAGAAATGTCTATTTAGGTCTTCTGCCCATTTTTGGATTGGGTTGTTTGTTTTTTGATATTGAGTGGCATGAGCTGCTTGTATATATTGGAGATTAATCCTTTGTCAGTTGCTTCATTTGCAAATGTTTTCTCCCATTCTGAGCATTGTCTTTTCGTCTTGTTTATGTTTTCCTTTGCTGTGCAAAAGGTTTTAAGCTTCATTAGGTCTCATTTGTTTATTTTTGTTTTTATTTTCATTTCTGTAAGAGGTGGGGCAAATAGGATCTTTTTTTTTGAATTTTTGAATTTTAGTTTATTTTTTTATACAGCAGGTTCTTATTAGTTATCCATTTTATACATATTAGTGTATACATGTCAATCCCAATCTCCCAGTTCACCACACCACCACCGCTCCCGCCACTTTCCCCCCTTGGTGGCCATACGTTTGTTCTCTACATCTTTGTCTCTATTTCTGCCCTGCAAACCGGTTCATCTATACCATTTTTCTAGGTTCCACGTATATGCGTTAATGTACGGTATTTGTTTTTCTCTTTCTGAGTTATTTCACTCTGTATGACAGTGTCTAGATCCATCCCTGGGGCATTGTTTTTACATCTCTGTATTTAATGGGTAAAAGTTCCAACCAGAGTTCCAACATTTCCTCTGGGCTCTTGGACCTGTTATGTAACCTTTCTGACTCAGTTTCTTTTTTCTTTTTTAAGGTATTTTATTGAAGTATGATTGACATTTAAAAAGCTGTACATATTTAATGTATACAACTCGAGTTTGGGCATAATATACACCCATGAAGACATCACTACCGTCAACATCATAAACATATCCATCACCTCCCTAAATTTCTTCTTACCTTTAGGAGGAGGAGGAGTAGTAGTAGTAAATACACAACTTAAGATCTACCCTCTTAGCAACTTGCAAGTGTACAACACAGAATCATTAACTATAAGCACTATGCTGTATAGTAGATCTCCAGAACTTATTTACCTTGCATTACTGAAACTATGTGTCCTTTAACCATCACCTCTCTATTTCTCCCTCCTCGTAGTCTCTGGTAACCACTATTCCACTCTCTGCTTCTATGAGTTCAACTTTTTTAGATTCCACATATAAGTGAGATCATACAGTATTTATCTTTCTGTGTTTGGCTTATTTCACTTAGCATAACGCCCCCTAGGTTCATCCATGTTGTTGCAAATGACAGGATTTCCTTTTTTAAGTCTGAATGATATTCCATTGTATGTCTATACCACATTTTCTTTATCCATTCATCCATCAACGAACACTTAGGTTGTTTCCAACTCTTTTGAGAACTCAGGATTTACTTTCTTAACAACTTTCCTATGTATCATACAGCAGTATTAACTGTAGTCGCCATGTTGTGCATTTACATCCCTAGTACTTATTTACCTTATAATTGGAAATTTGTACCTTTTGACCACATTCCTCCAATTCCCCCTTCCCCAGCACTTCAAATATGGTAACCACATGTTTTATCTCTTTTTCTATGAGGGTTTTTTTTTTTTTTAGATTCCACATGTTAAGTGTCTGACTTATTTCACTTAGCATGATGCCTTCAAGGTCCATCCATGTTGTTGCATATACTAGGATTTCCTCATTTTTTAAAGACTGAATAATATTCCATTGTATAAATATATACAACTTCTTTATCCATTTATCCATCATTGAATACTTAGTTTCTGTGTCTTGGCTATGATAAATAATGCTGCAGTGAACATGAGGGTGCAGATATCTTTTTGAGTTAGTGTTTTCATTTCATTTGGATATATTTCCAGAAGTGGAATTGCTGGATCATATGGTAGTTCTATTTTTAATATTTTGAGGAATCACCATTTGCTGTTTGCCATAGTGACTATACCAATTTAAAATCCCATCAGCAGTTCATAAAGGGTTCCCTTTTTTCCCACAGCCACAACAACATCTGTTATCTCTTGTCTTTTTATGATGGCCATTCTTAACAGCACTAGGTGATATTTATTTTATTTTATTTCTATTTATATTTGGCTGCATTGGGTCTTTATTGCTGCATGTGGGCTTTCTCTAGTTGTGGCCACCTGGGGCTACTCTTCGTTGCAGTGTGCGGGCTTCTCATTGCGGTGACTTCTCTTCTCGCGGAGCATGGGCTCTAGGCGTGTGGGCTTCAGTAGTTGCGGCACGCAGGCTCAGTAGTTTTGGCTCGTGGGCTCTAGAGCGCAGGCTCAGTAGTTATGGAGCACGGGCTTAGCTGCTCCGCGGCATGTGGGATCTTCCCAGACCAGGGCTCGAACTCTTGTCCCCTGCATTGGCAGGCGGATTCTTAACCACTGCGCCACCAGGGAAGTCCTCTCATTGTGGTTTTAATTTATATTTCCTTAATGATTAGTGATGTAGAACATCTTTTCATGTACCTGTTGGCCTTTCAAACATCTTTAGAAATTTTGGATAGTAACCCCTTATCAGATAAGATGCTGCAAATATATTTTAGTTTGATGTTTGTCAAGTTGTCCAACTAGTTCACTTTTTTTTTTGTTGCTGATGTTTTAGTTGTCATATCCAAAAAAAAAATCCTTTCCAAGGCCCATGTCAAAGAGGTTTATTCTTATGATTTCTTTTAGAATTTCATGGTTTCACATCTTACATTTATTTTTTTTTTTAACATCTTTTTCGGAGTATAATTGCTTTACAATGGTGTGTTAGTTTCTGCTTTATAACAAAGTGAATCAGCTATACATATACATATATCCCCATATCTCCTCCCTCTTGCATCTCCCTCCCACCCTTCTAGGTGGTCACAAAGCACCGAGCTGATCTCTCTGTGCTATGTGGCTGCTTCCCACTAGCTATCTATTTTACATTTGGTAGTGTGTATATGTCCATGCCACTCTCTGACTTCATCCCAGCTTACCCTTCCCCCTCCCGGTGTCCTCAATTCCATTCTCTACGTCTGCATCTTTATTCCTGTCCTGCCCCTAGGTTCTTCAGAACCACTTTTTTTTTTTTTTTTTTTTTTTTTAGATTCCATATATGTGTGTTAGCATACGGTATTTGTTTTTCTCTTTCTGACTTACTTCACTCTGTATGACTGACTCTAGGTCCATCCACCTCACTACAAATAACTCAATTTCATTTCTTTTTATGGCTGAGTAATATTCCATTGTATATATGTGCCACATCTTCTTTATCCATTTATCTGTCGACGGACACTTAGGTTGCTTCCATGTCCTGGCTATTGTTAACAGAGCTGCAATGAACATTGTAGTACATGTCTCTTTTTGAATTATGGTTTTCTCAGGGTATATGCCCAGTGGTGGGATTGCTGGGTTGTATGGTAGTTCTATTTTTAGTTTTTTAAGGAACCTCCATACTGTTCTCCATAGTGGCTGTATCAATTTACATTCCCACCAACAGTGCAAGAGGGTTCCCTTTTTTCCACATCCTCTCCAGCATTTACTGTTTGTAGATTTTTTGATGATGGCCATTCTGACTGGTGTGAGGTGATACCTCACTGTAGTTTTTATTTGCATTTCTCTAATGATTAGTGATGTTGAGCATCCTTTCATGTGTTTGTTGGCAATCTGTATATCTTCTTTGGAGAAATGTCTGTTTAGGTCTTCTGCCCATTTTTGGATTGGGTTGTTTGTTTTTTTGATATTGAGCTGCTTGTAGATTTTGGAGATTAATCCTTTGTCAGTTGCTTCATTTGCAAATATTTTCTCCCATTCTGAGGTTGTCTTTCTGTCTTGTTTATGGTTTCCTTTGCTGTGCAAAAGCTTTTAAGTTTCATTAGGTCCCATTTGTTTATTTTTGTTTTTAGTTCCATTACTCTAGGAGGTGGGTCAAAGCGGATCTTGCTGTGATTTATGTCATAGAGTGGTCTGCCTATGTTTTCCTCTAGGAGTTTGATAGTGTCTGGCCTTACATTTAGGTCTTTAATCCATTTTGAGTTTTTTTGTGTATGGTGTTAGGGAGTGTTCTAATTTCATTCCTTTATATGTAGCTGTCCAGTTTTCCCAGCACCACTTATTGAAGAGGCTGTCTTTTCTCCATTGTATATTCTTGCCTCCTTTATCAAAAATAAGGTGACCATATGTGTGTGGGTTTATCTCTGGGCTTTCTATCCTGGTCCATTGATCTATATTTCTGTTTTTGTGCCAGTACCGTACTGTCTTGATTACTGTAGCTTTGTAGTATAGTCTGACGTCTGGGAGCCTGATTCCTCCAGCTCTGTTTTTCTTTCTCAAGATCACTTTGGCTATTCAGGGTCTTTTGTGTTTCCCTACAAATTGTGAAGTTTTTTGTTCTAGTTCTGTGAAAATGCCATTGCTAGTTTGATTGCATTGAATCTGTAGATTGCTTTGGGTAGTATCTGACTCAGTTTCTTCACCTATTAAATGGCGAGGATCAAACTTGCCTCAAGTCAGTGGTAGGAAGATTAAATTATCTGATGTCATAAAGCAGGCAATGCAGTTCTTATACATAGTAATCACTCAGTAAATTAACATTCAGTGTATGATAGTAGATGCTTAACAAAAAGTAACATCTGCTAATTTCCCCTCTCATTGGAAAAATGTGCTGCTCTTGGAGATTACACTGAGGGTTAGCAGGTATGTGGCTTACAAATATGAGGATGATTTGTAGCCAACACCATCTTCCTTCTTTTTGTTTTGGGTTGTCTCTTTCCCTCTGTTGCTGCTTCCAGAAAGTTTGCCCCTTTTGAGTATTTCTGGCTATTCATGACTTGGCCATGGATCTGGCAGTATGAGTTGGCCTTCCCTGTTGATGGATGTTTTAACTTGCCATGCTTGATTTAGGTCCCAGCTGCATGGTAGACCTCCTAATTTTATTAGACAATTTATCAGGCAGCCAATTTCTCTTCAGCCGGGGACGTCTTCGTTCTCTTTTACCAAGCACAAGGCCTTCTGAACTTTTGGTTGCTGTTTGTTATCATTAAATTATAAAGGGCACAGTTTGAAGGGCTATTTCTTCCCTGACACTTTTCTTTTCCTCTTCCTTGAATATGTATGTTAGGTCACTTTGATACATTTTTAAATAGGTAGAAAAACTTCACCATGGAGAACTCTATCGTAGATTGGAGACAGAAAATGAGTAAATGGTGGAGCATACCAGTCAGTTTCACAGCAGGATGATGAGAGCAACTGTGGAAAATAGAGCTCATGCAGGAACCTACAGGTAGACTACAAAGTAGGAAGGTCTGAAGATCTCAAAGACAGTGACATCTGCCTAAGAGGAGACAAAGTGGAGCTTGCTTTTTATCACTCACTTTTGCAGGTGGGGTGCAGCTATAACAGCTGTGGTTCTACTGTGTGTGTGTGTGTGTATGTATATATGTATCTATTATCTATATGTCTATTATGCATATAATTTCTATATGTATAATTTTTAATATAAGAAAAAAATAACAAAAACCCCAAATACTTTATCTTTGTTATGTTAAATATATTATAAATATATATATATATTTTACAGAATAGACAGTAAAGCCAATACCAAGGGGTAACATAAAATATTAAGTGTGGGCTCCCTACTGTCCAGGGGCCTGAGGCAATAAAGATGAGTGAGGAGGTGGTACTAGGGACTGCTGTTTTATGGCCACCAACAAGGAATTGCTTTACTTCAACATTCCTTCCAAGTTTGATCATTTCTTTTTGCTGTAGAAGTGGTTTTAGAGTAGATTCCTGCCCACTGATGGCTGGATTATCGTTAAGAATTATTTTCACCAAGCCTATAAATGCTGAACCTCTACTCTCAGATCATGGAAGGCTGTTTCAGGTTTAGTAATTTGGAGGTTACATTTGCAAGCTTCCTTGTGTTCTGTATCAACCTTCCAGTTCAACTTGGGAAAGAAGAATCAACTGAGAGTCCTATCTAGTTAGTGTTGGGAAAAAACTCTCAAGAATAATAAAAGATGAAGTTGCTTGAAAGTTAGCAAACAAAAGAGTAGTGTTATGATAAAAGAAAAATAGTCCAGAAAATAATAAATGTTGGTGAGGACGTGGAGAAATAGGAACTCCTGTGCATAGCTGGTGGGCATATAAAATGGTGCTGTTGCTATGGACAACAGGATGGCTGTTTCTCAAAAAACGAAACATAAAATTGCCATATGATCCAGCAATTCCCTTTCTGGGTGTATATCCAAAAGAGTTGATAGCAGGGACTCAGATATTTGTACACCCTTATTCATAGCAGCATTATTCACAATAGCCGAAAGGTGGAAGAAATCCCCATTTCCATCAGTGGATAAATGAATAAACAAAATGTGTTATATACGTACAATGGAATATTATTCAGCCTTAAAAAGGAAGGAAATTCTGACACATGCTGCAACATGGATGGACCTGGAAGACATATACTAACTGAAATAAGCCAGTAATAAAAGGACAAATACTTTATGATTTCACTTATATGAGGTACCACGAGTAAGTAGTCAAATTCCAAGAGACAGAAAGTAGATTGGTGGTTGCTAGGGGCTGAGGGGAGAATAAGGTGGGGAGTTCTTTTTTAATGGGTACATAGTTTGACTATGGGAAGAAGAAAAGAGTTCTGGAGATGGGTGGTGTTGATGATTGCCCCAAAATGTGAATATACTTAGTGCCAATGAAGTGTACACTTAAAAATGGGTAAAAAGGTAAATTTTATGTTATATATATATAACCACAAAGAAAGCAAATAAGAGAGAGAGAAGGAAAGAGAGAAGGAGGAGTGGGGGAGAGAGAGAGAGAAGAAGGAAGGAAGGAAGAAAGGAAGGAAGGAAGAAAGGAAGGAAGGAAGGAAGGAAAAGAAAAATGTCCTAAACCAGAAAATGTTTAGTCATAGAGACAATGGAACAGGAACATGAGGTCCAGAATCAGGCTAAAGCCAAATTCTCCATAGGAAATTCTTTTTGTTTAGTGTTTTTGCAAGTTGGGATTAAATATTTCATCCCCACCTCCCTTCCATGGGTAGAGAGCTGGGTTTAGGCAGGAAAAAAGAAAATCACTGTGCAACAATCCATTGTTAAAAAATATGTTCTTTTTGTTCAGGACATAGCATATATATTGCTGGATATAATGTGATACTGAATGCCACTGTGCATGGTACATAAGAACCAGGAAATTCTGTTCTAGAATAACTTGGTGTGCTGAATGATCAAGGAGTTTCCAATAGGAAAAAGACTTGCCTGGTGCAGTCATGTTCTCGGTGTTGCCAGTCTCCACTGCAAACACTCATCTCCCTCACTCCCTCTCAAATGTCAAACTGCAAGCCTACTCCCACCTCCTTATCACCTGTCTTTAAAAACATTTTATTTTACTCTAAGGTTGGTGTGGAATATCTGATGAGAAAGCTGTAGGTCTTCATTTGCAGTGAGAAGATATTAATGTTCAAAAAGCCTTTGATTATACCCCGTTGTTCTGACTAGTTGACATAATCATGAGATGCAGCCTCGCTCCCAGCTTTGAAGACAAGTGTCTGGAGGAGGGAAACAAGAGTGCACACATCTTATGCTTTCTTTCATTACTTCCTTTCTCTCTCCCTCTCTCTCCCTTTTCTTTTTTTTTTTTTTTTAAGCAGAGATTGGTTTAAAGGAAGAATAAATAAGAGTAAAAGAAATGGTAGTAAAGAGAAGGGTAAGGGTGGAGAAAAACACCAGGGTGTTTTTGTTTCATTTTATTTTTTCTATTTAGCACTCTGGGAAGTTCTGAAGGGGAAAAAAAAAGATTTAAGAAGTGATACTTTTGAACTTCAGCCAAAAGTAAGCTATCAGAATGGGACACTGTCTCTTTAAGTGCAAGTCTGCACAAACGAAAGGAAATTAATTAAGTATCGGACGCTAGTATGCGCCATGGAAAGAATACACAATCTGGGTCCAGCATGCCAAATCTGAAATGAAAATGAAGGTGATCCGTCATATTCGGCTGTTTTTTTAAGACAGAATATATATTTTTGAAAGTTGACTAAGCAATTACCCAAATTAAAGAAGCTGGAAAAGCAAACAGTGGTAAAAATACTTTAATTTTTTGAAGGTAAATTAGTTTTAAAATATGTGCCTTTTATTATCTTAATACCAAAGAGAAAGAAAGAAAAAAAGCCAGGGAGTTCCTTAACTCCTTAACGCGGCATCTAGGAGAATTTATTTACTGCCTCTGCCAATGGTAAATTTTCCAAACTTAAGGAAAACTTAAGAAGGCTCAGGCTGCTTCTAAGCTCTAAGGAAGAGACGCTTAGTATATGTTTCTGAATCTGAGATTTGTTAAAGGTATTCTTCCTTTATTATGCATGGGTCTGCACACTTCACTTGCTTGCCTTACATGTTGTCAGCAGCCAGATGGATTCTCTCCGCATCAGCAGTCCCTACCTTCTGGACCACTCAACTTGGGCCCTGCCATTTGGCAGGTAAGGACAGTCTGGCATTGCCATGTTTCTATATTAGTCTCTGGTAAAGGCTAAAAGAAGGGATGAAAGGTCTTTGGCTAGAAAAGGATATACCCAGAGGACAACAGAATCATGTGCCAAGCAGATTGTGCCACCTGGTCTTTTATTGTCCTTCTTCAGCTTGGAAGAGGATATCAGAGATAAGGCTCCTGGGAACTCCATCTTATTTCTCAACATCCCAGAGCTTTTCCCGATATATAGTAGGTGGAAGTAGCTATCAGAAGGAGACGCCTTCCAAAACAAATATAGTATTTATGGAGATTGTTGAAGAGAAGGTTATTTTAGGTTGGACTCTCTTGGGTGCAACAGACATGACAGATGGTCTTGAGACAAAAAGTAGTTTGTTGTCTTTGATAAGTTGAAAGATCTACCAAAGATTTGGCTTCAACCATGATTAAATTCAATACTTAGCTATATGTGGTGTTGACTGGAGTCTTCACTTCCTATTTTTGGCAGTTCTTTCTCATTGTGGAGCTTTATCTTCCCTCCTCTAAGTCTAGTGAGAAAGAAGTTGTTTTTGAGACATCAAAGAAAGGCTTTGGAAATTTTGCTGACCTTGACTGGTCTAACTTGGGGCATATACCCACTTATAAATTTTTCACTGTGTCCAGGGACATGAGATGGCCACAGAGGATTACCTTTGTCATATGTTTCAGAAGCTTGGAGCAGCATTGGCTTCATCAGAAGTGCCTGGGGGAAGAGAGTTTGCCTTCATTGATTACTACAAGATAGAGGTAGTATTAGGAGTGGCAAAAATAAAAATGCTTGCCTTCTAAGTGACCTTAGGCATCATTACATGTTTTAAATTACCAATAATTTTTTCACAACAAGTTCAGAGAGTTAGGGATGGAGGCAACAAACTCCCATCAGCAAACACAATGTGGAAGGATAGTTATTGTAGGGAAGTTGCTGGGAGCTGGCTTTGTGATGTGGTCACCAGCCCCTGATTTAGAGCCAAGCAGGCCTGGGTTTGTGTATCAGTCCAACACTTTCTAGATGTACAGTCTTGGTCAAGTTATGTAAACTCTCTGATCCTTGGTTACATCACTTGTAAAGCGAGGACAGCACTACCTACCTTGTAGGGTGGGTTAGTTTCCTAGGGCTGCTGTAACAAATTACAACAAATTGATTGGTTTAAAACAACAGAAATTTATTCTCTCATAGTTCTGTAGACTAGAGGTCCCAAAATCAAGGTACTGGCACAGCCATTCTATCTGAAGGCTGTAGGGAATTAACTGCTGCATGCCTTTCTCTTAACTTCTGGTGCCAGCAATCCTTGGTGTTCCTTGGCTTGTACACGCATCACTCCAATCTCTGTCACTGTTGTCACCTGGTATTCTCCGTGTGTGTTTGTGTCTCTTCTCTTCTTACAAAGACACCAGTTATATTGGATTAGGGTCTACTCTAATTCAGAATGACCTCATTTTTTTATATTGAGACATAATTGACATATGCCATTGTGTAAGTTTAAGGTATACAATGTATTGATTTGATAAATTTATATATTGCGATATAATTACCACCATAGCTTAGCATTAGCTAATACCACTATCATGTCACATAATTATTATTTCTTTTTTTGTGCTGAGAACAACTAAGATGTAGTCTCTTAACAACTTTGAAGCATATAATACAGTATTGTTGACCATAATCACTATGCTATGCATTAGATCTCTAGGACTTACCTACTAGTTTTGAGTTTATACTCTTAAACAGTATCTCCCCAATTCCCCCATCCCCCAGCCCCTAGTAACCACCCTTCTACTCCTTATTTTTATGAGTTTGGCTTTTTTAGATTCCACATGTAGGTGATACTGAACTTCTGGCTGTATATCCAAAGGAAATGAAAACAGGATATTGAAAAGATATCTTCACTCCCATGTTTATTGCAGTATTATTCACAATAGCCAAGATATGAAAACAACCTAAGTGTCTGTCAACAAATGAATGGATAGAGAAGAGATATATGTATATGTATATATATGTGTGTGTGTGTGTGTATACACACACATACACATGCACACTCATAATGGATGTTATTCAACCATGAGAAAGAAGGAAATCTTGCCATTTGGGACCACATGGATGGACCCTGAGGGCATTATGCTAAGTGAGCTAAGTCAGACAAAGACCAATACTGTATGACCTCATTTTAATATGATTATCTTTTCAAACACCCTATTTCCAAATAAGGTCACATTCACAGGTACTGGGGGTTAGAGCTTCAACAATTTTGGAAGAAATAATTTAACCCATAACATAGGGTTACTGTAATTATTTCATGAGATGATGCATTTAACCACCGTTATTAGCTGAGTTCCCAAGCCAGACATTCACAACTTGCGATGTTAGAATAGAAGAGGATTAAAAAACAAGTTTTATGAAGTATAACAAATACACAGAAACATGTTCAGAGTTTAAGTATAACCTCAGCAGATTTTCAAACTGAGTACAACCATGTAAATAGCACCCAGATCAAGAAGTAGGACATTGACAGGACACATCCATGGGCCATAAGCTATGTGTATGTTAAGCCTCAGCAGATAAGACTAAACAGGATACCAAAGAGACTGTAACAATTTATACTCCCACATCAAGGTATGAGTTCCAGTTGTGCAACATTCAGGAGAGGAATCTTATAAGTGTTTCTTTTATTCTTTCCTTGATGTCTAAAAATCTTATCAAGATCTATGAAAAGTCCACCAAAGAAAATCTTTCTCTTAAGATAATAACAAATATGTTGCCTAAGGTCAGCTAACATGTGTCAGTGACTGAACTGGAGCTAGAAATCTCGAGTGTAGCTAGGTGACTTTTAAACTTAAATGTGCATGTGTTTCTATCTACTTGAATCTTCTCGTGTATGATCCAAGGGATCACACAGTTATTAACTCAGGAAAGTTTCTTCTTTTATTTTCATATGCTGGAGTAATGTATGCAGGTAGTTGAAAATGTAAGAAGCTGTATCAGGACTTTTCCATGGTGATTGCTACCATTCTCTTCAGGTCCGTGGTTTGACATGCTACTAATCTCTTCTTGGTTTGCTTCCACAGTCCAGTTGTGTTAATCCTCTTTTCACTGCTCCAGAAAACTTATAGGAACAGAATTGTTTTCACTTATCTTTTCCAGAAACTGTAGGACTGTGAAGAAAATCACAAATAGGACTTTAACTGGCTTTAACCATAGAAAGAACCACACAAAGAAGGAGATAATTTAAAATGGGCACAGGTACAGACTTCTGAGATGCTGCTTCTTACAAATTCAGTGTATGAAGAGGATGCCCATAGGCTTAATGGAAATAACAATAATTTTGAAATCAGTATAGGGGAGTTCAAATCCAGGTTTTGCACCTTGCACCTTTGCACAACCTCAATTTTGTCATCTTTATAATGGTGACAAAGTTGTAAGAATTAGAGATAGCATATATAAAACAGCCCGATAGCTTACAGTGAGTGGAAATCACTGAATTTTAGCCATCTTTATTACTATTATTATTATTGAAGCAAGGTATGTTCCTGACACATTGATGTATTTTATATCATTAGAGCAATGTGCTTATTAAGCTTTGTAGAATCTTCCTAAAACAAAATAAAGCAGGTGCATCAACAGCCTTTTCCCTAAATGGCCTAACACTTAATGTGATATTAGCACAGATGTTAGAAGAACCACAAACTGTTGTAAGTGTACTTTTGAACAGAAATATGCTGGAACAGTGGTTCCCAAGCCCAGGTGAGTGTGAGTATCCTCTAGGACTTTTAAAAACATACAACATTCTGGGCACCTTCCCTGAAATATTGATGGATATGCCAGCGAGGTGCCCAGCTCTTGAGCCAGAGTGCCTAGATGTGGATTCCAACTCTTCCATTACTAGCTAGGTCACTTTGTGGAGTTAATTTAATTTTCCTGCCTGAATTTTCCCATCTGTAGCATAGAAATAACACTTACACTTGCCTGGTACATAGGAAGAACTCAAAAAATGCTTGCTTTCATTAGGAGGCATGAGTCTGTATTAAAAACAAAACAAACTTGTCTGACAGGTCTGGGATTCAGCCTTGTTTGAGAAACACTGACCTAGAGACAGAATGTAATACGGTATTCTGGATAAAAATATTATACTTCAAACTGTAACTTCTTAAATTCTTTGCTCTTTCTGAGGTCTAAAGAAAATTGAGGTGTTTGAAATTGAGAGAATGAGAGATCCCGTTGTCTTGAGGAAAGTTAAATTATATATGTAGTTTGAAATATATATGTATGTGTGTGTGTGTGTATGTGTGTGTGTGTGTATGTGTATAAAATTTTCTATTTGCAGAATTATTTATCCATATGTAGTTCTGTCCTTTATTTAATTACATTGAAATGACCTCCTTAAAAAGAAAGAGTAATGAGGGAGAAACAGTGATATATTTCAGGTTACAAGTTCAGCATTATACACTTTCCAGAATTCAAAAGTTGATTTTCCCTAATGGCAGAGGCCACTTAACCCAAATGTCAGTTGCACTAGTTTTTAGGACATGTCCTGACCTTTGCATTAGGGATTAATGAAACTCCAGCTTAATATTTGAAGTATTAGCATCATGTCCCGTTTGTGGCTCTCTGGCTCAGAATTTTTGCACTGTTTCTGATTACTAAGTTCTGCCTTTTCTCTTCCTTCAGTGCCAGCTCTGGAATAGGGATTCCTGTCTCGGTTTCCCTGTTTGAATCCTTGTCTTAGTTTTCCTGCCCCACAGCCTATAGATTTGCCACAAGTTGGTTTTCAAATTTCCAGTGCTCTTTCCTGTACTCCACCCTCAGGGGTGGAGTCCTCAACCTATTTAGATTTCCCTGTCTGCCTGAATATTTGACCATTATCTGCTCTCACATCCACTGGCTTCATGTTTTGTCTATATTTTATGATTTTAGTATTTTGAGTCTACTTTTTTTAAAAAATTTAATCAGTCTAGCTAAAGTTCTGTCAATCTTGTGTGTCCATTAGCCTTATTGATTTTCTTGACTGCTTTTCATTTTTATCAATATTTTACTTATTTCTGTGCTAATCCTTATTATTTCCTTTGTTTTATTTACTTTGGGTTGAGTTTATTCCTCTTTTTCCAGTTACTTAAAGTGGACGATTCAGTTATTAATTTGAGATTGTTCTTTGTTAAAGATAAGCATATACAGCTATAAATGTCTTTCTGCTTTAAATTTTCCCTGTGTGTTATAATACGTTGTAACATTTGCATTCATCTCAAAGTATTTTGTAATTTCTCTTTTGACTTGTTCTTTGACACATTGGTTATTTATGTTTGTTACTTTCTACATATTTGTGAGTTTCCTAATTTCCATCTGTTATTGATTTCTCATTTAATTCTGTGTGGTCAAAGAACATACTTTTTATGATTTCAGTCCTTTTAAATTAATTGAGGTTTGTTTTATGACCTAGCATATCCTGCAGAATGTTCCATACCAGCTTGAAAGTGATGTGTTTTCTGCTGTTCTTGAGTGCAGTGTTCTATTAGGTCTCCTAGGTTTATTTGCTTTATGTTGTTTGTTGTTCAGGTCTTCTATACCATTGTTGATTTTCTGGCTCATTGGTCTATCCATTATTTGAAGAGGGTGTTGACGTCTCCAACTATTATTGTTGAATTGTTTATTTTCCTTTCAATTCTGTCTTTTTTTCCCTTGCTTTATGCATTTTGAGGCTCTGTTGTTAGGGGCATATATGCTTATGATTGTTATATCTTCCTGATAGATTAAACTTTTTTCATTATAAAATCTCCCTCTTTATATCTAGTAATGTTTTTGCTTTTAAATTAATTTTTGTCTGATATTTGTATACCAGTATATATTAATATATCACTTCAGCTCTCTTATGGCTGCTATTTGCATAGTATATCTCTTTTTCCCCCCATTCTTTTACTTACATTTTTGAATCTAAAGTGTATCTCCTATATACAGCATATAGTTGAATCTTGTTGGATTTTTGTCCCAATGTGATAATCTTTGCCTCTTGATTGAACTGTTTAATCTGCTTACATTTAATGATATTAATGATGTGATAAATTACTTCCTTTGCTTTTTGTTTTCTGTATGTCTCAAGAAGTTTTTGTTTCTCTGTTTCTCCTTTATTGCCTTCTTTTGCATTAAGTGGATATTTTCTAGTAAAATTTTTAATCCCTTTAGAAATTTTAAACTATTTAAAAATTTATGTGTCTTAATGTATCAGAATTTACTCCAGATTTATAATCATTTAATTCCAGTGAGATATAGAAACTTTACTTCTACGTAGCTTTATTTCTCTGTAATCTTCTTTCCTTTTTTGTGCTGTTATTTCACATATAGTATCCTTATATATGTTACTATGCATTGTTATAATTATTTCTAGACTACTTCAGGAAAGTCTGTCTCGTCCACAGCATGCAACCACTGATGTTACTTCTCAGAGAGGGCAGCTTTGGGAGATTATGGCATAATCTCCCTGGTCAACAGGGTTAACTATGGTTTTACCCAGGCTATCCCTTTCCCTGACCTGTCCCTTAAGCTTCTGGCTGGTCTGCCTCTATTGATACCACACCCAGCTGTTAGCTTCCCCTAACTGGTTGATTGTTTTATTGTTTTGAACAACATGCTCTGCCTTAAATTGGTCCAAAGTCTAATCCAGTAAATTGAGGTGTTTCTTCCAGGTTAGTGTGTTGCCAGTCTTTGAGGCTTGCTCCAACTGGAGGAGAAGTCTTCTGAACTATTTTTACCCTGGTTCTCTCTGTTAAGTATCTAGGGTTCTACTGCTTCACTTTCTGCTATCATGCATCTATCAGTGTCCTCTTTATTGCTCACTGCTAACATCTCCATTGTTTTAGACGGAGTCCTTAGGCGTAAACTTCTCCATAGTCTGTTCCATATAATGTCAATCCGCTTAGAAGATTTACAAAGCTCTCTATTCTTATGAACTGCCTATCCCTCCACCCACCCTGCACCCCCTGGGCAAAATCTTTGCATGCCAGCTCTGGAGTTGGGAAAAGGAACAGCAGCCCACTTCTTCCACTTCTGCACTTGCAGGTGTGGTAGCCCCTGGTCATCTTGACTAGCTCCTCCCTGTATGGAGCCTCTGCTCCATGAGCACGTGGTGAGAGGGAAGATCAGAGCCCGGTATTCTTAGTCTACCAGGTCTTCAGTAGACCTTCCACCTGTTGCACCCCAGTTCTTTCAACTCTGTCTTCCCGGAATAGTTCTGAAATATGGTGCTAGGGAGTTTGAGAGATGCCAGTGACCTGCCTCTTCTGGGGTAAAACTGCAGCAATAGACTGGCAACTGAAGGGGAGAGGAAATTCCATCTTCATGGCTACCACTGTCCAGAGTATGCTTCTATCACACTAAAATGGGGGTGGGGGCTGTGTGTGTCATGGCTCAGATGCCACAAGTTTTCACTGTTTTACTGAGATTTAGTAAATTTTTGAATAAATTGTTTTCAACTTTTAGAGATTTTACATTAAAAAATAATTTTTACCAATTAAAATGTTGTTTCTCTGGGGAGAGAGCCTGCCAGCTCTTCACGCTGCCGTTCTAGAAGTCCTAACCCTCTCTTGTATTCTTTTTCTTACATCAACGTAATTTCTTTTTGACTTGATGCCACTAATTGCCCTTTGCCAGGTCTAATTTTCTTTTGACTGTGGGAACACTTGAGCATGTGCTGTGAGAATAAGAATGCTGAAGGTAATCACAGCACTGTGCGTTAGCTGTATAGATCTGAGGACCTTCCTGCCTGATGGAGGGGTGAGGTTTCTCTACTCAAGCTCTGCTAAAGGCTTAAACAGGAAATGCTTACTATTACCCAGAGAAACATGCCATAAGCAGAATCCCTATCACCAGGCTTGTACTACAGATTTTTCCAAGCAAATAGCTTCCCTGACTTTCTCCAGCCTTCTGTCTGTACAGTGTCTATGTTACTTTATTTCTTGACTGTGCTCAGATAGTGAAGGGACAACTCAGGGGACTGTCTGTAGGGAAGTTGTTCAGTAATGTGTTGGAGGAGGGGGTGCATTAAGAGGAATCTACTGAGAAGCAGTTTAAAGTCACTGGCCCAAGTGCACCACAGATCTGTTCCAGATCTGGCCTCTTTCCTCTCTAGGGACCAAAGGAATATATAAAATATATTCTTTTTAGTGCTGCCATCCTCCCCAATAACTAAATACCACACAATTGATAGAAATGGAAATAAATCAGTGGATTACGAAGATATTTAGGACCCTGTAGGACCCTGTAATGAAATGGAGATGGAGGGAGATGAGGAATGGGGGTGTGTCAAGAATGACTCAGAGTTATAGGATTGTGCAGCAGTATATTAAATATCCTATGGACAGAGTAGAGAGAAAGGGAGGGAGGGAGGGAGGGAGGGGAGAGAATAGACTAGATATTCCCAGGAGTTAAAAGCTGTGGTGAAGAAGATGAGCCCACAAGGAAACTGAGAAATGGAGATGGAAGAAAGAATTTCAGGAGGTTCTGGGGTAAGATAGTGTTTTACATGAAGAAAGTGGTCAAAAGTACGATTTGCTATTGAGAAGTTATGATAGAAGAGGGCTGAAAAGGACCATCTGATTGTGTGACATGGAAGTACTTGGTGACTTTGGTAGGAATTGTCTGTGTGAGGGATGGGGAAGAGTTTTATTACAGAGGTTTGGAGAATGAATGGGAGTTGACTTGGTGGGATAGGCAGGTGTAGGCAAGAGATGACTGATACAAACTCCTTTTCCTTCTGAACTCAGGGGAGACATTTAGAGAGCAGGAAGGAACTGAAGGAATGAGGAGTTAGGTCTTACTGTGGAGAGAAAGTTCATCCCAAGAAGGGATGAGGGCATTAAAGACTAATTCATCTACTGCATGGGATGAGCACAGAGTAAAAACATATTGGAACTAGACAGGTATTCTGGCCCCGACATTTGTTACCTGTGTAACTCTCTGTAAGCAAGATATTTAATCTCCATGTGCCTCGGTTTCCTGAGATGAGAGTTAGTAAACCTACTCAGAAAATTTCCCATGACAAATGAAATTGTGTATATCCATCAATAGGTGCATAAGTGTTAATCAGTATTTCCTTCCTTTCTTGCCCCATTTTACTTACCCTATTTAATTTCAAATGTATATGAAGATATTATTAATATTTTGTTCTGTACACAGCCACCTTTGCAAGAACACTGGTTATCCAGACAATAAACAGTATTTATTGAGCATCTGTATGAACAAAGAGGAACTTTGCATGCATGGTTCAAACATGGAAGTGACACAGATTTATATTTAAATACAATTACTGCATTTCAATTGTGGGGGGAAAAAGCTATATAAGAGAGAGTATAGGAGCATATGCAGTGATCTAGGCTACATAGGATAGTATCCTGGGGATGAGGATTGTTGTGGAGAAGAGGGAGGTGAAGTGACTTGGGAAATTTTATATGGGAGAGTGGACAGACATGGAAATTAACTAGGACCAGTGGGTAAATGGAAAGAATAAGACAAAGATGATGCTAAAAGTTTTGACTGGGGCACCTGGAGGGATGAGCAGGTAGGGTCACTGAGAATCATCTTGACTGGCGACTGTTCGGACAAAGCTGTATGTTGAGCAGGACAAAACATCAGTGACACCCTCCGTGTAAATTCAGAGTATTTCTAACAATGAACAGTGTAGAACTAGACGAATGTTTGATGTAATCTACACAAGAGAATGTGAAATATATGAAAGGTCTATACAATTTTTAGACAATAATGCACTAAGGTGTTCTAGAACCAATTATGGCCATATTCTGTTTCACAGAAAATTTTTCTGTGAGTACTGCCAATCATGTAAAAACTCCATGCGTTTTGACACGTGTCACTTATAGAAAAAGTTACTACAGGAAGTTAGCAGCCTTCCTCATGTCTCTCCAGACGTTGAAAGCTCAGCTCTGGCTCAGACTGGGGGCAAACAGTAGGAACAACATAAGATTCCATTGAGTGCTTTTTCTTCTGTCTGTGTTTTGACTGTCATCCTTTCAGCTTGTAACAAAAGGAATGGGTTTTCCTGTGGTTAGGTGGGCCTGGGAGGTTTGAAAAGTAAATCATTAAAGGGTTTCATGATGAGATTAGAATATATTATTGATATGCTGAACACCACATGGGTATAAAACAAAAGCAAAGCAAACAGGGAATGTCTCCCCACTGACCCAAGTGAGGAATTTCCAGATGCTGTCACAGCAGGCTCCAAGGATGGAACCTTTGCTGCTTCCAGGAGGTCAAATTTGTGACCTTTCCTGGAGACACACACACACACACACACACACTTTTAAATTTGGTGTTTTAAGCTTCTAATAGCATCTGTTGCTTTCCTGCCTTGATTGGACTTTGGACAATTAAATTGAATTTCAGGCTGCATAGGTGATTTGAAGAGACAGAAGAATTTCCTTCTGCCAGGGGAGAATAATTTCTACATTAAAATCGTGATAGACAACATTGAGGGGTTTTGTTGTTTGTTTTGTTTTTAATGGTTCACAGTCTAAGAGAACATCAAAATTAGAAGGGAAATCTGAGAGCAAACCCTCAATTTTGAAGATGTAAAGTAGCAGAAGGTATAAGTGACTTATCACTCCCAAGCTCAGGCAACTGCTTAGTGGCAGAGCACAGATAAAAAAAAAGTCTTC
Source organism: Balaenoptera acutorostrata (assembly GCF_949987535.1). Lineage (NCBI taxonomy): Eukaryota > Metazoa > Chordata > Mammalia > Artiodactyla > Balaenopteridae > Balaenoptera > Balaenoptera acutorostrata. The sequence goes on from NC_080083.1 coordinate 59,703,121, forward strand.
CTATTTCCTTTCTGTATGCATTTTATCATATTGTGTTATCTCCTTTTCATTTTTTCTTGATGATCTGAAAAATGGTATAAATAATCCCAGACAGAGAATAATTTGAGAGTTATTTCTTCATTCCCTTTGTTTTCCCTATAAAAGTTTTATGCCAGGTTTTGCTTACTTTAGATTATTTCAAATTCTGGGTAACCGATCATTGATGGAATCCATGTTCTACAAGCATACCATGTGACAGAAGAAAAGCCATCCAGGGTCTTAAAAATGAATTTCTACCTATGGAGTTCAGTGGTTTAGTTGTCTGGGATTAAACACAATTGCTTTTTTGTTTTATTTGCTAGAATATGCAAGCTTTAACGTTAGAATATGCATGTTCGAAGGAGGGTCATTGTACCTCAGAACTGTGTTCTTTCCATCATAAAATTTTCCTTAAGTATATTTATTTCTAGAATGTATTAAGTATATTTATTTTCTGAAACCTAGTTTATGGCAAAATGCACAAAAATAAAATAAATACAAGGTAGAAAGAAAGAACATGGATTTTTGGATAAGGATAAACCTGGTTTCAAATCCTGGCTCCTCTGCTTCCCAACTTTGAGAAACTGAGCAGGCAAATCCACATCTCAGGATGTGGACCCCATAGCATGTTGTAAAGATGAAATAAAATAAGGCATTTAAAGGACTCACACATTGTAGGCAGTTGGTAAGAGGAATAATAATACAGCTATTTAAGCAGTTCATTCCTTTGCTTGGTTTAATATTCCATCACAGTTCTAAGAGCTACATTTGGGTTAAGTCATGCTGTGTGAGAAATTAATAATGAAAGTGCTTTGAAAGGAAAAATACTGTCTAATATAAAGTAAAATTAAATGAGGTAGTGATTGTCATCCTTTTGGCATTCATGAAATATTTAGATTATTTTTCAACATTATTCCAGTCTGGAGAGAACATGGATGTGAAGGGAATGTCTAAGGAATCGTAGTTTCCCCATTTAACTCTGTTAAACATTTCAGTCCTTAACTTCATGGCTTTAATGTAGGCTGGTCAGTTCTGATGCTCTGTCACAGCACGTCTTGACTGCACAAAGGACCATAGTTGCCTTTCAGAGCTTGAGGCACGTGCATTGCCTGTCGGTGTTGGCGAGGGAAGGACTCTAAATCATAAGAGCTGGTCAGCCCTCTCAGTGATTCAATCTAAATCTCTCATTTTACAGAGATGGACATGAGCGTGTACAAATTCCACTTGAGAAGTCAGTGAATAGATTTGGGATCTAGCAGATAGATGTTGAATAAATATTTGTCCAATTAAAGAAAGTGTATGTCTTTTGGACCTAAGTAGATTGTTTTGAGGTGAAGCAGGTTAAGCAAATTATCAAAAAATGTGAAATGACAATGTGATCAGATTTTTAAAAATTCCTGTCTTTAGTTTTAATTTCTCTGGGCATGTACCTTTATTTTCCTTGACTTTAATTTTCTTTCAACATGTAGATGATAGATAGACAATTCCAAAACAATGGCAGATCTTTTTCGTTCGTTCCTTACTAACACGACTGCCGCAGACAAATGCCGCCCTGTTTCTCCCCCGGGCCCCCACCACCCCGTCCCACGGGTGAGTAATTTTTTCCTTCCACAGATTAAAAATCAATCTCAAGGTTAAAGCATGCGTTTTAGCTCTTAGTTCCATTGATTTAGCAGTTTTTTCTTTTTTTTCTAACATGGTCCATCTCAGTATAATTTGCATTTTTTGGTGACTTTTCTTAAATTATTGATTCATCTGGTTTAGGATCTTGCTTTGGGTCTTTTCATGCAACAGCTTTTTAGAGTGGTCTAAGTGGGAACATAAAGGGGCTATTTTAGACATATTTTAATCTTAGCCCAAAACATCTACAACCTTCTGAGTGAGTACATTCCCACAAGTGTCATGGTTTTTATGTAATGATTTAAATGGAAAAAAAAAAAGTAAATACCAGTCATGGGATACTTACATACCTAGACCTAGACTGTGTAAGAGAGGAAGAAACGGTGTTTTTTCCTTCACTTCACTGAAGCTGCATTATCACTGAGGCGCTAGATAACTTCTGTCATGTGCAATGAAATCAGGGCCTGATCCAGAAGCCAGATGTGAATTCTGATCCTCATAGACATACAAGTTGTATCTCAGGAGGTGCTGGAGTTCGTTAATGTTTTCTTCATAGAATATGCTGTAACTGGAAAACTCATACCATTGTTGAATTTGTGAACCAAATTCAATAAATGTCTTTAGACTTTTACAGTTACTTAAGAGTGGGGTTAAATTTTAGAGACAGAAATGCTTGGATTTTTTTTTTCTTTTCCTTTTAATGATTCCAAGGTCATGCTAAACGATGCAGTTGAACCTTTAAAATGATTATTTGTTTTTGGAAGTTTTCCAAATATTAGTTGATGGGAATGAGATGAGTAAAATATCTAAACACATGAGTGGCTCTTTTACTTATTTATATGTTTACGTATTTTATTTTTTTAATATTCTGGATATTAGGAATCACAGAGTCACATCCAGCGTGTGTTGGCAGAGATTCGTTTGTACCTAGGACAAGTAATAAAAAATTTAAGCAGATTAATGGACACTCTATTCCTCTTTCTTTCTTCTTCTTTTTCCAATTTAAATTGTAAACAATATATCCTATGAGGAACTGGAGAAGCAGTGAGTAGTCCAAAGCAAATAATTACCTTTTCTTTCTGTTTACAGCGAGGTTCAGAGAACACTTCTTTTTCATTTTCATTAAAAAAAAAAAATCCCTCTTCTTTCTCCAGAAAATTTTAACAGTAAGAAATAATCCCCAGTCCCACTAACATCGTTAATAAGAAAGGAAAGCACTGGGCATCAGCCTTGCTCCCCTGGTGCCTCCTTTTCCTTCCCGAGTGAGGAATGCTAACTGCATTGTGCTGTCATGAGCCGTGCCCAAACTACTGTTTTCTGGTCCACTGTTTATTTGATTTCTTTATTGTAATGAAACTCAGATGGCTGGTGTTTACACTAGCAGTGTGCTGGGAGATCATGCTGGGAACCGTCCTAATTAGCTGCAAGTGGGTCTCAGAATTAGAATGGAGGAAAGAACAAATTTTTAGTAACGACTTTAAATTGAAGCCCTCATTTATTTTCATTACGGCCAGACCTGAAGCAAGCTAATGTTTCCCAGGTCTTTCTAAGCAGGGCTTGTGGCTCAGTGCAGTGGAGTCAAACTCGGCTATTTCCAATGTGCTTCAGCCTCCATCGCTCCAGGAAAGGGGACTCAGGGCAAGATTGGAGTGAGGCGCCCAGCTAGAATCGTCAGAGCAGGAGGTGGAAGTGCACAGGGGTAGTGCGGAACTTCTGTCCAACTTTGAACTCTACTTCACATAGAGAGTTATGTTTTCTGAGGTCTGGGATCTGAAAACACCTTTTTCTGCCTGGCTATATTCTCGGAAATGGAATCTTTTGGTGTTCACAGCAAAGTAACCAGTGAATTACAGTTTACTAATCAGCACATAATAGAGACTTAAGTCTAACAGGAGCATGGCTTGCTTTAATGAGCCAGAGTTTCCATAGCTTCTGGATTTGTGGCATTCATTCTTGGGAAGCAACTTACTGGTCAGTCATATGCGATTTGAACTATCTAGTCATACTTCATGTAGAGGGAATCTCCAACACATTTTCTGTAGCACAGAACATCCTTTTAATGGTTACAGTATGTAGCCAGATGCCTTCCAAGGCTTATTTTGTGATGTAATTCTAGTATGTGAATTTGTAAAACATGATTTATAAAAGCTGCAACGGTTTTACTGCAGAATCAGACACTCTTCTCTGTAGAGGCACCGACATACATGTCTCTGTGTACTTATTTTCTCACCAACCAAAGCTGGGGATGAGCTTAATGAGAGTTAAGAAAAAACTGGGTGTAAAATATTTGATGATTAATATATAAAAATGAAAATGTGTTTTTGCAGAAAATAGTGCAGTATTTATAATCATGTACTGGAAAACTTTTGTTTGTTTCTGTTCTTTAAAATGTGACAATATAAATAATCTGACTTTTCCTCCTGAATGGTAGGAAATCATATATCTGATAAGGTACTTGTACCTAAAATATGTAAAGAACTCTTACAACTCAAGAATAAAAAGACAAATAACTGAATTGAAAATGGGGAAACAATCTGAATATTTCCGCACAAAATATATACAAATACCCAGTCAGATCAGAAAAAGATGCTCAACATCATTAGTAACTAGAGAAAATTAAAACCACAAAAAATTAAAACTGCTTCACACTGACTGGGTTTGCCATAATCAAAAGACAGATAATAGCAAGTATGGGTGAGGATGTAGAGAAATTGGAACTCATACTCTGCTGGTGGGAATGTAACATGGTACAGCCACTGGCAGTTTCTCAAGAAGTTAAACATAGAATTACCATATGACCCGGAAATTCCACCCCTAGGTATATACTCAAGAAAATGAAAACATATGTTCCCACAAAAACTTGTACACGAATGTTTATTAACAGCATTACTCATTATAGCCCAAAGGTGGAAACAGTGCAGATGCCCATCAACTGATGAATGTTGTATATTCCTACAGTGGAATAGTATTCAGCCATAAAGGGAGTGAAGCACTGATACGTGATACAGCATAGAGTAATTTTTAAAAAAAATTTTTTTAGTGGTTTAAAACAGCACAAATTTATTTTCTTACAATTCTGGAAGTGAGAAGTCCCAAATGAGTCTTAAAGAGCTAAAATCAATGTGTCAGCAAGTCTGGCCTCTTACAGCTTCTAGAGTCTCCCAGTGGTCAGCATAATTTTGAAAATATTATGCTAAGTGAAAGAAGCCAGTCACAACCCAGGTTGTATGATTCCATTCTTATGAAATGTCCAGAACAGGCAAGTCTATAAAGACAGAAGATCGATTGGTGGGAAAGTAGATGATAGAATTTGGGGGTGATGGCTAAAGGGTTTGGGGTGATAAATATGTTCTAAAATTGACTGTGGTGACGGTTGCACATATCTGTTAAAATACCAGGAAAAGATTAAATTGCATACTTTAAATGGGTGAATTGTATGGTTATGAATTATATCGCCAAGAAGGCTGTAACAAAAACCATAATGTGATCTTTACTTGCTTTAAAAGGAAATTTTATATTTCTTCATTCTATTAAGAGGTTGAGCCTATGGAAAAGTTCTTTTGCAGCCACCAGGCATGTACGATTCTTTGCAGTTCCAGGAAAGTGCAGTGTGTTTCCTCTTCTCAACCTTTGTTTACCTTGTCCCTTTGTCTGGAATGTTTTTGCACTGTTTAAAATCTCATTCTCTGAAGTTCACCACCAATGCTATTTCTCCTGTGAAACCTCCCTTGATGAACCGAGCTGGAACACTTTCTTCCTGGTGCTCTCACAGAACTCATTGGTAGCTACCATCTCCTGAATGTTGATCAGACAGGTCTCTTCAATATTGTTTAGTCCAAACCCATCATTTTATAGAGGAGAGAGCCAACACACAGGGAGGAAGACTGCCCGTCTCAGTCACACAACTACTTGAGATCAAGATTTCAGTTCTTTCTAGATTCTTGAGGCCAAGAGTGAAGTGGCCCTCCTGCCTCAATGAACAAGAGGGAAAGAAGTCTTTATTCTTAATTTTGTCATCATAAAACCATCTTCTTGCTTTGATACACTGGAAATTTCTAGCTTGTTTGTGGGACTGCAGGAATGGATATCTGAGGAAAGCAGGCCTGTCTGGGAGCCAGAAGGAGATGTTGGAAAATCCAGGCCAATTTAAAGCTTGATGCCAGATTTGGATTTCAACTCCACAGATTTATAACACATTTCCATCCTATTACTGGAAAAGACATGTACTTCATAGTGATACCGAGTTTAAATGGTGGTTGTTTCTGTCTGAGACAATACCCCTGATCTTTATAACTTCTCTCTTGCATCAGATCAGAAACATGATTTATGCATGACGTGGCTCATGTAAAGAGGCCTTTGAAGTAAAATGTAGTAAAATGAGATAACAGTCAAGAGGAGAAAGAGAATGGCATTGGCTTTATAGGAATTCACTTTTAACCCAGTTAACCATTTAGATGCTAAGAGAATAAATTGAATTTGAGGAGGTCTAGTTCTTAGACCTACAGCAATGAACTTGGTCTTTTCTACATCTCCAGAGGAGATGAGTATAAAGTAAATAATAGCTCCTTGTCTCATGTTACTGCTATCAAAGTGCGTTATAAACAGTAAAAGTTTTTGGAAATTGCAGTACAGAGTTTATAAGACTTACAATAGATCTGCATTTTCTCAACTTAGTTTAAAATTGGTTTTTCAGTTTCTACTGTACCCTTAATGCTGGAATAAGAGCCACAGGCAGTTAATAAAAATGATACATGAGATGGTCTCTGTCTTTGAAAACACTCCACTTTCTTTTTCTTCTGCTGCCCGCTCCAGTGTGATCGGCAGGCCAGCGACGTTGCTTCTCTCCACATGGGGTGTCCTGTCCTCCGCTTCTCCCCCTGCAGACGAAGGCAGAGGCATAAATTAGGTCAGTTCTCCTCTTCCATTCTGTTTGCAATCAGAGAGCCCTGAGTAAATCTCACCCTTTGATCTTATTTGGTCTAGTAATCACTGCACCTCTTTTTTCTGTCAGATAAACTCAGAGAAGAGTCTTCGATTTGTCCAAACATCCATATATTGGGTTGGCCAGAAAGTTCGTTGGAGTTTTTCCGTAACATCTTATGGAAAAACCCGAATGAACTTTTTGGCCAACCCAATATGCATGACCCTGGAAGCCGCCTTGGGTAGAAATTCAAAGTGACATTGAGGCAGAAGTACAACTTCAGGGAAGCAGGTCCTGGGGAAGTCACCATGGCCGCCCTGGACCTGTGTGTTGCAGGAATTAATATTATAGTCATAGCTGGCATTTTAGGCATTGACTCTGGAATTAGATTATTAGATTTGAGCTATAAAAATCAACTAAATTCCATGTGGGATACAGAACACGTGTGCTTGGCATTTTGCTCTATGAATGTTTGTCCTGCCATTGATTGGTAATGATAAGTCAGGTGTTCCTAATTCTGTTCCACAGTATTTTAACTTCACCTTACATCAAGGAAGACTGCTGAGTGAATAACTTCTGGCTTCCTTGTCTCTTCTGCAGATTCCTGAAGTTACCACTCTGCATGCACACTTTCACCTTCCTCTAAATACTGTGTGTGTTTCTAGTTGTGTTTGGATTATTAATCATGAGTGCTTTGGTCCTGGTGGTAGATTTCTAGGGTGAACCTAATGAGGATGGTGGAAGGACCAGATAAGACCCCAGAGGCTCTTATTACAGAGGCTGTGCCGCCATCTGGGCTTCAAGTACAGAAACAGCTCAGTGTAATATTACAAGCTTCCAAGTTAAAAAGGGTATTTTTAAAAAGGACTGAACCACAGCACTATCTCTAGGACATCAGATTTCCTCGGAAACTTTGGAAGAAACAAAATCAATTAAAGATTTGGGTCATACACTAGAGAAAGTATGAGTAGGAGAATTTTTAAAATGAAGAAATGGATTGAATTGGAAAGAGTAAATTTTACTTTGTGGAAAGTTTGGATCATAGAGGTCAGACTAAGGAGATATTCAAAAGCAAAAACTTACCTGTGACTGCTTTAAAAAATGAGACCAGGAGAAAGGAATATTTTAGTTATGCTTGTATTAGGAATGATAGCAACAAGAGCTGTGGCCCAAGGGCATGGAACAAATGACAAAAGGCAAAACTTAGTAAGCAAACAAATGACTTCCTCAGAGAAAAATCAGATCTAGAAATTATGGAAAGTCCACCTTAAAAATAAAACCAGGGATTTAATAAAAGAAGCAAATTATGAGCCAATCCTTCCAGACTGGAAGAGCTACTTAGAAAAAAGATGGACAAATTTGAGAGGACGTGGCTGGGAGGACCAGGATCAGTCCTGCTGGCGCTATTAGATGAACTTGAGGAGGACAAGATTATTCAGATGGGGCAGCAGGCACAGTCCATACTGCAAGGAAACATGCTCTTGGGGCTTCTAGTGTGTGAGTCTAAGCCAGAAGGCTCACATTGGCTGTCTTTGGGCTACACTGGACCCAGAAATATATTTTGTTGTGCTAATACACTTTTTAAAAATATTAACTTTAAAATAAGAAAATGGAGGTTTCAAATAAAACTGAATAAAACATCCTAGGGATGGACACTCTGGCATCTCCGGGCCCAACACCTCATGGGGCTGCAGTCAACTGGAGCCCAACAATGAAGTCATTCCAGGTGGGGATTTTTCTCTCCAGGTAATGTCTCCCCTTGCCCTGTTTTCCGCTTTTAGGTCACTTGGTCTCTGCAGACATTTGGGGTTGTAACGTCTGTTTAAAGGCAAGATATAGACAAAATGAGACACACCTAAGGGAGCTGGCAGATAAGAGGATTTTATTTAAATCTCAAGCCAATTTTATTTAAATCTCAAATAAGAGCACAGACCAGACCTGGGCTAGATGATATATTGAAGGAAGGATGTCAAGGGGTAAATTTAGCCTCCTCTGCCAGGTGAAATGGGGGCCAGCTTTGGGTGAACAAAATGGGGGCCAGCTCTTGGCAGGCCTAGAAATCATTAACTTCATAGTTCGTATTAGGTGGATTATCACAAAACAGTCCAGAATATAGGTTTGGGAAAAAAATGTCATGGCTCATGAGTTAGGTGCTCACATCACTACAGGATAAATGGTTGAATCATTCCAGCTGTGTGTCTGTAGGGAAACATCTGACCTGTGGCAAATGAGGGTGTGCCCTCTGTAAAACTATTCAAATGAAAACAAACTGTGGGGTTTGTCCAAAGACAGAACTGCTTATAGAATATTAGTATTTCCAGTTTATAGCACTTGAGAGGAATTGATGGGGATGACATTGCTGGAAGAAGATACGACCCCAAGAGAAATAGTTTTGGTATGAAAGACCTCACAGTCAAATACTGTAAGTGGTGTTGGTGCATGGTATTTATGGGATTTTAAAAATTTGTTATGGAGCAGAATTGTAAAAATTGAATTAGTGTATTTTAATAGTTACAACAAATGGCCTTTATTTAAGTGGAAGACTATTTTTCTTTAGGAAGGTGATTTTAATGTGGAAAGTGAGGTTCTGAGAGTATCATGTGTTCAGAGAGTAAAACAAAGGTGATAGGGACTAAATGTTTGTATTCTCCCGAAATTCATATGTTGGAATCCTAACCTCCAATTAATGGTATTAGGAGGTGGGGCCTTTGGGAGGTGATTAGGTCATAAGGGCAGAGCCCTCATGAAAGAGATTAGTGCCCTTATAAAACAGACTCAGGAGAGATCCTTTTCCCCTTCTGTGGCATAAGGACACAGCGAAAATATAGCCATCTGTGAACCAGGAAGCAGGCTCTCTATCAGAGACTTCAAATCTGCTGCAACCTTGATCTTGGACTCGCCAGCCTCCAGAACTATGAGAATCAACTATTTGTTGTTTAAGCTATCCAGTCTGTGGTATTTTTTGCTATAGCAGCCTGAATGGACTAAGATAAAATAAGACAAAATAAACATATAAGAATAAACATGAATATAAAGACGGAAGAGAACTGAAATGAAGAAAAGTGAAAGATAGGTCAGGGCAGGAGCCAATGGAGAAATGTGACGAGGGAAACATTTCAAAGGCCAGGATGTCTGAATGACTTTAAGAAGAAGGATGATCAGTGTTCGCCACTATTTTAAATTATGTGCCTTCACCTCCCTCACAGCCAAAACCTTCATGAAAATCTACTTACCACAGAAATGCCATGTGTTTGGGGGGAAGAAAAGAAAAAATAAAACAACTGAGTTCCATGTCTGGAGCAGAGGAAAGAAAATGCCCACAGGAGATGAGATACTAGCAAAATGAACTCAGATCAAAAGTTCAGCAGGAAAAAAAAGAATTTGAATCTAGATATGACCATGAGAACATGAGACTTTGGTCTTTTGCAGAAATCTTGGGGAAGGCTAGGCATATCCCACAGGATGTGGAATAGGGGCTCTAGCCAATTTTATTTAAATCGCAAAGGATTGGGTGACCTTAGGTGACATTGCATTACAACTTTAGTTTGCCCGAGCAGAATATCTGATGCTCATTGAGTTTTCTTTCCTTTTAATAAGCTTCCTGCTGATCCAATAATAAGCTGGCCAGTGCAATGCTGAGACCACCTTGGAACACCACCTCCTGGTGTGAATGTGGGAAGAGGCACTTGAAGGGGCTGCTGATTCTGGACTGAGGGTTTTCCACTTGGAATGCTGGTTCCAAGTTATAGTCCCATTAGAAGGATCCCTGAGGAGTAGACAAATGTGCTCTAGTATCCAGTCACCTGTTGGCAGACTCCAAATAAAAGTGAAACAAGGAGCCCTCAGAATAACTAAGTTTATGGTAGTTGGCTGGAATAGGGTTTGAAAAAATAAATATCGCCTTCTTCCTTGGAATGTACAATTCCAGTGTGCCAGTTGATGAGACTGAAGAAATTCTTTTATTGGAAACATTCCTATGCTGAAATCTCTGGTAAATGAAAAGGATGTGTGTTTGTGAAGACTAAAATCTGTAGTTATTTCACAGGGACTAATGACACCAGGAAAGGTAAGTCTAGTAGAAAACTTGATTAAAATACTAGAGAAGTCTTCTGTGAGATACTGTTGAGCATGGTCAATTAATTTATTGAGGCGATTACTTTATAAGACCTTTAAAATTATACAGTTCATCTAATCATTTGGCTTGCCAGTCAAAAACGATTACACATTTCATTTTACTTAGCTACAAGGAGTTCCTCAAAAGAAGAAGGGGATGAAATGAAATAAAACTTGGCTTAGGTTGAAAAGTCTTTCTTTAGAAATTTAAAGAAATTTCTGTGTCTTTTCCTTTTTCTTCACAGTGTAGAGTGGCATACATCTTTATCTTCTTACGGTAGTACTTGGATATGCTGTTTGGTAGTAGTAAAATTAATTTCTGTTTTAAAAAAGATAAGGTTCCTGAGTATCGAATGAGCCAAGCTTGATGTACCTTTAAAATCTGGCTCAGGGAAGGGCCAGCAAGATTTTAAAATTCAGCAGTAGTTGCTATTCAGAAGGTTGTTCTAGTACCGTTGCCAGTAAAAACTCAAAGTGAAAGGTCTAATGTATCCACATTGGATTTGAAAAACTATGTTCAGGGCAACTAAGCAATGACTTCTTGGTGTCTCTCTCTCTCTCTTGCTCTTGCTCTCTCTAACACACAAACACGGAGAAACTGCATGTTTCGAAAGTGTCCTGAGTTGCTATGGACTGATTGACTGTTCTGATGTTGTGAGCAAACAGAGTTCGTGCAGACAGAAATGTCTCTGCCTCCTTGCCTTCTCCTTGCCTTGTGCAAACACAAATAAAAAATAATAATAATTTTTAAAAATTATTACTTTGACAATGTCCTTCTCATAAGTGAAGTATAACCTGTTTGGGGAGGTACAGTTCAAGCTATGAAATGCAAAAGGGAAGGAGAGAGGGCTTGAGAGTTGGATTCAGGAAATACTTTGTTGAAACCAACACTTAGTGATATAACTCAAAGAACCATCTTCCAATGAGATGAAACGTGACACTGGGGAAGATAGGAATAGGAATAGCAGGAGCCTCGGGTCCACTATGCCAGGCTAATCTGATTGTTACTTTGGTGGTTTCTTCCACATTGACTCCTCAAAGGACTGTCACATCGATGGCCCTATCAGACACTGAGGACTAAAAGTGATGTAGCTACCATAACCTGAGGACCTATTATTTGCCAGCCTCATGCTAAACACTTTAAAAATATTGTGTAACTGAATTCTTACCACCCTGTGGAGCAAATATCATTATTCCTGCTTCACAGGTAGATGACTAATGAACTAGATGAAATGACTTTTTCCTTTCTGCTTGGTATAATTGAAAGAGAACGAGTTTAGAAAAAGTAAGACTCATCTTTATCTTTCGCCTGACCTGGGATGTAAGAGAAGAAGACACACATTGTAAGTTTATGGAAGGAGAATTTTTTTGAATGTGAACTTAGACATGACTGTTCCTACATGAAAATGAAGACTGAGTTCTTCCACAGAACACCCTGGAGTCATTATGTTTTCCATGGTAGATGTAAGGGACATAGTGGGCTCTCTCTGCTCTTCTTTCTAAGCAGAGTCAGACTTATGTTTTCTCAGCCTAGTTTAGAGGGAAGAAGCATGAGCCTGGAAAAAACCTGAGGTTTTTACTGAAACAGTCCTGAGATTTAAGCCCTGCACTAATATTTACTTAATGTAAAGACTGTTAACAGTTGTTTCAACCATTATAAACTCATATGTAAATTTGTGTATTTAATTTAGATTGAAGATAATGTATACCAAGTACTTCTTACATAGTAAGCACTCTACATGTAAAAGCTTTTTTAAAAAGTTTTATTTTAGTTTTTAAAAGATTTTTGTTTAGTTTTATTTTAGTTATGGAAGTTTCCCAAAGGGCTTTATTGTCCATTATGGTAGAATTAAATGCATTTGCTTTAACCATTCATTATGGATCAGTAGTCTATAAATTTATTCATGAATTTCTTGACTCAACTTCTGTTCATCCTTCAGCCAGTGTCTGCACCTGGGGTAATCAGTTTTTGTATTTTCACCTAATCTGTTAGATGGGCTTCCTCTTACCTCTCCAGAATTAGACTACTAATACTAGGGTTTGAGGGTTTGATGCCAAATCTGTGTTTGAGCTAGTCTAGTTTTGTAATGCTGTCCTTTCAACTTTCATCTCTCCTTCTCCCTAATATTTAGTCTGTTCTCAAGAATACTTCTCAGGGTGCCTTCTCCTCTTCTTCAGGAAGATCTTACTTTATGAGATCAAGGACAACATGGGATTTGATTATTAACATCCATGCCAACTTTTGCTTCTCCATGTCTCCATCACCTGAAGTTTGTTTACTGGCTCTCTTAAAACCCTCTTGTTACTGTTTGACTTGCTTTAAAATTTAGATGGGCTTGTGGTAACCAAACAGCTTTCCAGATTTCTACTTAAACATACCAGGACAATTTTATTGGAAAATGGCCTTTGAATCTTCAGTTATGATCTAGGTTTCTGGAGTCTTTTCAGTTGTACCCATATAAAAATGGAGTTCTAGTACACAGACTTTTATGAGATATAATGTGAAAATGGGCATTAAGTACTTGATGTCAACTCAGCATATTATAACACCTCCCTTTATCTGTCATAGTCAGAAGTTGATTTGTTTCACGTGGTAAGTGCCAGTACTTCAAAATATTAACTCTTAAGTGGAAATAAATCTGAAGAGTATAATGCTCTTATATATTTTTAAACAACTTTTTTTCTGATTATATAACTAATGGATATACATTATAAACAATTTAAAGTGAAAAGAAGGATAAACAAAAGTAAAAATCACTCATAACCCACCTTTTGGATATTTTGTACTGTCCATCATTCCCTACTTTTTTTCTATGCGTTCAAGTATTTTAAAAAGAGGATCTAAATACACATTTTGTTTAAAATGTCTTATCAGCTTTTAACATATAACTTACATACAATAAAATTACCAATTTTTAAATGTACAGTTCACTGAGTTTTAGCAAATGCACATTCTTATAACCACCGCTGTAGTCATGATATAGAACATTTTCATCATCCCCAAATATGCCAAAATATTCCTCATATCCATTTGCAGTAAATTCCCTCCCCCACCCCTGGCCCCTGACAACAACTGATCTGTTTTCTTAATTTCCTTTTTGGATTGTTCATGGCTGGTATACGGAAACACAACTGATCTTTGCACATTGATCTTGTGCCCTGCAACTTTGCTGAATTCATTTATTAGCTTTGATATTTTTGATATTTTCTTTTTTTTTTTGATGGATTCTTTGGGATTTTCTTTGTATAGGATTATGTCATCTGCGAATAAAGATAGTTTTACTTCTTTTTTTCAGTTTGGATGCCTCTTTTTTCCCTTGCCTAATTGCTCTGACTAGAACTTCCAGTACACTTGAAAAGCAGTGGTGAAAGCAGGCATCCTTTCCTTATCCCTGATCTTAGGAGGAAAGCTTTTAGTCTTTCACTGTTAAATAAGATGTTACCTATGGGTTTTTCATAAATGCCATTTATTATGTTGAGCAATTTCCCTTCTATTCCTAGTTTTCTGAATTTCTTTGTCATGAAATGGTGTTGGATTTTGTCAAAATGCTTTTTCTGCATCAATTGAGATGATCATGTGTTTTGTTTCATTCATTCTATTAATATGATGTCTTACATTGATTGATTTTCTTATGTTGAACTATCTTTGCATCCCTGGGATAAATCCCACTTGGTAATGTTGTATAATATGATTTTGGGTTTACATTGCTAGTATTTTGTTAAAGATTTTTTCATTGATAGTCATAAGGGATATTGGTCTCTCGTTTTCTTTGTCTGGCTTTGGTACCAGTGTAATGCTAGCCTTATATCTTGAGTCAGGAACTGTTCCATCCTCTTTCACTGATTGGAAGAGCTTGAGGATTAGTGTTAATTCTTTGAATGTTTGGAAGAATTCACTGGAGAAGCCATCTTTTCTCTGTTGGGAGGTTTTTGATTACTGATTCAGTCTCTGTTATATAGGTCATTCAGGTTTGTTATTTCTTTTTGAGTCATTATTGGTAATTTGTGTGTTTCAGGAAATTTTTCTATTTAATTTAGGTTATCTAACCTGTTGGTACACAATTATTCATAGTGTTCTAATTATTTTTATTGCCTTAACATTAGTAATATTTTCACTTTCATTTCTTTTTTTTTTTTTTTTAAAGATTTATTTTTTTATTGATTAATTGATTGATTGATTGATTGCTATGTTGGGTCTTCGTTTCTGTGCTAGGGCCTTCTCTAGTTGTGGCAAGCGGGGGCCACTCCTCATCACGGTGCGCGGGCCTCTCACCATCGCGGCCCCTCCTGTTGCGGAGCACAGCTCCAGACGCGTAGGCTCAGTAATTGTGGCTCACGGGCCCAGCCGCTCTGCGGCATGTGGGATCTTCCCAGACCAGGGCTCGAACCCGCGTCCCCTGCATTAGCAGGCAGACTCCCAACCACTGCGCCACCAGGGAAGCCCTCACTTTCATTTCTGATTTTAGTTATTTGTATCGTCTCTCTTTTTTTCTTATTCTAGCTAGAGCTGTGTCAATTTTGTTGATCTTTTCAAAGAACCAACTTTTGGTTTTGTGATTTTATTATTTGATATTCTCCACTTCATTAATCTCTGCTCTACTCTTAATTGTTTTCTCCCTTCTTTTGCTCTTCTTTTTTTTAGCTTCTTAGGGTAGCTATGATCAATTGATAGAGGAAGAGAAAACTCAAGCCTGATTTACATATGGTTGTGCATGATATATACGCACCGTCTGAATGTGGTGGCTGCAGTACTCTCTGGGTCATCCCTGAAGGACAGCGGTGAAGGGAAAGCCTCTCAGTGGGCAGAACTTTGAGCAGTGCTCCTGGTTATTCACTTTGATTGGAAGGAACAACGGCCACGTGTGTGATTGTAATCTGATTCGTGGGTTATGGCCAATGGTTTGGCTGGATGGTCAGGGATTTGGAAGGAACGTGATTAGGAAACTGGCAATAAGGAAATTTGAGGAAGAGGTATGTAGATAAATCTTTCTGAATGAGCAAAAACTAAAGATACTTGTGTTCCAAGTGAATGCTCACTAAAGTTTGATCTCAGCAGAGAGGGATTTTAATAATCAAGTATATAGGTTGATCTGTTTTGTGGATATCAGTCAGCCTCTTTCTCAGGCACCCCGTCTTTGCCCAAGGGCTTATGAACAAAGTGGCCATGGTGGCAAGGATTGAGGTTATGCAAGGGCTCAGCAACATGGACTTCGGCCATGGTGGCAAGGATTGAGGTTATGCAAGGGCTCAGCAACATGGACTTTAACTCACCGGAGTTGACCCAGCTCTAGCCGGCCCTGCGTGCCCAGTCTACTGGCAGCAAAGACCGACACCGAGCCCCCAGTGTGGCACCAGTCCCCAGGGTGACGGACAAGCTACTGGTGGCAGGTTGGTTATATTGGATTGTTTCTATCATGGAAGGGGCAGTATTTTGTTCTTCCTGGAACAGACACACTGCATATTTATTTGCCTTCCTTGCGTGCCATGCTTCTGCCAAAACTACAGCCATGGACTTACAGGATGCCTTCTCCATCATCATGGCATTCTACACAGCGCTGCTTCAGATCGGGAACTCACTTCACAGCAAAAGAATAGTGGCAGTGGACCCATGCTCGTGGAATTCATTGGTTTTACTATGTTTCCCACCAGCTTGAAGCAGCTGGCATGATAGGATGATGGAATGGCCTTGTGAAGACTTACAGTGTAAGCTAGGCTGCAGTACCTTGCAAGGTTGGGAGAGGGTTCTCCAGAAGGCTGTATATGCTCTGAATCAGCATCCAATATATGGTCTGTTTCTCCCATAGCCAGAATTTATGGGTTCAGGAATCAAGGGGTAGAAATGGGAGTGGTATCCCTCACTTTTAACACTAGTTGCTAACTAGCAGAAATTTTGTTTCTCATGACCTTATGCTGTTCTGGCCTAGAGGTCTTAGTTCTAAAAGGAGGAATGCTTCCACCAGGAGACACAACAGTGGATAAATTGAACTGGAAATTAAGACTAATGCTCAACCACTTTGGACTCCTTATGCCACTGAATCAATGCAAAAAAGGGAGTTACTGTACTGGCTGCGGTGATTGATCCTGACTACCAAGGGGAAATTAGACTACTACTCTACATTGATGGTAAGGAAGAGTATGTCCGGAATACAAAAGACCCCTTAAGGCATTGCTTACTATTACTATTACCAGGCTTGTGTTTAAGGTCAATGGAAATAGACAACAGTCCAGTCCAGTCAGGACTACTAATCATGTCCCAGAACCTTCAGAAATGACGGTTTGAGTCCCTCCACCGGGTAAAGAACCATGATCATCTGAGGATTTACTGAAGGCAAAAGAAATACAGAATGCGTGGTAGAAAAAAAAAGATAGTTATAAATACCAGACGACTGGTTACAGAGATGAGAACTGTAATTGTCACGAGTATTCCATATTCCTTCTTACTTTCTTACATATATGTTTGCATATGTATATATCAAATACCTTTATTTTCTTTCCTGTCTTATTCCCTTATTATGTAACATAAGATGCATTCACTTTATATCATAGTATTTAAGAATTGTTTATTTTATATCATAGTACCTAAGTTACAGGATTTCCAGGAGAAGAGTAAGCATCACCTAAGGAAGTTTTCTCTTCTGTGGAAGGGGTTAGTGTGTTTCAGCTGTGTGCAGGATAGTTGTATCAAGTTAGGAGGAATTATGACCTTGTTATTGTCTTTATTTGGAGATTAAATATGATGTAAGGAGATGTATATAGGTGTCAAGTTGACACGAGGTGGACTTGCGGTGTTTAATTTTATGTTTCAACTAGATGCTCAGATATCTGGTTAAGCATTATTTCTGGGTGTGTCTGTGAGGGTGTTTGTGGATGAGATTAACATTTGGATCTGTAGACTGAGTAAAGCAGATTACCCTCCCAAATATGGGTGGGCTTCATCCAAACCATTGAAGGCCTGAATAGAATTAAATGTTGAATAAGAAACAATTCTTTCTCTCTGCCTGTATTTGATCTGGGATATCAATCTTCTCCTGCCCTTGGACTCAGACTTGAACTGGAACTTACACTGTTGGCTCTTCTGTTTCTTCGGCTCTCAGACTCAGACTGGCACTAGACTATTTGTTCCTCCTGGTCCTATAGCTTGCTAATTTTAGATCTTGGACTTCTCAGCCTTCATAATTGTGTGAGCCAATTCCTTATAGTGAGTCTCTTAATATAGAGAAAGAAGCAAAGCCAATATATATGGATATATATAGTCATATATCTAGGTCTTTTATTGGTTCTGTTTCTCTAGAGAACCCAGACTAATACACATACTGCAACATGGGTGAAACTTGAAAATATTATGCTGACAGCAAAAAGGCATTCACAAAAGACTCCATATTACCTGATTCCATTTATGTGCAATATCCAGAATAGGCAAATCCATAAACGCAGGAAGTAGATTAGTGATTGCCTAGGACTGGGAGATTGAGGGTAAATGGGAAAAGATTTCTAATGAGTGTAGTGTTTCTTTTGTCAGTAATAGAAATGACTGAAATTGATTATGGTGACTTGCACAATTGTGTATGTATAGAAAATACAATTGAATTGTATACTTTGTGCATGTTGTATGGTATGTGAATTTTATCTCAACTATTTTACAAAAAATCACACAGCTATTTATTTGTGGATTTATATCTTGACTGTCTATTTATTCCATCAATATATATTTCTATCCTTAGGCCTATATCATATTGTCTTGATTACTATAACCTGATAGTAAATATAATCAAGTAGTGTAAATTATCCAATACTTTATTTTTTTTCAAACTGCTTTGTCTATTCTATATCCTTTGCATCTACTCGTAAATTTTAAAGTAGTTTTGTCAAATTCCACAAAAGGATTTTGGTTGAGATTGTATTGAGTCTATACATCAATTTGGAGATAATTGCTATATTAACAATATTAAGACTTCCATACCATGAATTTGAAGTAATTCTTTATTTACTTAGATCTTCTTTAGTGTTTTCATCGATTATATTTTGTTAGATATATGCCTAAATATTTCATTATTTTTGTTACTATTGTAATTTCTATTTTTTTCACCTTTATTCATGAAAGTTATATTCACTGGATATAGAATTCTTAGTTGGCTTTTTATTTTTCTTGAACTTTCAGTATTTTAAAGATGTCTCTCCATTGTCTTCTGGCATGCTTAGTTTTTGGCCAAGAGATACGCGGTAATTCTTATTTTTGTTCTTCTGCATGTAATGTGTTTTTACCCTAGGTTCTTTTAAGAGTTTTTTCCTTATCACTGGTTTTTAGCGATTTGATTATGAAGTGCCACTACTGTGTGATCACATGGGTTCACTGAGTTTTTTGGATTTGTGTGTTTATAATTTTCATCAAATTTTTAAAAATTTTGGCCATTATTCCTTCAAATTTTTTTTTTGTTCTGTCTCTGCCTTTTGCCACCTTCTCACTTTCTTGTGATTCCAGTTACACGTGTGATACCATTTCTTTTTTGTCTCTGATTTTGGTTGTTTTTGTTGCTGTGACTTTAAGTTCACTTTTTTAATCTTCAGTGTTTAATATGCTGTTAATCCTATCTGATGCATTTTAAAATAGACTTAGCTTCTTCAGAATAGTTTTAGATATACAGAAAATTTGTAAAGCTAGTACTGAAAGTTCCCGCATACCCCCAAATCCAGTTTCCTCTGTTAGTAGCATCTTATATTTGTATGGCATGTTCGTTATGATTAATGAACCAATACTGCTATATTCTCATTTACTGAAGTCCATACTTTATTCAGGGTTTCTCTGTTTTTACCTAATGTCTCCTTTCTGTTTCTGGATCCAATCCAGGATACCACATTATGTTTAGTTGTCATGTATCCTTAGGCTCCTCTTGACTGTGACAATTTCTCAGACTTCTCTTATTTTTTGATGAACTTAATGGCTTTCTGGACTGCTGGTCAGATATTTTATTCAGTTCCTTTATCTTGAAATTTTTCTGATGTTGTTCTCATGATTACACTGGGGATATGGGTTTTTGGAAGGAAGCCCACAGAGATAAAGTGTCATTTTTATCACATCAAGGGTATATCCTATAACATGATTTATCACTGTTCATGTTGACCTTGGCCACCTCAGTGAAAAAGTATTTGTCAGGTTTCTTCACTGTAAAGTTACTCCTTTCCCCCCTTTTTCCATACTGTATTTCTATAGAATGATGTCATTATGTGCAGCCCATGCTTAGGCAGTGGGGAGTTGTGCTCCCCTCCTTGAGATGGATTATCTATAAAAGTTACTTGGAATTTTTGTGCATGTGGGAGATTTGTCTATTCTACCTGCCCCATTCATTCATTCATTTATTTATTCAATCATTTATTTATATCATGGATATTCATTTTATTCTTTGTGTTATAATCAACACTGCTAATTTTTTTGCTCAAATTATTCCTGTTTTAGCCACTGGGAGCTCTTTTAGTTGGCTCCTGTGTCTCTTTGACATACCCCCATCAATGTTGTTGATGTTGCTGGTTTTCTTTGCACTTTTTTACTTTTTCTGCCATTACAGGATGCTCCAGGTGCATCTTGTATATTTCCTACCCCACTCATTGAACCTGCCATTTCTCCAAGGATCCTTAGTTTCTTTTATTGAAGAATGATATTAGAAACAAGATCTGGGTGCTTTGAATTTAAAACATTCAAAGTGTTTTGACTTCATATATTGTATTTTTTATCTCTAGGAGTCTCCTTTGGGTTCTTTTTATAATTCACTTTTTTTTTTTCTCCTCATAATGATCATGTTTTCCTCTACATTCTTGAACTGGTAAAATATCTATATAACAGCTGTTTTATCCCATGTATTACGAAGTCTCTCTACTCTGGCTTGTGGGAATACATACTATTCCCTAGCAAGTGTGGACTCTGGGAATTGCTCTGCACACTCTATTCCAATGTTTCTTCTTTGGTAGGCTTTGGTAGCTTTCTCTCACATATGCACAGATTAGTAATCAGTCAAAGCCCTGAGGGGACCGTTCTGCAGAACTCCAGGGGTCTTTCTCCAAAGTTCTCGCCTCCCTTCCTTGGCTACCTTGACTTCTTTTCTCTGTTCCTTCTGCTCAGCGAGGTCATTGGCCCTCTTTAGGTTTCCCCTACCTGCAGTGCAGTTAGGAAACTGCCTCGAAGTAGTAAACTGGGACCATTTCAGGTCTTACTGTGTTTATTCCCAGTCTCTCAAAGAGTGTGGTACTCTGATGCCAGTTGTTCAATAACTGAAAACCTTGTTTCATGTGTTTTGTCTGATTTTCTTGTTGCTTATTGTGAAAGAGTAAATCCAGCCCTTGTTACTCCATATTCACTGGGAGGGAAAGTCAATAAACTATTTTAAATATAAATACAAATTATGAGCACTTTCCATGTCATTAAATATTCTTATGAAATATGATTTTACTTACCACATATATTGCCATCATACACCTGGCTCAGCTATTTTCTTATCTGGTCCTTAGCCTTTGAACTTTGGTTATGGTGTTTTTTTGTAAGCAAAAATTCATATGTAGACATAACAGTCTTTATGTAATGGTTTCAGATTTTGTGTTTGTGATGAGAAAGGCCAGATAAATATTTGCCTGTTCCTTATTATTCTGGTTGGTTTTGTGATTTCATTTTTTACATTAAATTCATTAATCCATCTGGGATTTATTTTCATATATGATGTGAGATAATGATCTATATATATATTTTCAAATTAATAAAATCATGAAAATATAGAAAGGAGCATTAAGAAGATAAAATGCACATCCAATTCCCTTTTTTTTTTTTCTGTCCTTTCCTTCTGGAACTCCAGTAACATACATTTTAGGTCATTTTTCCTTATTGCCCACATGTCTTTTATGCTCCTTATCTTTTTATTTTTTTTTTGTAATTTTCTTTCTCTTATTTATTTATTTATAAACACCTCCTTTCCAGTATTTTATTTTAATGTCAACTTTCAATTAAAAATGATTTGTTTTATAACTTTGAGCATACACACACATAAAAATCCCCAAACCTGTAGAAAAGATTTAATATGTGAAAGACACTCTGCTAAGTGTTCTGAAGTTGTTCTAAAAGGGGGAGGGGGGTGGTATATAGATTTTGTATTTTTATATTCAGGCATTTGTTCATGACAGTATTAGCTGGAAAGATTTTCTTTGTTCAATACAACATCAATCTAATGATTGTTTCCTTTAATATTTTTAGAAAGAAAACTAGCTGTTTACCTTATTAGTTTGCTTAGAAGTAGAACATGGTATTTTTTTTGAATTTCATTTTATTTTTTTTAATACAGCAAGTTCATATTAGTTATCTATTTTATACATATTAGTGTATATATGTCAATCCCAATCTCCCAGTTCAGCCCACCACCACCACCCCTGGCCCCTGCTTTTCCCCATTGGTGTCCATATGTTTGTTCTCTACATCTGTGTCTCTATTTTTGCCTTGCAGACCGGTTCAACTCTACCATTTTTCTAGATTCCACATATATGTGTTAATATGTGATATTTGTTTTTCTCTTTCTGACTTATTTCACTCTGTATGATAGTCTCTAGGTCCATCCACGTCTCAACAAATGACCTAATTTCATTCCTTTTTATGGCTGAGTAACATTCCGTTGTATATATGTACCACATCTTCTTTATCCTTTTGTCTGTTGATGGGCATTAGGTGGCTTCCATGACAATAGTGCTATTGTAAATAGTGCTGCAATGAACATTGGAGTGCATGTGTCTTTTTGAATTATGGTTTTCTCTGGGTATATGCCCAGTATTGGGATTGCTGGGTCATATGGTAATTCTATTTCTAGTTTTTTAAGGAACCTCCATACTGTTCTGCATAGTGGCTACATCAATTTACATTCCCACCAACAGTGCAAGAGAGTTCCGTTTCCTCCACACCCTCTCCAGCATTTGTTGTTTGTAGATTTTCTGATGATGGCCATTCTGACTGGTGTGAGGTGATACCTCATTGTAGTTTTGATTTGCATTTCTCTAATAATTAGTGATGTTGAGCAGCTTTTCAGGTGCCTCTTGGCCATCTGTATGTCTTCCTTGGAGAAATGTCTGTTTAGGTCTTCTGCCCATTTTTGGATTCAGTTGTTTGATTTTTTAATACTGAGCTGCATGAGCTGTTTATATATTTTGGAGATTAATCCTTTGTCCGTTGGTTCGTTTGCAAATATTTTCTCCCATTCTGAGGGTTGTCTTTTTGTCTTATTTATAGTTTCCTTTGCTGTGCAAAAGCTTTTAAGTTTCATTAGGTCCCATTTGTTTATTTCTGTTTTTATTTCCATTACTCTAGGATGTGGGTTGAAAAAGATCTTGCTGTGGTTTATGTCAAAGAGTGTTCTTCCTATGTTTTCCTCTAAAAGTTTTATATGTCCGGTCTTACATTTAGGTCTTTAATCCATTTTGAGTTTATTTTTGTGTAAGGTGTTAGGGAGTGTTCTAACTTCATTCTTTTACATGTAGCTGTCCAGTTTTCCCAGCACCACTTATTGAAGAGACTGTCTTTCCTCCATTGTGTATCCTTGCCTCCTTTGTCATAGATTAGTAGACCCTAGGTGCGTGGGTTTATATCTGGGTTTTCTATCCTGTTCCACTGATCTGTATTTCTGTTTTTATGCCATTACCATATTGTCTTGATTACTGTAGCTTTGTAGTATAGTCTGAAGTCAGGGAGTCTGATTCCTCCAGCTTCGTATTTTTCTTTCAAGACTGCTTTGGCTATTTGGGGTCTTTTGTGTCTCCATATAAATTTTAAGATTTTTTGTTCCAGTTCTGTAAAAAATGCCATTGGTAATTTGATAGGGATTGCACTGAATCTGTAGATTGCTTTGGATAGTATAGTCATTTTCACAGTATTGGTTCTTCCAATACAAGAACATGGTATATCCCTCCATCTGTTTGTGTCATCTTTGATTTCTTTCATCAGTGTCTTACAGTTTTCTGAGTACAGGTGTTTTACCTCCATAGGTAGGTTTATACCTAGATATTTTATTCTTTTTGTTGCAGTGGTGAATGGGATTGTTTCCTTAATTTATCTTCCTGATCTTTCATTGTTAGTATGCAAGAGTATAGGAATGCAAGAGATTTCTGTGCATTAATTTTGTATCCTGCAACTTTACCAAATTCATTGATCAGTTCTAGTAGTTATCTGGTGGCATCTTTAGGATTTTCTATGTATAGTATCATGTCATCTGCAAACAGTGACAGTTTTACTTCTTTTCCAATTTGTATTGCTTTTATTTCTTTTTCTTCTTGGATTGCCGTGGCTAGGACTTCCAAAACTATTCCAAAACTATGTTTAATAATAGTGGCAAGAGTGGACATCCTTGGCTTGTTCCTGATCTTAGAGGAAATGCTTTCAGTTTTTCACCATTGAGAATGATGTTTGCTGTGGGTTTGTCATATATGGCCTTTATTATGTTGAGGTAGGTTCCCTCTATGCCCACTTCCTGGAGAGTTTTTATCATAAATGCGTGTTGCATTTTGTCAAAAGCTTTTTCTGCATCTATTGAGATGATCATATGGTTTTTCTTCTTCAATTTGTTAATATGGTGTATCACATTGATTGATTTGTGTATATCGAAGAATCCTTGCATCCCTGGCATAAATCCCACTTGATCATGGTGTATGATCCTTTTAATGTGTTGTTGGATTCTGTTTGCTAGTATTTTTGCACCTATATCATCAGTGATATTGGTCTGTAATTTTCTTCTTTTCTAGTATCTCTGTCTGGTTTTGGTATCAGGGTGATATGGTGGCCTCGCAGAATGAGTTTGGGAGTTTTCCTTCCTCTGCAATTTTTTGGAAGAGTTTGAGAAAGATAGGTGTTAGCTCTTCTCTAAATGTTTGATAGAATTCACCTGTGAAGTCATCTGGTCCTGGACTTTTGTTTGTTGGAAGATTTTCAATTTCATTCCTTGTGATTGGTCTGTTCATATTTTCTGTTTCTTCCTGGTTCAGTCTTGGGAGGCTATACCTTTCTAAGAATTTGTCCACTTCTTCCAGGTTGTCCATTTTATTGGCAGAGGTGCTTGCAGTAGTCTCTTAGGATGCTTTGTATTTCTGCGGTGTCCATTGTAACTTCTCCTTTTTCATTTCTAATTTTATTGATCTGAGCCCTCTCCCTCTTTTTCTTGATGAGTCTGGCTAAAGGTTTATCACTTTGTTTATCTTCGCAAAGAACCAGCTTTTAGTTTTATTGATCTTTGCTGTTTTATTTCTATTTCATTTATTTCTGCTCTGATCTTTATGATTTCTTTCCTTCTCCTAACTTTGGGTTTTGTTTGTTCTTCTTTCTCTAGTTCCTTTAGGTGTAAGGTTAGATTGTTTATTTGAGATTTTTCTTGTTTCTTGAGGTAGAATTGTATAAACTTCCCTCTTAGAACTGCCTTTGCTGCATCCCATAGGATTGTCGAGTTTTCGTTGTTCTTTGGATTGTTGAGTTGAGTTTTCGTTGTTCTTTGTCTTTAGGTATTTTTTGATTTCCTCTTTGATTTCTTCAGTGATGTCTTGGTTATGTAGTAACCTATTGTTTAGCCTCCATGTGTTTGTGTTTTTTACATTTTTTCCCTGTAATTTATTTCTAATCTCATAGCGTTGTGGTTGGAAAAGATGCTTGGTATGATTGCAACTTTCTTGAATTACCAAGGCTTGATTTGTGACCCAAAATGTGATCTGTCGTGGAGAATGTTCCATGTGCAGTTGAGAAGAAAGTGTAATTTGCTGTTTTCGGATGGAATGTCCTATAAATATCAATTCAATCTATCTGGTCTATTGTGTCTATTGTGTTTCCTTATTAATTTTCTGTCTGGATGAGCTGTCCATTGCTGTTAAGTGGGGTGTTAAAGTCCCCCACTATTATTGTATTACTATCGATTTCCTCTTTTATAGCTGTTAGCATTTTCCTTATTTTTGAGGTGCTCCTATTTTGGGTGCATATATGTTTATAACTGTTATACCTTCTTGGATTGATTCCTTGATCATTATGTTGTGTCCTTCCTTGTCTCTTGTAGCATTATTTTAAAGTCTATTATATCTAATATGAGTATTGCTACTCTAGCTTTCTTTTGATTTCCATTTTCATGGAATATCTTTTTCCATCCCCTCACTTTCAGTCTGTATGTGTCCCTAGGTCTGAGTTGGGTCTCTTGTAGGCAGCCTATATATGGTGTTTGTCTCCATTCAGCGAGCCTGTGTCTTTTGGTTGGAGCAGTTAATCCATTCACATTTAAGGTAATTATCAATATGTTTGTTCCTATTATCATTTTCTTAGTTGTTTTGGGTTTGTTTTTATAGGTCCTCTTCTTCTCTTGTGTTTCCCACTTAGAGAAGTTCCTTTAGCATTTGTTGTGAAGCTGGTTTGGCGGTGCTGAATTCTCTTAGCTTTTGCTTTTCTGTAAAGCTTTTGATTTCTCTGTTGAATCTGAGTGAGATCCTTGCCGGGTAGAGTAATCTTGATTGTCGGTTCTTCCCTTTCATCACTTTAAATGTATCGTGCCACTATCTTCTGGCTTGTGGAGTTTCTGCTGAGAAATCAGCTGTTAACCTTATGGGAGTTCCCTTGTATGTTATTTGTCGTTTTTCCCTTGTTGCTTTCAATAATTTTTCTTTGTCTTTAATTTTTGTCAATTTGATTACTATGTGTCTCAGCATTTTTCTCCTTGGGTTTATCCTTCCTGGGACTGTCTCTGCTTCCTGGATTTCGGTGGCTATTTACTTTCCCATGTTAGGGGAGTTTTCGACTATAATCTCTTCAAATATTTCCTTGGGTCCGTTCTCTCTCTCTTCTCCTTCTGGGACCCCCTATAATGTGAATGTTGGTGTATTTAATGTTGTCCCAGAGGCCTCTTAGGCTGTCTTCATTTCTTTTCATTCTTTTTTCTTTATTCTGTTCTGTGTCAGTGAATTCCACCCTTCTGTCTTCCAGGTCACTTATCTGTTCTTCTGCCTCAGTTATTCTGCTATTGATGCCTTCTAGTGTATTTTTCATTTCAGTTATTGTATTGTTCATCTCTGTTTGTTTGATTTTGAATTCTTCTAGGTGTTTGTTCTCTAATTCTTCTAGGTCTTTGTTAAACATTTCTTGCATCTTCTTGATCTTTGCCTCCACTCTTTTTCCAAGGTCCTGGATCATCTTCACTATCATTCTTCTGAATCCTTTTTCTGGAAGGTTGCCTATCTCCATTTCATTTAGTTGTTTTTCTGGGTTTTTATCTTGTTCCTTCTTCTGGTACATATTCCTCTGCCTTTTCATTTTGTCTGTCTTTCTGTGAGTGTGGTTTTCCTTCCACGGGCTGCAGGATTGTAGTTCTTGTTTCTGCTGTCTGCCCTCTGGTGGATGAGGCTATCTAAGAGGCTTGTGCAGGCTTCCTGTTGGAAGGCACTGGTGGTGGATGGAGCTGGGTTTTGCTCTGGTGGGCAGAGCTCAGTAAAACTTTAATCCACTTGTCTGCTGATGGGTGGGGCTGGTTCCCTCACTGTTGGTCATTTAGCCTCAGGCAACCCAGCCCTGGAGGCTACAGGCTCTTTGGTAGGGCTAAGGGTGGACTCTGGGAGGGGTCATGCCAAGGAATACTTCCCAGAACTTTTGCTGCCAGCGTCTTTGTCCCTGTGGTGAGCTACAGCCACCCCCTGCTTCTGCAGGATACCCTCCAACACTAGCTGTAGGTCTGGTTTAGTCTTCTATGGCATCAGAGCTCCTTCCCCCTGGATCCTGATGCACACATTACTTTGTGTGTGCTCTCCAAGAGTGGAGTCTCTGTTTCCCCCACTTCTGTCAAAGTCCTGCAATCAAATTCCACTAGCCTTCAAAGTCTAATTATCTGGGAATTCCCCCTCCTGTTGCTGGACCCCCAGGTTGGGAAGCCTGATGTGGGGCTCAGAACCTTCACTCCAGTGGGTGGACTTCTGTGGTATAATTGTCCTCCAGTTTGTGAGTCACCCACCCAGCAGTTATGGGGTTGATTTTATTGTGATTGCACCCTTCCTACTGTATCATTGTGGTTTCTTCTTTGTCTTTGGTTGTGGGGTATCTTTTTTGGTGATTTCCAGTGTCTTCCTGTCGATGATTGTTCCTTCTCTGTCTTCTTCAATCTCGGCTTTTTTTTTTTTTTTTTTCTTTTTTGCTGATCTATTTTCTGTTTTACTAATCTCTGCTTCTGCTCTATCACATCAGATTTTGAATCCTTCCATTGAATTATATATTCATTGTTGCCTTTTCTCTCCCTGTAATTCTAGGAGAATTTGGTTCGTTTTTCATATATTTCAGTTCTCCAGTGAAATTCTTCATCTTACTATCTATTTTCTTGGACATACTAATCATAGTTATTATAAAGCAGGAATCTGACAACTCAAAGTCTGGATCACCAAAATCCCCCCCTTTTTTTTTCCTCTTCCCTTTCCTTATGGCTGTTTGCTCTTATTTGCTGGTATTCTTGGTGATTTGAGATTAAGTGCTGGGTATTTTACATAAGAAAGTGTAGAGGCTCTAGATTAATTCTCCCAAAGTAGATTTGATTGTCTAATTGTAAGAAAAAATTGATCTAGGAAGTTCACCTTTATGCAGTTAGGTATTGAGACTACCTGAGACTTTGTTTTAGTTTTGTGAAGACCATTTCCTGTTGCCCTTACATGTAGGGCATAATCCTGCAGGGTTTGCAACTGCACACTTCGAATGTTTCCAGGGTCCCTCCTCCCTTGGCCACCCCTGAGCTCTTCATCCTGCTTTCCGAAGTCCTAAATGATCTGGCTCAGCTTACCCGGCTCACTGTTTCTTATACCATTCTCCCTCTCTCCTCCTTGAGCTCTTGTATTACCATTCTGTTGTTGTTGCTTAAACAGACAGGCTCATTTCTGTCTTAGATTTGTGGTAAAAGCTCTCTGTTTTGCCCCCGTGCTTTCCATCAGAGGGTGCCTGCTTCCCACTCATTCAGGTCACAGTTTAAATGTCACATCTGCAGAGCGCTCCGCCCCTCCGCATTTTCACCATTTTGGTTTCTTCAAGACATTTTAAAATCACGTGGGTTTTTTTCTTGTTTGTTATTTTTGTAATTTTCTCTGTCTTCCCTGAAGTGGAATGTAAACTCCACAAAAACAGAGACCTTGTCTCTGTTGTTTGCTGCTTTATTCCCAGCATCTAGAACTGTTCTGTCCAATACAGTAGCTATTAGCCCCAAATGGCTATTGAGCTCTTGAAATGTGGCTAGTCCAAACTGAGATGTAAACATAGAATACACAACAGGTTTTAGAGACTTAATATACATAAAATAATGTAAAATATCATATTAATATTTTTAGATTATGTTGAAATTATAAAATTTTATATATACTAGGCTAACTAAAATATATTGTTGAAATTAATTTCACCTATTTCTTTTCTTTTTTGAAACTATTTTGAATGAGGCTATTAAAAATTTTTAAATATGTATGTGGCTCACATTTGTGGCAGGCATTTGTTTCTGTTTAGTATTTTTGTAATTTTTCTATTTTAGCGTATTAACCCTGGTTTTTTTCAAGGCAAACCTCTCTTGAAATTATCTCTTTTCTAATTGTTATAAACCTTCCATGTGTCATATAACCTAAAAACAAAGCTGTTTGGACCTTTGTATTTTAACAAGAACAACTAAGCACTGAGTGAAGATGAAACTCTAGTAAGAGTAAAGTGTTTGAAACTTTGTGATACTGATTTTGGATGGCCAGAGGTCTCTTGATCTTTTATTTTGTTGAATCTTTGGCCTTTGTTTTCTAGACAACGTATTAGTAGGCCAAGACCCTTAAAATATATCTTGTCTGAGAGGTGTTAAAGTCTAAGAAGACTTTAACTTTTTTAAAAAACAATGATAATAATAAATGATAATGGTGGGAGAGCTCACATAAGATATAATAGAACAATTCTTTTATTCCTCATGAGACTTGAAACTATGAACCTGCTTTTGAATTTTCTTTAGCTAAAAATTTGTTGATTGGGGTGTGATACACTGTTGTGAAATCACTTATTAAACCAAGCAACTTTCAATTCTGGAAACATGATTCATTGATTAGACATATACAGAAACAGTTAACACTAGCAGACATCAAACATCCACATGAATGGACAGGTATGTGCATGAAAATTAAGGAGTATTTTAGAAAGCAGCTTAAACTTAGCAGTTTAGGGAAAGGCAGTGGAACATATGAGCTGTGATTTTATTTTTTTAAGATTTTTCAGGTAATGGAAAATAATGGCAAATCACACCCATCAAGTTCCAGTAACTCAAAACATTTATTCTCAGTCTACAAGGGACTAAAACAAGATCTTTTATTCTTGGAATGACATTTAGCTGCTCTGGTCTTGTAAGAACAGCTAAACTTTTCCTTATTATTTTCCTTCTAATGAGAAAGTGGTATCTGGGTTTAGACTAATTTGGTTTTGAATGGCTATTTGGACATATGCTGCATGGCAGTAATATGACTTTTTCTACCTGGGGAAAGAATGAAGTTAAAAAGAATCTTAGTCAGAAATCATAAAATTCATTTACTGGTTCATAGATAATTATCACAAGGGCTGCTAAGTATTTAAAAGTTATAAATATTGTCCAAAGTGTTTATTTATGGGAAATTTATGTAAGTAAAGATGGGGCTTAGGGATTGAGTAAGAAAATATTTTCTCACTATTTTAAGATCCTAGTTTGTCCCACAAAATGAAATTGGGAAGATTGTAAAAATAACATCTATTAAAAAACATTGTAGAATTTTAATCTTTAGAAGGGGGCTCAGATTTTAAGGCGAGAGTTGGACCAGTTCTAATTTCAATTGGGAAAATACAACCCAATTAGAAAAAGTCTCAAAGCACGGTGTGAAATAATTGGAACTTTGAAATAACAAATCAAGTCAGGGAGGCTGTGTAAAGAGTTAGTCTTTATCAAGACCACAAATTATCAGGGTATCAAAATATCTGCTCAGGGCCCCAAAACTCTGTTTAAGATGAAAATAACTTGAAGGCAAAGCCTGTAGAGCAAGAAAAAAGTTTGAAACTTGAAAAGTAATTGCTTTTAATTCATGTGTTAGAAGGCTGGCTGACCAAACATTTACCAGCCAACAGTTCTACGTTTCTAATAAGAAGGAAAGCCTTCTCTTCGTGAGATTACCTCTGTTAGCTGTGTACAATCAAACATGGCCATGCATTGCTACTTTTATGTTCAATAGATAGATTTTAGTGTTTCTAAGTGAAGATATGGGACCTTAAGACCAACCTCTTAGTTTTAAGGTTCTGGGAAATTTTAGAATTCACAGAGATTATTGAAAGAAAAATTTTTGTTACTGCTTTGAATTTATCATGAACAACTGCTCTCATTTCTTTAGTGTATGATGTCTTACCATACATGTAGGGGACCTTCTGCATGTCTATCTGCTTAGAAATCAATAAGCCCTTGTTTATAGATTGTCCTCCATAAAATTTCTGAAGGATCGGCACAGAGGGAAGACTTTAGTGCAAGACTTTTCTTCTCAACAACCCAGCACACTCTATCTGTGGAAATGTGTTTGGCGGCAATTAACAGCATACCCTACCAAGAGCGGCTTTGTTCTTCTCACATAGCAAGAAGATGGGGCTGATCCATTGGTTCAATGAAAATTGCCAAACTCCTACATGATGTCTCTCTGCTCTACTATATTAAACATCCTTCATTTTGCCTCTTGGTCATAACATGGCTCTGAGATATAGGTGAAGAGAAAGAGGGCAAGTTGGTCAACCCCGTTTATTAGTTCATCACAAGCTTTCTCATAAGTGCCCTTCCACTAGTGCCCTTATGTGTCATTGACTACACTGGGCCACATGGCCACCCCAGCTAAAAGGGAGGTAGTAAATAGAAACAAGACTAAAGAACTGGCTTAGACCAAAATGCCTGGCTTTGGACACTTGCCGTTCAGACTAAAATCAGGATGTGTTAGCGAGCAAGAAATAAAAGAGACATCGAACACTGGGGTAGTTCCACACATATAACCTGATACAAGTTTTAAGGCACTGTAAAGTATTCCTGAAAACGGGGTGTGGTATGTGATATTAAATTTACTCTCTTTCAAAATACCTTTTGCAATTTCATTACAAATTGATGTTTCAAATATAATAGGTAAATGATATCTGGACTAAGTCATCGAAGAATTGATCTGGATAAAGAAGAACATCTTCACCGTAGGATTTACAGCTCTCTGGTCTTCTATTGTATATAATCCCTTTAATAATCAGACATTTGGTAAAATCTGCCTAGCTATTTGAAGGATGACCTTTCACACATAATCCCCTGAAGTCTTTTAAAGAGAAATTCATTGAGAAAGAACCTGTCGTATCATCCCATCTCTCATGATCTGCATGCCAGAGATGTTCTTTGAATCTTCCTGGCAATGCTTATCACATTCTCCCCTGTGTTACAAGTATCTCCTGCTCCCGCACGGAAAATTCTCTGCTACTGTCTCATCTGTATAAACCCTGCCAGGAAGAATGGTGATGGGACAGGAACTTGTCTTCTTCATTTATGAGTCCTTCACAGCCCTTAGAAGAATAAATTGCACATAAAAATACTCAAGAATTTTATTAAACGAATGAATAAATTTCTGGTAGAATTTGTCAACAAAGAACGTTTTGATCAAATAATTCAATATGTCTGGGTAAAGACTGAAACACAACTCATTTTGTAAAATATGCTATATATAATAAAAATGTTTATTAGCTCTCTTTATAGACACCCTGATAGTCAAATGTGTTTTTTTTTAACTGCAATGAAAAGGAAGAATAACTTCCTAACAAAATTTGTTTTACTACTTCAGCTGTTTTCTATATTTGAGATTCCAAAATAGGTACCAGGAAGCAGAAGAAAGAAAAACCACTTGGCCTGTACTCAAATGTCAAGTTGTCTCAAATGCAAATGAGTAAGGACACAGACCTTGCCCCTCTCATTCCATCATGCAACCTAATATGAATCCCCAGACCCAGAGCAGAGCAGAAAAGTTGCCAGCCTTAACAGAAATGGTACTGTGGGTTGGTCAGTATGAAAAAGAAAATAAATAAAATTTTGTTTGCTGGTTACCATTCTGTACTCTGAAGTACTTTGTGTAATGAAAAGAAAACTGAAAAAACTGGAGAAAAAGGTTTACTCAATAAATGGTATCAGGAATACTGGGTAGCCATTGGTGAGGGGTGGAGTGAGGGTGGTGGCAATAAAGGGATCAGACCAGGCACCTTACCGCCAGATATATCCAGAGAGATCAAAATCTGAATATAAATACATATATATCAGCATAGAAAATAACATAGGACCACTATATCAATTATCTTAGAGTGGAAATATCATATAAATTCTGTAAAATTTTAAAAAGCATAAAAAAGCCAACCATTTGGTTACATAAAAATTTTAACAAATTCTTAGAAAAATACCATAAAAGAAGCGAAAAGTCAAGTAATAAATTGGGAAATATGTATTTGTAAAACATGTCAGAGACAAAGGTTTAATTTCCCTAATAATATTCATTAAAAAAAGAGGTATTTGGATTTTCCTTTATTGCATTATATGTTCATATCCTTTGTCCATTTTTTAAAAATTTATTTATTCATTTATTTAATTTTTGGCTGCATTGGGTCTTCACTGCTGCACGAAGGTTTTCTCTAGTTGCGGCGAGCGGGGGCTACTCTTTGTTGCGTTGCGCGGGCTTCTCATTGCGGTGGCTTCTCTTGCTGCGGAGCACGGGCTATAGGCGTGCAGGCTTCAGTAGTTGTGGCTCGCAGGCTCTAGAGCACAGGCTCAGTAGTTGTGGCTCTCGCGGGCTTTGTTGCTCCACGGCATGTGAGATCTCCGCAGACTAGGGCTCGAACCCGTATCCCCTGCATCGGCAGGCGGATTCTTAACCACTGCGCCACCAGGGAAGCCCCCCTTTGTCCATTTCACTAGTTTTAAAAGTAAGTATTTATTTGACAGCTATGCCTGGACATATGAACACTGGTATATAATTTACGATAACAAAATATTGGAAATAATTGAAATATGTATAAATAGGAGTTTAGCTAAAGAAATTATGAGATTCATATAACAAAATACCATTTGGAAAAGAATTAGGCAGACCATTTTTTATTGATATAAATTGATATCTATGAGATATTAAATGAGAAAAAACAAGTTGCAGAAATATGTGTGTATCTAGTATTTCCAGTGTGCTA
Organism: Balaenoptera acutorostrata; assembly: GCF_949987535.1. Classification (NCBI taxonomy): domain Eukaryota; kingdom Metazoa; phylum Chordata; class Mammalia; order Artiodactyla; family Balaenopteridae; genus Balaenoptera; species Balaenoptera acutorostrata. The sequence goes on from NC_080083.1 coordinate 59,737,011, forward strand.
CATTTGTGTAAAAAATACTTCTTCATATTTGCTTCTAAATGCATATATCTCTGGAAAAAAAAAAAACAGAAAAGAGTAGTAACAATTTTGTTCTCCGTTAAGTGAACTAGCTGTGTGGCGGCAGTTAAATGAGACTGTACCCATAATCAAACACCTTAATAATTTTGCAGCTAAACAGATGAATAGTCACAATAAGTGAAAAAGATACGACTACAGGCATAACTTGTTTTATTGTACTTCACTTTATTGTGCTTTGCAGATAGTGCATTTTTTTTAATGAATTGTGGCAACCCTGCCTCGTGGGTGTCTATCAGTGTCATTTCTCCAACAGTATTTGCCCACTTCCTGTCTCTGTGTTATAGTTTAGTAGTTCTCACAATGTTTCAAACTTTCTCATTATTATTATATTTGTTTTGGTGATCTGTGATCAGTGGTCTTTAATGTTACTATTGTAATTGTTTTGGGGCGCCATGAACCACTCGCATATAAGATGGCAAACTTAATTGATAAGTATTATGAGTGTTATGACTGCTCCACTGACCTGCTGTTCACCCGTCTCTCTCCCTCTCCTCAGACCTCCCTATTCCCTGAGACACAATAATATTGAAATTGGCCAATTAATAGCCCTACAGTGGTGGTGGTGGTGGTGGTGGTTAATAATTAAATTATTAAGCAAAAGCTTAGCTAGGCACTCCTCTGTAGCGTTCAGTGTAGTAGTATGTTGAAAGAAAGGATTGTTAAGAATGGATTATGTGAAACTGGAGGATTTTATCTTGAAAACAGGCAACTCAAACCTAGAGATGATGCTCTGCCCACCCCCTCAGAACTGACAGTGTGTGCAAGAGGCATCCCCCATTTGAAACAGAAGGTTTTAAATTTTACAAAGATAATAGGGTGCCTTTCCTGAATATTACATCACACACTCACTGGGTTCTGAGACCATACCCTATAATCAAACACCTCAATAATTCTGTAGGTAGTTAACATATGAATATTCACATGAAGTAAAATACATAAGACTATAAATAACTTTATATCTGTTTAGGCCACGTTTTGCCAACAAAGTTTGTTATAAACTTACAAAATAACTTTGGTATTTCAGAATAAAATTAGATTTTGGAATTAAATTGGATTTTTACAATAATACACAAGAGAATGTAGGGACAGCTACTAAATTCATAGTAATTTAGTTTTAATTGAACAGCAGAATATTAAACATAAAAAGCATATTCAGTGGGCAAGATACGATTGAGTCATCAAGGATGGACTCTAGTGAAAGTGAGTCTTGCTTACAACTTTTTTCTCCAAATAATATAACTATTTATTATAGTACCTATATGTTCCCCACCATAATGGATCATAACATAGCTCTGTGATTAGAAGAATGCAGTATGACCCTCCCAGTTGCTTGTTAGACAAGGTGGCTTATCCAATAATAAATCCAACCAATGAGTGATTTCAAAGCGGGGGGGGGGTCAGATCTTTATGTAACTTGGAATAGAGATTTCAAAAGGAACATGGCTTAACTAAAAGCCTGATTCTCGTTACCAGTGAAAGGACACAATTTAAAAGGGAGAAATACAAAGAAGTGATAAAGAAAAAAAAGGGAGAAATCAAAGAAGGAAATTGATTCTTTCATTCAACAAATATGTATTGAGTGTCTGTTCCATGCCAGGCCCTGATCTGTGTTCTGGGTTTACACATTACCCACAGGGACCTTGCCTTAGTAAGTCTTATAAAAAAATAAAGACGGTAATTTCAGATACTCTAAGTGCTATGATAATAAGGTGCAGTAAGGTGACTGGGAGTTATGGCGGGGATGGATGACTACCTAGGTAGGATGACAAAGGAAGAAAGACTCTCTGACAAAGGGCTGTTTGAACTCAGACTTGATTTATTGAGGGAACCAGTCATGTGAAGATCTAGGAAGAATGTTCCAGGCTGAATGCACAGAAAGTTCAGAAGACCTGAAGTCTGAACAGACACATTGGCATGTTTGAGAAAGAGCCAGAAAACAGTCTTGCCTGATGCAGAGTAAGGCAGGAGAGGGGTGAAAATAAATGAGGTTGGCCATGTGTGGTCTTAGTGACCAGTGTAGGTAGGGCATTTAGATTTTATTCTGTGTAGTATGGAAGCTTTTGGACCCCATCTGATTCACGTTCTTAAAGTACAATTTGGGCTTTTTGTGGAGAAAAGACTCTTGGTAAGCGTGAGAACAGGAGTTAAGATGGAAGCTTTTGCTTGTGGTGCAGGTAAGAGAGAATCTTGAGAATTCAAGTCCTAGATCTGGTGAACTGAGTTAGGGCTGTATTTTGAACTTAAGGAAGCACGATGGATGATGGATTTGATGTGAGTTAGAGAGTAAGAAAAGAATGGAGGTTAACATGCAGATCTTTGACTTGACCAAATTGGGTGGATGGTGCTGTGTGCTATTGATGGGAATGATGGAGGAAAAGGCATATTTGGAGGGAAAAATCATAATTTTGGGTCAAGTAAAGTAAGAAGCTTACTGGATGCATATTGTACATCCAGGTATTGATGTTGATTGCACAGAGGACGTACAGCTCAGTCCTGGGAACAGGAATGTGGAAGTCATAGTACGTAGATGGTATTTAAGCCAGAGGACAGTATAAAATCACCTAGTGAAAGAAGGTATAGAGAAAATTAAAAAACTGAGGACAACATTTAGGTTGAGGAAGGAGGAAGAGAAGTAAGTAAAGACAACTGTGGATGAAAGAGAAAACCAGGCGTGCTAGACATTAGAGAGACCATTCAGCTGTACCAAGTCCTTCTGAGAGATTGAGTAAGATGAAGACAGAGCTTTGGCCACTGGATCTGGCAACATGAAACTTATTCTTGACCACAGTAAGAGCTCTTTTAGTGGAGTGATGTTGATATAAGTTTGATTGCAGTTGTTTGAGGGAAGAATAAAAGGCGAAGAGGTGGAAATAGCACATACATACAGCAACTTAATGAGTTTTCTTCTGAAAAGGAGCAGGGAAATAGAGCTGTGGCTTGAAAAGTGCACCAAATATTGTGAAGTCCTAAGTCCACTGTGAAAATGCCTTGCAACTTATAGAGTAATTAGAAAAAATAATATTTTTTCTTAATATGCTTCCTTATAAGATGTATGTGTAGGCATGTACCCCATCATATATATGGATACTTTAGTTCATATTTCCTAGGAAGAATAGGAAAATGCATCTGCAGCTCATTCTGAGGGGATCTGGCCTGTACTAGATTTGGAATGCCAGGCCCCTCTACACGCCTCAGCTCTTTTAACACCTTAGAAGACCAAAGGCCAACAGATTTTTTCTTCTCTACTTTGACCTTCCTTCCTGACCCCAATTCTGATACAAAAATTACTCTTGGTTTTTGTTCCAGTCAAATAGCTTAACCTTGGTAAAAAATAGTTCTATGGAGGAAAAAAAAGTGGATACTGGAAGAAAACCAATTCATGTCCATAAGGGGTGAAACTTTTGAAAGGTGGTCACAGAGACCCACAGCAGAGTTTAGACATGATTTTTTTCAGAGGAATGCTCAGACCCTATGAATGGGTATGCAGGGTTGGAAACAGGGCTAAATCCCTGTAAAATGTGTGACTTCTTGGTTACATTTTCCCTATTCTATAGAAAAATTTTATTTATAACATAGCAAGGGAAATTTAGCCTCAGCTGTAATTCCTGTTCATTGCAACTACTTATTAAAGTTGGTGAAACCACTTGTAACATATGCCATTGCAGAAGTAGTAAAGAAATACAGCTCTGGGACAGTGAATAGGCTGTAGTCTTCTCTTCCTTCATCCTCCATTAATGCCAGATCAAGTGAGAATAGTCAACAGAAAGGCTAGTTGTCAGAAACAAATGTGTTGGCCTGGAGGAAAGAGGAGCATGAAGAGGAGCAAATTTTACATGAATGACAGAAGACTGATCCTGAAACATTCCCTCCCTTCTTTCCCACTCTAGAGAAGACATCCAGATGGCCAAAAGGCACATGAAAAGATGATCAGCATCACTAATCATTAGAGAAATGCAAATCAAAACTACAATGAGGTATCACCTCACACCGGTCAGAATGGGCATCATCAAAAAGTCTACAAATAATAAATGCTGGAGAGGGTGTGGAGAAAAAGAAACCCTCCTACACTGTTGGTGGGAATGTAAATTGGTACAGCCACTGTGGAGAACAGTATGGAGGTTCCTCAAAAAACTAAAAATAGAACTATCATATGACCCAGCAATTTCACTCCTGGGCATATATCTGGAGAAAACCATAATTTGAAAAGATACATGGACTCCAGTGTTCATTGCAGCACTATTTATAACGGCCAAGACATGGAAGCAACCTAAATATCTATCAACAGATGAATGGATAAAGAAGATGTGGTATATATATATACAATGCAATATTACTCATCCATAAAAAGAATGAAATAATGCTATGTGTAGCAACATGGATGGAGCTAGAGAATATCATACTAAGTAAAATAAGCCAGGCAAAGAAAGACAAATATCATATGATGTCACTTATATGTGGAATCTAAAAAAAGGAGACAAATGAACTTATATACAGAACAGAAATAGACCCACAGACATAGAAAACAAACTTATGGTTACCAAAGAGGAAAGGTGGGGGAGGATAAAATAGGAGTTTGGGATTAACAGATACACACTACTATATATGAAAGAGATAACCAATAAGGACCTACTGTATAGCACAGGGAACTATTCTTAATACCTTGTAATAATCTATAATGGAAAAGAATCTGAAAAAGAACGTGTGTGGGTGTGTGTGTGTGTGTGTGTGTGTGTGGTGTTTATAAGTGAGTCACTTTGCTGTACACATGAAACTAACCCAACATTATAAATCAACTATACTTCAATAAAAAATAAATAAAAATAAAACTCCTATAAAAAAGGATAAAGAGAATGTGGCAAATCCCAATTAAAACAAAAATACCAAGATCTAGAATTATATTTGCGATCAGTATGAGTTAATAAGCAGCAAGGTCAAGTGACCTTTGTTCTCTTTGGAGGGCATGTTGGCTTAGATTTGGGTTCTAGGATTTTCTGGCTCACCAAACATCTACCATTTATCAAAACAATGATGATTCATATTCTAAGTTCATCATGTTGCCTGCTCTCAAATTGAATGTGCATGTATGAGACTTTATGCAGCTCCCAAACCACAATTGCTAGTTTACTTCTAAAGGTCTTCCACTTCAGTAAGGACAGCAGAAAACCCAGCCCCAGGGAACACTAGTCTATAGGCAGTGCCAGAGCATAGGTTGCACTGTCTGGATTTTCATGGTTAAATAAGACCTCTGTTGACACTTGACTTAAGTGTGATTATCCATAGTTGAAACTTTGAGAACCAGACCATTTAGCAGTGGATTGGTGCCGCATGTTGCCCAGTACCCTGTGAAAGTGTTCACTGTGCAAGGCTATCACACAACACCTGAAATTCATAATAAATCCAGAAGTGAGCTTGGATGCACTCCTTGTTTGCAGGGTTGTCTGACCACTAAATGATTGATGAGAGGCCTTAGTGGATGAGAATGTTGATTCACTGAAATGTGTAAAATGCACATTTCCTTTTTTTCAGTATAAACTACCAGTGTATGGCCAGTGTATTTAAAAGGCTGGAAACGTGAGTCTTTGTTAGTGTTTCTCTGTGTTTTATTTCCCTTTGCTTTCCTGGAAGAACTAACTCTAATGAAACCTGACGTCTTAGTGCTAAAGTATGTTGACTCTCCCACTCTGCCTTTATTGTACATTGAAAATGTGCATAAACTCTCTGCTAAATCACCAGCCTTAAAATGTTCAGAGCTCCTTACTTTTTTCAAAGGTGATGATAGGCCCCAGTCTATTTGTTTTCTTATTGAAATGTGGAACTACCAGACATGAACGAAGGTAAGTAAGCAAGATTGGAATTAGTAGCTGGTCTTTGTAGTGGATACTGTGGTCTTTGTCCCTGATTTTGCCTTCAGGACCTTCCAGACCAACTCATTTCCCCGGTTGATGTTGACTGCCAATGGATTCTGCTAAGTTCTTCCAGCGAATTGCTCTCAGGAGATAACTCAGGGTCACAGCCCAACGGCAGCTCACATCCAATAAAACATCAGTGGAGCAGTATAAAGACCTGGTCATCTTGTCCTGTTTGGAATAACTCTGAAGGGCCTTCCTAGCTCCGGAGCTTTCCTTGGGGTCTGCTGATGCCTTTGTTGCAATGCATTTCTGGTCAACACGTTCCCTCTACCACTCTTGCTTCTTTCACTCCTTTTAAAGGTGTTGAGGGCTTCCCTGGTGGCGCGGTGGTTGACAATCTGCCTGCCAATGCAGGGGACACAGGTTCGAGCGCTGGTCTGGGAAGATCCCACATGCCGCGGAGCAACTAGGCCCGTGAGCCACAACTGCTGAGCCTGTGCGTCTGGAGCCTGTGCTCCGCAACAAGAGAGGCCGCGACAGTGAGAGGCCCGCGCACCGCGGTGAAGACTGGCCCCCGCTCGCCTCAACTGGAGAAAGCCCTTGCACAGAAACGAAGACCCAACACAGCCAAAAATAAATAAATAAAAAATAAATAAATTAAGAAAAAAAAAAAAGGTGTTGATACCAAAATGTCCCCAATAAACTTATGACATACAAATCTCCATCGCGGAGTCTGGTTCCTGGAAACCTAAACCACACCAATTTTTGAGTGTTTAGAAGATGAACAAGCTATTTTTGAAGCTGTCGTAGTGTGTAATCCAGTGCTAAACATGAAAGACTTCTTTAACAGATAATGGTAAAAAGTTTCCTTTGCCTCATTTTGTAAAAAGTCAGATGGGCAGCTTTTTTTTTTCTTTTAATTCTATTGAAGTATAGTTGATTTGCAGTGTATCAATTTCTGATGTACAGCAAAGTGATTCAGTTATACATATATATGCACTATTTTTTTATATTCTTTTCCATTATGGTTTATCCCAGGATATTGAACAGAGTTCCCTGTGCTATACAATAGGACCTTGTTGTTTATCCATCCTGTATATAATAGTTTGCATAGATGGGCAACTGTCTATAAACATCTCTGTAAGACTAGTAAAGAAGCTGATAGGAACTAGTTGTAACCAGGATTTAATGGACTTGCTCAGACCCCACTTCTGTCATTGGCACCAATCTCTACCTTCTGGCAGTTGGTTGCAGCAGGATGATAACTTAGGGCAGTGTTTCTCAAAAAGTGTTAAAAATTCACGTTCTAAGAACCCCCTCACTGGATCAGGATCCCTAGGCCAGGGTCTAGGAGATCTGCATTTACCAATCATTCCAGGAGATTCTTATATTCAGGCAAGTTTGGGAGAATTAAACTATGACCAAAAGTTTATCAGATACTGCTATTGAGAGAAACTATTTTTACAGAAATAGCAACAACAAATTATCAGCATAGAGCCACCTTTTGTTACCAGCTGCCTTACTCACAGGCTCTGAGATCCAAACAACTACCTCTTCTGCTCCCATGTTAGTTACGAAGAAAACCACACTAATAAAAATAGTAAACAAATTGGATGTGCAGTTTTTCAAAGCACCATTTGTTCATGATGGAAATTAAAGCACCCTGGTGATAGAGCAATAGAATCCCTTTGAGGCTGGAAAGGCAGATTGCTTGGTGCCTTTCCTCTTTGTCCAGGATTTGGGATAGATGATGATAAAGCAACTTTAATGCCTGCCTGTGTGAGACTGAACCTGAGGCTTGATGTCTGCAGATGGGTGTCGAGAGCCCTTCCCTCTCAACGTTTCCTGAGGTTCCCATATTCCTTCTAGATGACTGGTATTCTTTCTTACTTTGTTCTCTGTGTTACAAAAGGCACAGCCAAATGCTGGTTAATGTACTATACACGTAGCCATATGTTGAGCTAATTCACAGCTACAGACGTTGTGGTACTTTTTGTTTGTGACCCATCAGGATACATAATTTTGATTCTGCTTCAATGGTGGTGTTCTTTAAACTATAACAAGCTTTTGCTATAACAAGTCATTTTTCATTATAAGAGTAAAAGTAAAGTCATTTGTGTCATTCTTGTTGACTCTGCTAGGAAGTTAGCAATTTTAGACTCAGAAATTAGATTTAGTTACCCTATGTTTCATGCGAGTATTGGGGATATCGGCATTTCACCACTTTCAAATAGTGATAACCAAAAAGTCTGCAGAAAATAAGCTTTATTACATCTATGGTAATGAAGCTTGCTGTTCCAAGGCTCTAATAATTCCTTTGGGTGTCCCAAAGAGGCAGAGCCAAAGCAGCCAAAAGCATGTTTTTTTGACAGTCTAAAGACTTCACAGACATTGATTTCCTATCCTTTTGACACTTGCATGAGGTTCGTGTTTCCTTCATAAACGTACTCGGTTTCCCTCAGGATCGTTCAGCGGGTGTCTCTGACAAATTTACAGCCCTGGATGGATTTGCAGTCACAAGATAGAATCTTTGACAAGTTTTTCTTCTCCCCTCCGCGACTCGAAACCATGCTTTGCTAATTAAAAGTTTCAGTCTGAATACCAAGGCTTTATTATCAAATTATCTAAAGAAAATTTATAAAGAAAAACCATTTAGAAGCTGTGCTGTGTGTTTTGCATAGGAAAAACTACTACATATGTTATGTATGTTATTGCTTAGAGCTTCAGATATAGTGAACAACTTCACTGACTCTTTGAAGATTAGGGCCACTTCAAATTAGTTTTTCTCTTTTTGTAAGATGATTTTTAACCTGGATAAAAATACATAAACTATGGCATTACATAGATATACATAAATACAGACATAGTTAATGTATAGACATACGTCAGCATGAACAATAAGATGCCTGAATCAAAGTTTGCTGTGTATTTCAACCAATATTTATTGTCAGCAGATCTTTGGCAGTGGAAAAAAACACATGGGGGTATCATATGAAACGATACCTTGAACATTTAATTCCTTCTAGTTGAGAAACTCATAATTTTAACATTTTAGAGTATCTTAATGTGACACCAAAATAACTGGTTATAAAGCAACTTTGATTTTGTTTTCACAGAACCAAAAACAAAGAGCAACAACAAAAACTAAAACAAAATGTTTGAATTATTTCATCCTTTTGGATGAATTTAATGATCTTGAGACTGTATTGAAAATAGCAGAGATGAAGTGGATAAAGTTGAATGAAGTGCAATTGAGGCTGTAATAAGGATTTGGTGATTAATGGGACTCAATGGAACATAAACTTCATGAGGACAGGGACCTTGTTTGTGCTAAATGGTGGGGATACAGTAATAAACAAGACAGAGAAAGTAAGCAATGTCTATTCAGTAAATGAATGAATGAAAAATAAGAAATGAAGGAGATAGGTTTATCTGGAGTTTCTTGGTTGGGATGTTGAATGGGTAATGATTCTCTAAACCTGTGAGGTCCAGTACGGTAGCCACTAGCCACATGTGGATGTTAAAATTTAAACTAATTTGAATTAAAGTTAGTTTATTTATTAGCCAACCACATTTCAAGTGCCCAACAGACACATGCAATACTGACCATATTGGTCAATATAGATACAGAAAATTCCCATCACCACAGAAAGTTCTATTGGACAGCACTGCTCTAAATAGCATGAAGACTATACATGGAGAGGCAGGAATGGGGGTAGCTGCCCCTACTAAAGTCTATATTTCCAACCACTTTCAGACAAGTTGTGCTGACTCTGAAGAGTTACGTTTCAAATCCAAACTCAACTTTCTTTTAAATATAGCTCCCCAAAGTTCCTATTTTCATTTTTAGCATCACCATTCTACCAGAAACTCAGGCTCAAAATATATTTTCTGTCTCTCATCCTCTCCGTATAGTCAGATTAAAATTCTATAGATTTTTTTCCATCCAGTATCGGTTGAATGGACCCCTTTCTTTTTATTCTTCCTGTATAGTGACTTACATAATGTGTACTGTACACTGACAGTTATAATATGGGAACATGATATTAGTCATAAGAACAGCATTTTGATTCCATTGGGGAAAAAGATAAATAAAAATGGCAAATTTATCATCAACTCTAACCTTGTTTGATTTAGTATATAAATAATATTGTATATAACTTTCCAGTTTAATTTTCACATTTGATGAGTTTTCACATATCTACATACCTGTGAAACCATTGCCACAGTCATGATAATGAATATATCACCCCCAAACTTACCTTATGCTTCTTTGTGCTCAGTCGTAACCTAACTACCTATATTCACCCTTCACCCCTCTTCTCAACTGATCTGCTTTCTGTCACTGTAGATTCGTTTGCATTTTATGGAGTTTTATATAAATACTCACATATGCATGCTTATATAAATGTTTTTTATGTGTGTGCTTTTTTTTCTTGCTTCTTTTACTCAGCATACCTGTTTTGAGATTCATCTATCCAAGTTGTTGAGTGTATCAGTAGCTCGTGCTTTTTTTATTTCAAGGTAGTATTGCATTGTGTGGATATACTACAGTTGGCTTATTCATTCATTGTATAGACATTTGGCTTCTTTCCAATTTTTGATCATTACAAGTAAAGATGTGAATATTTATGTACAAATTTAATGTATGGACATATGCTTTCTTTTCTCTTGCATAAATACCTAGGAGTGGAATGGCTTGGTCATATGATAGGCATATCTTTAAATTTTTAAGAACTGTCAAATCATTTTCCAAAGTGGTTGTGCAATTTTTCATTTGCATAGCAATGTAAAGGAGTCCAATTTTTCCTACATTCTCACCAATACTTTGTGTAATTAGTCTTTTTAATTTTAACCAGTCTACTTAGTATATAGTAGCATCTCATTTTGGTTTTAATTTGCATTTATATCACATTTTCAAATGCTCTTTTACCATCTGTATATCTTCTTTAGTGGAGTGTCTGTTCAAACTCTAGACATTTTTGGGGGTTGTCTTTCTTCTTTTTACTAAGCTTTAAGAGTTCTTTATGCATCCTCGACACTAGTTCTTTGTCAGATATGTGTTTGCAAATGTTTTCTACCAGTCTGTGGCTTGCTTTTTCGTTCTTATAATAGTATCTTTTAAAGTGCAAATGTTTTCAAGTTTGATGAAGTCCAATTTAACATTTAAAAAATTTTAAAGTTTGTGCTTTTGCGTCCAATTAAAGAAATTTTAACCAAACCTACTGTCATTAAGATTTATATTTCTTCTAAAAGTTTTCTAACTTCATAAGTCTGTGATCAACTTTGGCTTAAGTATATTATGCAGTGTGAGGAAAGGATCAAGGTTCATGGCTTGGCTTAAGGCTGTCTGATTGTTCCAGCACAATTTGTTGAAAAGATCATCTCTTCCACATTGAATTGTCTGGTTGCTTCCCCCTTTTTTTTTTTTTTTTTTTCACTCATAATTTGTTTTTAATTTGGCTTTCCAGCATTTACCCATCCCCCCCATGCCATTGTGTTCTTTTTTTTTTTTTAAACATCTTTATTGGAGTGGTTGCTTTCTTGAAAATCAGTTGACATCTATGTGCAGCTCTATCTCTGGACTCTTCTGTTTCACTGATGTATATGTTAATGTTTATGCCAATATCAGACAGTCCGAATTTCTATAGGTTTATTACTGGTTTTGAAATAAGGTAGTGTTATGTTGTCCTACTTTGTTCTTATGTTTTACTGGAGAGGGATTCTCTAGACCTTTTGCATCTTCCCATAGATTTTAGAATCAGCTTGTCAATTTCCATGCACACAAAACGTCTGCTGGGATTTTGATTGAGATTGAATAGAATCTGAACATCACTTTGGAGAGAATTGCTATTTTAGTAATACTGATTTTTCTCATTTATGAACATGGTATATTCGCCATTTATTTAGCTTATTTAACTTTTTTTTCTCACTAATGTTTTATAGTTTTCAGCTTATAGGTCTTGCAAATATTCTGTCAAATTTACCCCCTAAGTATTTCATTTTTGTGATGCTATTGTAAATGGTGTTTCTTTTTAAAGTTCAATTTCTGATTGTTCATTCCTAGTATAGAAATATAATTGATTTTTGTCAGTTGACCTTGTATTCTGCAAGCTCACTAAAACTCACTTTTTTTTTTTAACATTTTTCCAATCTGTGTGCCTTTTATTTCTTTTCTTGCCTTATTGAACTCCCCAGAACTTCCAGTAAAATGTTAAACAAATGGTGAGCACAGATGTTATTGCTTCATTACTAATCATGGGGAGAAATCATTCCATTTTTTATCCTCATGTATGATATAAACTCTATAGCTTTTGTAGACTCCTTCTATCACATTTAGGAGGTTTCCCATTTCTAGTGTTCTGAGTGTTTTTATCATTCAGAGCTTCTTGAGTGAGTTTTGATAGCTTGTTCTTTGAGGAATTTGTCCATTTCATGTAAGTTGTTGAATTTAGTGACATAATATGTTTATAGTAGCTGTTTTAATATACTTGTTCATTAGGTTTATCATCTGTGTGATTTCTAAGTCTCATGAGGGGTCATAGCCATCTGCTCCTTTGCATACCTGGCATTTTTTAAAAAAAAATTATATTCCAGACAATGTAAATTTTTCATTTTTATGTGCTGGATATTTTTGTATTCCTATAAAAAAGTTTGAACTTTGTTCTGCCACACAGTTAAGTTGCTTGAAAACAGTTTGATCCTTTTTAGGCTTGGTTTTAATATTCGTTAGGGGAGACCAGAGACTGGCCTTTAGTATAGGAATAAGTTTGCCCCATTGCTAAGGAAATATTCTTCTAAGGATTCTGTCCTGATGCCCCTCTGTTATGAGGATTCTTCATCCCGGCTGGTGGATCCATGAGCTCTTTTTCCTTTCTGTGAGCTCTGAGAATGACTCATCCTGCTTCTTGCTAGTGGTTCTTCTCCTGGCTCAGGTAGTTTCTTCACAAGGATGTGTCTGTCAGTACACTGCTGAAGACTCAGGTGAAATCCTCTGAGGATGCCCAGACCACTCACTGGTACTCTGCCTTATGAATTCTAGCTGTGTTAGCCTTTCCTAGTTCTTAATTCTGTCTCCTCTACTCAAGGATATCGGTTTCCCCTCCCTGGGCCTCAAAACTCTCTCTGGACAGCACATTTAGGCAATCATGCAGTTTGCCTTTTTCAAAATTTAATTTTTTCCCAGTTTTATTGAGATATAATTGACAGACAGCAAAAGTGTAAGGTGTACAGCATAATGACTTGACTTGCACATACTGTGAAACAATCACCACAGTAATCTTTGTTCGTCAGAGAAACTGAGGTGTCTAAGCACTTGAGAATTTCCTACCAGAAAGAAAGTAGAAGCCTTTCTAGACAAGAGCTGGGTGGTATCTGATGTTAAGCTAACTCAGTATGTCTCCATGTTTAATTGATATAAGAAAAGCTAAATGAGCTTGTTAAAAATTACAGGTTCAAGGGCTTAATCCATGCAATTTCTGATTCAGTAACCTTGGAATATGTATATTGAATAAGTACCACTAGTGAATATGAAAAATGCGCTCTGCGTTCCAAAGATCACACTTTGGAAACAGAGTAGGATTGGTTCTGAATGAAGTGATTCCAGAATTTATGTTAAGGTAAAAGCTCATCAGGGAAGACCTCTGTGTGTCTGTGAGTGTTTTTGTTTAAGAGTTGATACGTGTAGGTAAAAATGGTGGTCAAGGAATCCCTTGACCTCTAGATACTGCAAGATTACAAGTATTTTCCTATGGTTATGTTGGAACTTCGGGGGAACAGAGAAAGCTTGTATAATATTTCTCCTCCAAACCCAGTACTCATATGGGAAAGTTAGATTTACTTAATAAAAAGAGAGATTTATGAAAGTTGGGGAAAACATATGGAATGTGCAAGTGAGGGCAATTTCAAAATCTGAGACCCTGGAGATTTCCTTAAAACAAAGAAGAGACCCATTTATCTAGAATTGTTTGCATAAAGCCTCCCTGGTACCATGGAGGTGGGAGGGAGGGATTCAGACTTCCTCAGGGATCCTTTCAGCTTTGTCTCTGTAATTCTACATGAATAATTAGCCTTTAAGGCAGTTAGCCATTAGCAAAGTTTCTTTCCCATACTCACCCCAGGACTGTTTCCCCCATGACAGTCACCTTCCCTACTGTTACATGTGTTTAGAAGTGATTTGATTTTCACTTCTCCAAGGCAATTTTTTTGAATTGTTTTTTTCTGTTTTTCCTTAACTGGAAACCAAGAATGTAGAAAGTGTTGGTTATTTGAAATTACGGTATACTAACTCAAGGAACTGCAAGAAAGGGTAATATGTGTGTGTGTGCGTGTGTGTGTGTGTGTGTGTGTGTGTGTAAGTAAATATGAACCTCTGAACTTTATATCTAGAAACCTTTTTCAGATAGACTCTAATAGGATTGATCCATTCTAATTACTTTTTATGTGACTATTCCAATAAGATTGTGTAACTTGAAAAAGTCTTAGCAATTGGCTCTTACACAGCAGATTCTAATTTCTGAAAGAGTAGAGGCTCACTTCTTCTTAATTCCAAATTGCCACAGTGCCTTTTTATACTTTGTGTACCAAGCACAAAAGGATAGGGGAGAAGCTACAGAATGTTTAGTATTTCTAGGTATTTTCCTTTTTTCTCTGTTATACAGAATATCATAGTGTTCAAGAACTTAGTCTTCAGAATATGACATGCTTATTTGTGAATCTCAACCCTGACAAATTTGTTTATGAAATTCAACCATACTATTTTTTTAACTTTTTGTTTTATATTGGAGTATAGTTGATTAATAATGTTGTGTTAGTTTCAGTCAACCATACTATTTACTAGCTAGATGACCTTGGCAACAATTTAAACTCTCTATACCTCAATTATTTTACGTCCCAGATGGGGAATAGTAATAATCATAATCATAATAATACATTCTTCATGAAGGTATCATGAGGATTGGATGCTTCACAGCATAGCATGTGGTGCAAAGTAAATACTTATTATAAGCAAAGTGTTGATTATTATTCTTAGCAGTAGCAGTAGTAGTAGTAGCTGTATAACCTGGCATTTCTTAGGAGTAATTCATCATTGTTACATGAGGTTTAATGGAAAATAAAACTTCGGAGTTGTAATATTTTTATGTGATTTTAATAATTTATTCACAGCTGTGATCATTTTAACTTGGTGATAAAATTTCTGTACATGTTTGTCATTCTACTTACTTACGGAATATATGAAAAATAATTCCTGCTGCTACATGCCCTGAAGCATATGAAACAAAGTTGCCTGTTCGAGAAGCAGCTCTATCACAAATATAGGCCTTAAATTTGAAACATATGCCTTTTACTCATTAATGTTTAAGAGGAAACTAATGATCTCTTTACTTTCTAATGTCTGTATCTGCAAGAGAGAATCAGAGGAAGTAAGTCTCAAGGAAAAATATTGATTCCCCTTCAGCAAACTCGGTTGAAATGCACTGTTGTAGGCCTTGTTATTTTTAAGTGTCTGGATTTTCTTTATGAATTCATTAAAAAATATTTTAGCGGCTCTGGTGGCCCAGTGTCTCATTCCAACAAAAACTTAACCACTGGAAAGCACATACCATTTGGCTCACCTTTTCACTTCATGGCTTAATAATAATGACAAATTACAGGTGCTGAAATGATGTTAGATCTCTTAGCATAACTGATTTAGGGCTCATATTAGTATTCTTTTCTCCAGAACTTCTTAATATATATAGCATCTCTCTCCTGATTGGCAGTTAATGTCTCACATGCTGGAATTGAGTTTCAGTGAACTGAAAGTGATATTACCTTTCTTAATTGGTAGAAACATGGGCCTGTCATTATATTTCATTTTCAGCTTTTCTATGAGAGTAATGTCTATATTGTTGGGTTTTCAAGTGATAATTGTGGGGGAGCATGCTTAACTGCCCTTCAGAGAGGATGTCTCTCCTAATCTGTATTCTCTTGATTCTCTTATATCCTCTGAATCTCTTGATTCTTGTCAGAATACATTTTTCAGATCTCATAGTTTGTTTGAAATTTGTGAAAATTAGCTGTGTGAAATATTATCCAGTTTTTAAAAGTTTATTTTCCAATGGCTTTTTGAAAGTATATAGAAATCCATTACATTAACCTTATTCATTGTGACCCAGGTAAGTTCACTTATTAAGTTCTCATAGCTTTGTTGTAGCTTTTCTTTGGAAGTTCTATGTATATGATTCATGTCATCAGTGAATAGAGTGCTACTTCTCCAATCATTGTGCCTTTTTTCCCCTGTCTTATTGCATTGGCTAGGAATTTCAATGCAATGTTGAATAGAAAACTTTGCATTGTTCCCAATTTTAGATAGAAAATATACAGTCTTTTACCATTAAGTTGGATATTAGCTGCATATATTTTTTTAGACACCCTTTTAAAGTTGAAGAAGATCCCCTTTATTCCTAATTTACTGAGGATGTTTGTAATAAATAGGTGTTTAATTTTATTGAATTTATTTTCTGCATCTATTGAGATGGTCACATGGTTTTTCTCTTTTGTTCTGTTAACATTGTGAATGACATCAACTGATTTTTGAAAGTTAAACCAATTTTACATTATTGGAATAAAATCCATTTAATGATGGTGTACCATCAAGTTTATTTATGAACTCAATTTCTTGAAATTTTGTTTGGAAATTTTGCTTCTGTGTTTGTGAGGAGTATTGATCTACAGTTTTCTTTTTTGTAATATTCTTTTATTGTTTTGTTATCAATGCAATACTTGCCTTAATGTGTTGGAAAATGTTGTTTATTTTTTCTTTCTGAAATATTTTGCATGGAATTTGTTTTATTTCTTTCTTAAGTCTTTGATAGAAGTAACCAGTAAAGCCATATGGGTCTGGAAATTTTTGGGGGAGGGAAGATATTTAATTGCAAATTTACTTAATAGATAGAGGGCAGAGGGCTATTTAAATGGTTGATTTCTTCTTGTGTCAATTTTGGCAAATTTGGTTTTCATTGAATTCGTCCATTACATCCAGGTTTTCAAATTTGTTAGCATAATTATTCCTAATATTCCTGTATTATCCTTTAATTCTTGAAAACTGTATAGTTATATTCCTTTTTATACCTGATTTTGATAATTTTTAGTGATCAGTCTAGGGTAGAGGCTTATCAGTTTTATTCATTTAAAAAAAACTAGATATGGTTTCACTGATTTTTTTCTTTATTATTTCTGTATTTTCTATGTCATCGTTTTCTGTTTTAATCTTCATTATTTCCTTTCTTTGACTTACTTTGGATTAATTTGCTCTCCTTCTTTTTCCTCAATTCGTGAGGTGGAAGCTTGTATCATTGATTTTGGACTTTTTAATGAATATGAACACTTAAAACTACATATTTCATTCAACACTCCTTTAGCTATATCTTGCAGATTTTGATATGTTTTGTTTTCATTTTTATTCAGTTAGAAATATTTACCCTATGATTTTTTTAGAAGAATTATGAATTCTTCATGAATTATTTAGAAGTATGTTCTTTAATT
Organism: Balaenoptera acutorostrata; assembly: GCF_949987535.1. Taxonomy (NCBI): domain Eukaryota; kingdom Metazoa; phylum Chordata; class Mammalia; order Artiodactyla; family Balaenopteridae; genus Balaenoptera; species Balaenoptera acutorostrata. Next base: position 59,754,464 of record NC_080083.1, read on the forward strand.
TCCAAATAGTTGAGTATATTACAGAAATATTTCTGTTATTATTTTCTAATTTAATTCAGTTGTAGTCAGAGAACATATTCTGCTTGGTTTCAGTCCTTGTTAATTTATTGATACTTATTTTGTAGCCAAACATAGGCTTTATAGTGGTGAATAGTCCATGTGTATTTGTAAAGAGTTTGTACTCTGTGAATTTGGGGTCTGTTTTTCCATAGATATAGACTAAATTGGTGGATAGTTATGTCAACCTACTGAATTTCTACCTATATATTCTACCAAGTATTAAGATGGGAATATTGAAATATTTAAGTGTACTTATGCACTTGTCTTTTTTTTCCCCTTTTTCTTCTGTCAGTTTTTGCTTCAAGTGTTTTGACAGTTGAACATTAAACAATTAAATTTCTATCTGAAATTCTGATAGCAGCTCTGATAGAACATTATCTACAGGTACCAACTGCTTCTAGAATTATAGTCTTCCTAACTGCAGATGTATGTGGAGGGAGCAGTGTATGGAATGAGACAATCAGTGGAAAAGTCAGACAAGAGGCAGTTATCATGGATGTTTACGTATACTTTGCATAAACCACTAGAGTAAAGGGAAGATTGATGATTTTATAAAGATGATGTATGCCTAAGCAGGGTCTTCAGTCAAATAAAGCAGGGGATTAGCAGAGGACTTTGACTGTAGGCACAGAGAATGGAGTGCTTACTAGCAGAGCAGCTGATCAGAGTCAGGAATGGATATCAATACAAAAGGTTCATTTTGGATGTTGTGTCAGTGCAGAGAGACAGCCTGAGAGCATTAAAGCACAGAAGCCCAGTACTAGTTACTGATAACACCAGATATCAGATCAAACTGCGAGCGGATTAATCTGGATAGTAGATGTAATATAATGAAAAGGGCACTAATCTTTGATTCAAGCAACCTTGAGTTCAAAATCTGCTTCTTTGTCTTATTACCTTAAATATATTTTGTGCTTTCTTATCTTGAAGAGGTACTTGACCTTTCTATGCCTGTTTTCTCATTTTGAAAACTGAGATGATATCTATTTCATAAGGTGATTAGATGAAGGATGTCGTGAAATTTAAAGTATAAAACATGCAGTCCATCCCATAGTAGGTTGTCTACAAATGCTAGATTTCTTCCTTCTTATATAAAGCTAGATTTAGGATGAATATAGAAAAGGAGAATAGGCAGCTCACATAGGCATTTATGCTGAGTTGAAATAGATAATTTTTAAAAAGCAGTGCTGTTTTACTCTCAGGCGTCTCTAATGTTTGAAGTCTGAAAATCTTGATGAAACCTCTTCTTTCTGCTAGAAAAGTGAAACCCCACTGCTGAGAGAAGGTAGTGCCCTTTTCAGGCAAATGCCACCAACTGCTTCTCCCCCTCGATTGTGGCCTTGTTGAAGAATAACTCTAAGAGCCAGTGACTGCTGACAGTTTTGGCTTATGGGTTCCCTTGCCCATCACACCACCATTTTTTCTGAGGGTGAGGGTTGGTATAGAGTATTCCTAGATCCTCAGAGAGACTTCAGGGTTGCTTTTTGTTTTCCTAATTCCTTCTTTCACCCATTTTAGTACAAATTCTTACTTAGTTATATAAAATGATAAAAACTCTGTTTATAATCATTTATCCCTAATTATCTTATTAGGTGACAGTTATCCTCATGTATGTCATTACATGCACCAAATACTCATGCTTCTGGTTTATTACCTTGCAACTCTCTATATTTTTCTCCTTATTCATCCTCCTCTGTGGCCCCCATTTCGCAGCCACCTTCTTTCAACAAATCGAGAACGACAGCACATTGCTTGTAGCAGTCCTTCCACGCCCTTCCCTGTCCCTGCACAACTGCGGTGAAATTGTCTTTATTTCACTATTTTACTGGCTGCCAAAGATGATAGCAATCAGAATTGATAAATCCTGAAGTGCTTCCATTAACCAATCAGGGATTGTCACTGCTGTCAAATCTGTCCTGAGAGAGGCCATTTTTGGTAGCTTAAAATTCTTGTGTATGTATCTACTGGGGATAGATCTGTTTAGCCAGTTTAAAAAAAAAAAGTATTTTGACTCTGCAGTTAGTTGCAGAAACTAGTTCTAGGAGCTCAAAAAACTACTCTCTGCTTCTTTCAAAATTTAAAACAGGTTCAGTCATTTTCTTGTTGCTTCTTGCTTGTTCTAGAAGGTGATTACACTTACTTGTCTAAAACATAATGAAGAAGAAGAAACAAGCCTTGAAATTTCACACTTGGAGGCAATCAAAGAAACCAGGAGAGAATTTGTAGCAATCTGAATGCATCAAGAAGCAATAATGATCGACAGGGCAGCAATGAGTGACACGTGTTGCTAAGTGAGAGTCCCTGCCGCTCAACGGCACAAAGTTTGACATTTAAATTGCAGGCAGCCCTGGGTCCATTCCAGGAGCTGCCCGTGGTTGAACGCAGTTCTGATCACTTGCTTGAGGGGCGCAGTGGGGGAAAAGAGAAAAAAAAAAGAAAAATCAAATTGTTCTCGGAAATCATGTTTAATGTAGAAATCTGGTTAATATTAAAATGCAATCTGCAGTTTTCAAGTATTCTATTCCTCAAGGAAAATATTTCCTGTTCAAGGGGCAGGAGCAGTAAGCACTCTCTTATTACATCACTTCCTATGTCAGGCCCAACTAGCATTCAAAATGTATTACCATATTGATAATGCTAATTTCAAAATGATGCCTTCCCCCAACCCCCTTTGGTTAAAGGGTCTGGGCAAAATTCCAATCATATGGATCAATTTAGCTTTAGATGGCGCTGGCCAAACTGATATTTCATGCACTATATAGAATATAGTTCTTCCACATGTTCAGGAATAGTAGCCTATGTGTCCTCTCTACTCACAGCATAACATTCTATTTCCAAAAGTTTCCCAAGAGAGCAGCTATCTCATGGGTTTTAGAAAAGAGAATGTCAGCCACTTCAGGAGGGAGAGGCAACACATATTTCTCTACACATAAGCAGCCTTCAATCTTTGAATTACTAGGGAGTTAGGAATTGATTTCTGGAGCTCAACTTTTTGCCATGTTCAAATCAACTTGGTATTTTCCTTGTAAGCTTGGCTGGCTTCACTGCAACTGTTCTCATCACCAGGAGGACATGTGGATATAACCACTGGTATTTATCCTCCCTTTATCCAAATTTTTTTCTGCAGTGCCTTAGCATGAAAGCTGATGACTTATTAGAATGAAATCTTTTCAAATATCTGTCCCCCGCATAGTTACTCAGCATTCTCACCTTTTCATTAAGAACAACAACAAAAAGCCACTCACAGAAAATCAGTTTGGGAGCACCCAGTGTTCTAGACCAGAAGGCAACAATTTTGTTTCTCTTGAATCCTTCAGCCCTTTGGAGTCAATGGGTGACCTGCTAGGTAGAGCTGATCAGACTTGTGAGGAGTAAGCAGTGCTCTGAACCGGCTCCAGGAGAGAAAGCTTACTTCCATGTAGGCACTACTAATCCATCCTTTTAACTTAATATTTTTGAGGATTTCTTCCAGAGAGGAAATACTTTATGCTAAATCCATAGAGTGGACCTGTCCATGTCTAATTTTTTCCATTCATAAATTCAGTGATGTGAAATGAATATTTTTTTTTAGTGATAACAATAAGAAGTTTAGAACCTATGCTTTGCCACTGAGTGTTAGATGATTTTATGATTTTAAATATGATTTTAAAGTGAGACTTTATTCACGCCCATATTCATACTTTTAATCCCTCATAATGCCCAAATTTCATGATACAATTTTAGTGGAATTAAACTGAACCACTTGAAAATATAATTACATACTGTTTCAATTACAGTTCTAATGGATTTAAGCATGCTAGCTGACACCAGAGATAGTCAGTTGGTTGCATAATGCCAAAGGAGGCATACATTTAGATATATTGCCCTATGGTGTTTTTTTAATGCTAGCCAATTTGATAACACCTATTTAAGCTAAAGAGTCTTTGGCTGGTCACATCTGAGGACCAACCAGTGTTCATTTGACTTAATGACTGCTTGCTTGTCTGAACGTCATGGGATGCTTACAGTATTATGGTAGACTGATTGGTGTAATAACCACCCCACTATCTCAATTGCTTTTTCTCAATTATATCACAACCCCAGGAGGGTTTGAAGAGGTTCTCTGTTCCACAAAGTAGTTCAGGGACCCAGGATTCTTCATTAAGTTCCAATAGTTTTGGAGATACAACTGGATCCTCTGTAGCTGTTGATGTGGAAAGGGAGAGATTGAATATGGCAGAGGCAATACTTGTGCTTCATGGCTATTTCCAGGAGGTGACACTTGCCACTTCTGCTCACATCCTATTACTGAGAAGTGTTCCTACCAAAGCAATTGGTGTAAAGGCAGGGATGGAATGCAGCCTAGAAGCCCAGATATGCTGGTAAAATTTTAAGAACTGGCTCTTCAGGAAGAAAAAAAAAAGCCCGGATTTGTAGCATTTGCCATTTTCCATGGTGTAAATGACTCCCACCATGGCCAGTCTCAGGCTACTGATGTGATATCACTAAGTGTGGACAGAGCTGGGAGGAGATGTCCACAGTCTAGACATATGCCGAGGAAAGAGCAGAACCCGCCCAGTGGTTACCATAGCAGTTGCTTTGTCACTTATTGTGTGGACGATTGAGTGAGATGGACACCTTCGTAAGCTTTGTTGCTGATTGCTTCTATGGAGCTTGCTGTACTTGGGGAGACTTAATATATAATATATGTATTTTATATATATGTATAATATAATTATAAAGATAACTAATACCTAATACATGTTTACTGTTTTCCAGGCATCATCTCAGGTGACCTGTAATTTAACAACTCTATGATGGAGTAATTATGTTTATCCTTATTTAAAAGTCTAATGGAGATGAAGAGAGACTTGGTAATTTGCTTCAAGTAAAGCATAATTGATCCTGTTAGGAATCCATAATAAGCTATGTGGAGAAAGAGACATAAGAGCAGGAGATGAAGCTTTTAATGGGCAGGAGAGAGACAGAGAGAGAGAAAGAAAGAGAATGTCTGAGATGTTTGAGTGTTTGGCTGGAGGTGGTATTCTAAAATAAGGGAACAGAATAGTGAATGTCAGCAAGGCGTGAACATTTTTAAATTTATTTATTTATTTTTGGCTGTGTTGGGTCTTCGTTTCTGTGCGAGGGCTTTCTCCAGTTGCGGCGAGCGGGGGCCACTCTTCATCGCAGTGTGCAGGCCTCTCACTATCGCGGCCTCTCTTGCTGCGGAGCACAGGCTCCAGACGCACAGGCTCAGTAGTTGTGGCTCACGGGCCCAGTTGCTCCGCGGCATGTGGGATCTTCCCAGACCAGGGCTCGAACCTGTGTCCCCTGCATTGGCAGGCAGATTGTCAACCACTGCGCCACCAGAGAAGCCCAGGCGTGAACATTTTTGATGTAACAAAGATATTCATTTTCTTTGATCTTATAACTCTCCTTCTGGAAATTTATCTTGAATAAATATCTTTAACAAAATCTAAAATCAGTTTGGGTATATGCATATGATATTATTACAACACTTTCCACAACAGATCAGCTGAAGGGAGAGCACAGGCTCAACGAGAAGATAATGGTTTAAAAGTTTCAAACCATCTGAAGCATGATAACACAATGATGACGATGGTGATGGTGATGGAAACAGCTCATTGCTGTGTGTCAGGACTAAGCAGAAAAGGGCAAGCATGACCTCACTGTATTGGCTTACCCAGTGCATTAATGGGTAATGGGTAATGACTGTTTAGAAACATGAAATATTTGTGATAATTGAAATCAGAATATTAAATGATAGGTAAAATATGTATACACGTACAGAAGGGGAGGAAGGTTACATGCAAAGAAAGAAAATAACAAATTTTGAGGTATGCCATTATATTTCATATTTTTCCAAAATAGTTACTAATATTCAATAGGATACTTTTAATTCAAAAAATTCAAAAAATTCAAAAAATTATTTACATAGTATTAGGTTTGGAGACTGGATCAGTGTGATTGGAATAATGAGTGAGTGGAAGCTAGATAAAATGAATAATTAGGTTGCACACTGGAGATAATCTTTAATTTTGATGAATAAGGACATTCTGGTTCACACTATAAAGGATAGAAGGGTATAACTAGCTTTTTGAAGAGAGGTATAATATTATATGAACTTCATATAAGACAGGTGACTCTAGTAACAGTGTGACAGTGTCCTGGAAAAGCAAGACTATGAACTTAGAGACTGGTGAAAAATCTCTTGAAAAAACACCAGAGAAGAAAAAAAGAAGATACAGTTTAGGGCAGCAGTAGTAGAGCTTAAAGAAAAAGAGAATACATGCAGTGCACAAACAGACACTATTGGGAAGTCTTTCTGATTGATTTTGTCATGAGAAAGGAGATGAAAGCAGGTTTGAAGACAGAGCAGATGTGAAGACGTTGGGGGAAAAGAGATTGGTTGATTTTAGGGTATGGTCAGTGGATGAGCACTCCATTTGGAAACACTCTGTGGAGCTGAACGTTTAGATCTAAACTGTGGAGATACGTTGGAGTGGGGTATAGACTTGGGGGTCATTGGATTAAAGCACATACTGAGAACAGTGAGAGAGACAGAGATGGGCCAGGCAGAGGCTGGGGGTAAAGGAGAGCTGAGACTCAAGAAGAGGAGCTTGGCTGTGATGGAGGGAGGGAGGGAGTTTAGGCAGGAGATAGAAGATGCAGACTTGACAAAACTGTCTTGGCCCTCTAAAATATAAAGGAGACTTTAAGATGTTGTGGGTTAGGGGAAAGAAGCTAGAGCGATAAGAAAAATGGATATATATATATATATATATATATATATATATATATATATATATATATTTATTTATTTAAAAGAATGATTGGCTTGGTAAGATCTAAGTCAGAGGAGACTAGAAAGAGTGGAGTCAGAAATTGTGAGAAAAACTTAAATTGTAAAGGAATGGGATATTCTCCCTTGTCTTTAAAAAAATGGGATGCATTTTTTTAAAGACAAGGGAGAATGACGGAAAATAGGAGAAACATTTGGGAGTGGTAGAAAGGAGGGTTCAGACATATTTGTTAATTTTTCCAGTGTTGTAAGGGGAAGGCAGACTGGAGATCTCTACAGCAGCTAGTGCTTGCAAAGGAGAGGAGACAAGAAGAAAAGGATTGTAGAAGAGAATCCCCGAGGAAACATTTGTATATGATGATTTTATACAGAAGCAATGCTATTGGAAGAGAAGAATATAATAGGGGGAAATAAAGAAAAGAGGTGACAAAGGAAGATAAGAACAACAGAGAATAAAGAGGAGAAAAGAGAAGGAAAAGGTATCTATGGAGAAAATGGTAGAGGACAATCAGTAATTTCCAGTCGTTTTCACTCGTATTCAATTTTTGATTATATGTTACTCTGCACTGTCTAGTCCAGAAACTACTGATGCTATAATGTTAAGACCTATGGGTATTGAGTACAGGCAACTTTAAAACAATTATTTACCTGGTCTAGTTAGTAGCTTGTGACTAACCTGCCCTATCAGAGCCTAGTGAGAATCAAAGTATGATGTCAGGCTATTCTAAACTCATTGAGATACTAACTGGCATTGTTTTTATCTGTAATCAGCAGGTGTCTAATAAGTGCTTATTAGGTGCCAGACAATACTGTAGGCCAGAGATTAGCAAATTTTTGCACTACAAATGCAGAGTAGAGTAGCTTCAACAGTACCAGGTCTACAAAATCTACACTATTTATTAAGTTGCCCTATACAGGAAAAATTGGCTGAATCCCCTACAACATGCTTGAGGTACGCAGCTTATATACTCATGGAGTTTTAGCTAGTGAGGCATTCATTTTTAAATCATGATGAAAATTTGTATATTTTAGTACTGAACAATTGCAGACAAAATGTGATGCATTGCAGGGTAATATTGATCTAATTCCAAACCATCGGGATTTGGTGGTAAAAGCCAAAGAAAGAAACCCTGTTTGAAAACTCAGGGTTTAACTTATCCCCATAGAGTGATGGGTATGTTGTTTTCCAGATGGTTTCTCTGTCCTCAGACAGCATCCTTTCTCCCTCATGAAGCCGAGCCTGCTGAAAGGGTTGCTGATAGCTTGTATCTTTCCAGTGCTGCTGGATAGCAGATGATACGATACCACGCATTCTTGGTCAATTCCCAAATTCTCAAGAAGTTTCCATGTGGGTAGATGTGCACTGTTGATCTTTAAATTATACCTTAGCAGAAAGAATGTAAAACAAGTGAATTATGGCAATTTAAAAAGAGGCAGCTAGCTGTCTCATTCCATTGAGCACTTCCTTTTCAGAGAGAGCAAGAGGGAGAAGGAGAGAGAGAAAACTCGGGACTGTTTTCGCCTTGTACTCCTTTGGAATTAAACGCAGGCAAATTTTGCTTAACTTAGCATGTCTAGCCCAAAGGAGAAAGATGGTTATTATGTTCTAATACTTGAATACTGTCTCCATGTATCAAAATCAGGTAAATAAGTAGTAGTTGAAGCAATAATCAGGGGATGATATCCCAGCTTGTGACAAAATAGTGAGAGAATGTCAGCATCAAGGAAGCACAATTAGTATTTTTTTTCTTCTGTGACTGACTCTCTTTTTACTCCAATTTCCAAATCAATAGTTTGTTCAAATAAAAAATTCTGATATATCAACTGTCATTAGTGGCCATATACCAAATTCTGTCACAATTCTTTTAAGTCTCACTTCATTTCTGTATTCACAATCATGAGGGATGAGCTTGGAATGGAAAGAGGTAGGCTGAATTTGCTAAGGAGATCGTGATGCCAAAGACTGACATAATATTTTAGATATGTCCCTGGCTGTTTTGAGTGAATTAAAAATTTGGGGCTCAGTCGATTTATTTCCTGTAGTGTATTGACAGCACTGGCAAGTAAGCAAATTGACAAACTAGTATCTGTAAAAAAAAAAAAAAAAAAAAAGAGGAGAGTGGGAAGGATGCCTGAAGACTGAAGATGGACAAGCATTCTAATGTTCAATTTGAATTCTTCAGGCTATTTAACTGCTTGCGTTCAAATGATAAACTCTAGGATTGATGTAAACGGATGATTTTTAAGCTCCAAGAAGAATTAAGAATTTTCTCCTGGAAAAGTTGCTAGACTTTTAAAACAGGACAATATGGCAGACATAAAAGTAATTGGTCTTCATTATGACCTTTAATTTATAGTCATACTTCATTTTATTGCACTTCACTTTATTGCACTTTGCAGATATTGCATTTTTTTACAAATTGAAGGTTTGCGGCAACCCTGCATCGAGCAAGTCTATTGGCGCCAGTTTTCCAACAGCATTTGCTCACGTCGTGTCTCTGTGTCACATTTTGATAATTCTCACAGTATCTCAGACTTTTTCATTATTATTATATTTGTTATGGTGATCTGTGATCAGTGGCCTTTGATGTTACTACTATAACTCACTGAAGGCTCAGATGATGGTCAGCATTTTTAGCAGTATTTTTAAATTAAGGAATGTACATTGTTTCCTTAAGATATAATGCTATTGCACACTTCATAGATTATCATATAATATAAACTTAACTTTTATATGCACTGGGAAACAAAAAAATTTCCTGTGATTTGCTTTATTGCAATTTTCGCTTTTTTGTGGTGGTCTGGAACCAAACCCAAAATATCTACAAGGTCTGCCTGTGTATCTATGATGTTCCAGTTAAAAGGGTACTCAAATTATATGTATCCATAGCTATACAGATGCCCAGTTGAAAGGTAACTAGAGAATATAAGGTGTAAATTATTTACATAGCTATGTATTTCAGTCAAATAATATGTGCATGGAGAGTTCATTTATTTTCACTGTTTTTTCACCCTTTTTCTTTTCACTTTTTCACAGGTATTAGTGTGTGTGTTCCTTGCCTTTCCATACTTTAAATAAATCGCAGCTTTTATAAAGCTTTCTGCCAATGGAAGGTCAGCGAAAACTTAGTAAATTTCTTGGCTTATAATATTGAAAAAGGAGCTCAGGACCAGACCTTATCCTATTTCTTGAAACAAACAGTAGGAGAATTTGAAAATGTGATCATACTTTACATTTTATCAATTAATAAAATTCTTATTATTTTGTTTACAGTTTATAAATGTACTAGGTCAGGAAGAATAAGAAAATAGCAGGATTTATTGTAGGAATATTAATAACTATCACAAGATTCTGAATTTAAGATGTATATTATGTTAGATCCACATATGAGACTCTAACTTGCATAATATAACTCAGGGACTGCTTATAATAATGCTACGCAGAATTCGCTTATGATTTTAGTGCATTATGAAGTATTAATGATTGTCTTATAAATTAAAAGGAATCCAAGTTAGAAAAGAAGTAAAACTGTCACTCTTTGCAGATGACATGATACTATACATAGAAAATTCTAAAGGTGCTACCAGAAAACTACTAGAGTTCATCAATGAATTCAGTACACGTGCAGGATACAAAATTACTACACAGAAATGTGTTGTATTTCTATGCATTAACAACAAAAGATCAGAAAGAGAAGTTAAGGAAACAATCCCATTTACTATCACATCAAAAAGAATAAAATACCTAGGAATAAACCTCCCTAAGGAGGCAAAAGACCTGTACTCAGAAAACTATGACACTGATGAAAGAAATTGAAGATGACACAAACAGATGGAAAGACATACCATGTTCTTAGATTGGAAGAATCAATATTGTCAAAATGAATATACTGCCCAAGGCAATCTACAGATTCAATGGAACCCCTATCAAATTACCAATGGCATGTTTCACAGAAGTAGAAGAAAAAATTTTTTAATTTGTATTGAAACACAAAAGACCCCGAATAGCCAAAGCAATCTTGAGAAAGAAAACTGGAGCTGGAGGAATCAGACTCCCTGACTTCAGACTATACTATAAAGCTATAGTAAAACAGTAGCTTTATAATATGGTACTGGCTTTATAGTATGGTACTGGCACAAAAACAGACTTATAGGTCAAAGGAACAGGATAGAAAGCCCAGAAATAAACCCACACACCTATGGTCAATTAATCTATGACAAAGGAGGCAAGACTATACAATGAAGAAAAGACAGTCGCTTCAGTAAGTGGTGCTGGGAAAACTGGACAGCTACATGTAAAAGAATGAAATTAGAACATTATCTAACACCATGCACAAAAGTAAACTCAAAATGGATTAAAGACCTAAATGTAAAACAAGATACTGTAAAACTCCTAGAGGAAAACATAGAACACACCTGGACATAAGTCACAGCAATATCTCTTTGGATCCGTCTCCTAGGGTAATGGAAATAAAAATAAAAATAAACAAATGGGACCTAATTAAACTTAAAAGCCTTTGCACAGCAAAGGAAACCATAAACAAAAAGACAGCCTACAGAATGGGAGAAAATATTTGCCAACGATGTGACCAACAAGGGATTAATCCCCAAAATACAAACAGCTCATATAGTTCAATATCAAAAAAGCTACAACCCAACCAAAAAATGGGCAGAAGATCTAAATAGACATTTCTCCAAAAAAGACATACATTTAGCCAACAGGCACATGAAAAGATGTTCAACATTGCTAATTATTAGAGAAATGCAAATCAAAAGTACAATGAGGTATCACCTGACACTGGTCAGAATGGCCATCATCAAAAAGTCTACAAATAATAAATGCTGAAGAGGGTGTGGAGAAAAAGGAACCCTCCTACACTGTTGGTGGGAATGTAAATTGGTGCAGCCACTATGGAGAGCAGTATGGAGGTTCCTTAAAAAACTAAAGATAGAGCTAACATATAATCCTGCAATCCCACTCCCAGGCGTATATCCGGAGAAAACCATAGTTCAGAAAGATACATGCACCCCAATGTTCATTGCAGCCCTATTTACCATAGCCAAGACATGGAAGCAACCTAAATGTCCATAGACAGAGGAATGGGTAAAGAAGATGTGGTATATATATGTATATATAGAATATTACATATATATACAGAATATATATATAGAATATTACTCAGCCATAAAAAGGAATGAAATAATGCCATTTGCAGCAACATGGATGGACCTAGACATTATCATACTAAATGAAGTAAGAAAGACAGAGAAAGATAAATATCATATGATATTGCTTGTATGGGGAGTCTAAAAAAAGGTTACAAATGAACTTATTTCCAAACAGAAATAGACTCACAGACATAGAAAATAAATTTATGGTTACTTAAGGGAAGGGGGGGAGGGATAAATTAGGAGTTTGGGATTAACATATACATAATACTATACATAAAATAGATAACCAACAGGGACCTACTGTATAGCACAGGGAACTATACTCAATGTTTTGTAATAACTTATAATGGAAAAGAATCTGAATAAGAATACACACACACACACACACACACACACATATAGGTGTATAACTGAATCACTTTGCTGTACATCTGAAACTAATACAGCGTTGTAAATCACCTATAGTTCAATAAAAGTTTTTTTAAAAATTGTCTTGTAGCACAACAACTATAGTAAAGTTGTAAATAATAAGGATTATAAAATGAACTTTATGTATCATTTTCTAAACAGAAGACTTCATTTTCTGATGGAAAGATTATAGGACTGGATCATAAAATAGCTATGTTCTAGAATTATTTTACCATCCATAAACTGACTTGACTGCCACGACTCATCTTTTCTACACAGGGAGAATGACAATAAGTCTATTTTTTTATAGGTTTGCTCAACATAAAAAATTAGCTAAGGAAATGTGCTGCAAGAAAGAAAGCCATTGTAGAAAAACAACATTTATTAAATTATTATGATATATCGTGAAATCTAACCAACTTTATATCAGTCTAGAATGTACTTATGTTCTTTGTTATTACTGCACATGCATTAATTTTATGCAACATAAAACAAATGGGGAAGACAACTAGATTTTCTCTCCAGATGGTGTGAAAACAGCAAGGTCAAACTTGAAGAAAGGCTGTCCCTTTTTACAGAGGGCTTAATATTTATCACATCTCACTTGGTTATGAAGCTCGGTTTTCATATTTTTCCCTGGATTCTTTGGCCTCTGATCCATTGGAAGAGAAATGTATAGATCTTAGAAACGAATCTGCTCTTGTTCATCTGCTAAGCATGGACGACCTGCCTCTTCCCCTACTCTTAGTTTTTTATTTCTTTCTTTCTTTTTGGTTCCAGATTAGCATAGCAATATGCTGGAATACCAAATTTACTGGCAGAAATGGAGACCAAGCAGCTCATTTTTCAAGGACTTCACGGTCTGTTCTCTGCCTTAACCTGCTCCAAGAATTAGTTCTCATACAACTTCTCAATATTTTCATAATTAGCTGCCCAGAATTTTCATAATTTGTAAACACAGTAAAATGGCTGTCAGACATTTAGTACGGTAAAAGTGGAGGGGAGAAAAGGCCAGCTCCCTTAAACCATTTACATTTGACTTGGGGAGCGAGCTGGGCCCACGCCCATAGCAGTTAGATGATCAGGAGCACAACTCCGAGTGGTTTTTCGTGAGGTGTCACCGCCACACACAACTGCCATGTGTTCTTTCTTGCCTCAGGCTGGCTTTGCTGATCTTCCAGAACTCTGAAGGCTGTACCCCAGCCCCAGTTTTACATCCATTTTTCTCTGCCAAGGTGAAGGCGGCAGAAACCACACATGTTTCTCCTCCCTTTCCTCGGCGGAGAGGATCGCCTCCGGATGAACCGTCTTCCACAGCAGCGAGCACTGGCATTTCACCCGGCACGACGGCCAGGGTGGATGTGGCACACAGAAGGAAGCACGATGGAAAACACGTCTTCCTGGTGACGCACGCTGAGGCTGCCAGACAGTGGTGCCTTCCCGTGGTCGTGGTCCAAGCTGCGGGCTGGAGAGCTGTAATTCTGAGCAAGAAAATGTGGGAAAAAGCTAAGAGCAAGAGCAGAGAAGGCTGGAAAGAATCGCGGAGCGCCAGAAGTATGCCCTGGACTGAGTGAGAGAAGACAAAAGAGAGCAAGATACGAGAAATTCTGCAGAATCTAGCCTCCCAATGCAATTCATTTTTTGCTGAATAAATTTTTTATACTTCCTATGAAGATTTAGACAAAGATGGCATTTGAATAAAAAACATTAACTTAAAGCTCTATATTTTCTCCTAAAGTTCTTTAATCCAAGTCAACATTCTGATTATGAGTTCAAGTTCAGTAAAATTTTCTCTGACTTTGCATCCGTACTGCTTTTAGCAAAGAACAGTTTACAAAATATTACATTCAATGAATTCCATTGAAATTACATACATATATAGGCAGAGAATCCCATGAAAGCTACACATCAAAATACTACCAGGGTCATATCTGCGTGGTGGGATTATAGGAGATTATAATTATCTACTTTTTAAATCTTTTTTTCTCATTCTTCTGTAATTAACATGGCTTGCTGTTTAATTTAAACATGTAAAGAATATTAATGATAGTGTCTTTTGAAAATCATAAAAAAATTCAAAGTCAATTAAAGCTGAGTTCTAGAAATTTAGGGTTTTAATCATAGTTCCCAGCTTCTCAAGACTTCGTAAGAATCTGCTTTGCATGTCATCCCCCCTCTCATTGTCCAGCCTGTTGAATAAAAACTTGTGAGATCTTGAATCTGAGCTATCTGGACTGGCTTCTCCCAAGGTGGATAGTTCATAGTTCCCTACTTTATTTTAGGCTATATCTTCCTGGCTTTCTATGTATGATCTCTCTGGGTTACTTCTTTTCTGGGTTGGAAGCACTATTTGTACTTTGGTCTGTTCAAGATGAAATACTAATTTTTTTCCTCCTTCAAAACTAGAGATTTGAGCATTTCTATCCACTTGTCTTGAAATGTATCTGCTGGAAATAGGAGCATGTCTAAGCCACAGCTCTTTGGCTTGTGGGAACTTCTGTTTCACTCTCTTTGTCTCCCATACACATAGCCTTATATTCCCCCTGTAAGATAACCCTTACACACGTATCTCACACATATCTACACACATTTGTTGGTCCCACTGAATGTAAGCCTTGGAGACTTTCTTTCTGAAGGAGGGGAGGGGTGGCTGACAAATGTATAATGGCATGTATCCACCATTATAGTATCATGCAGAGTAGTTTCACTGACCTAAAAATCCTCTGTGTCCCACCTAGTCATCACTTCCTCTCCTCTAACTTGAAGACTTTCTTTCGAATTGTGAATCTGGGTTGCTTATTTTGCAGAAATGTGATGATTCTTTCCTTGGAACATGGAAGGTGTTAGCCTATTACATGGTAGCCCATACACCTCAACATTTGTGTGGCTGCTTTATTCAAGGGACTCTACTGAATCTTAATCAGAGATTTGGTAATCCCTAGAGCATATAATAAGAAACTATTATATAGTCTTCTTAAGCAAACCAAGATATTCTTGAGGTAGTCACTTGTTGTTCTAGCTTTGAAATTCTTAGAAGTATGTTCTGTGTCATTAACCTACTTCCCGGATTCTGGAGTCAAGTGAGACAGTGATTTCTTTTGAGAGCAGTTTGTTCTTAAATTTGTATGTCTACACGGGAAAGAACTTTTTCTCAGGCCTCTAGAGTGGGTGCAACAGATCAAAGAAGAATGTATTTAATTACCTATCAAATTATCTTGACTGCAATTTAGGAACATGGTGGACTGAGCTAGTGTAGACCCCCTTCCAGCTACAAACACATTCTACATTCATGATGCAGAAGAGAATGTGTGTTGGAGATATTGGTGCATCCACTTTGGAAAATGTGACCTGCTAACAGCTTCCTATCACAAAGCCTGTGTGACTCTTTGTTTCAAGGATGTCCCTGGACACTGGAGCTTGAGCAGCTCACATGCAGGATAGGCTAGAAATGCCAGGAATGAAAAGGCCTGGGAACAGCCCTCACCCAGTCATGGGAGGGAGTAGGTGAGCAGTAATGTAGCTCCATCTCTCGTTTGGGATAACTCTGAATCATCTCTTACGATGTCTCCCAGAGTCACCTAGTGGGATTGAGCCCCAGTTGCCCACTACAGTAAATTGCTTGGTGAAGCTCAGCTGTGCTCAAAATAACGGAGCCATCTAGACACAGTGTCCTATTGAATTTTTCTTCCTAATACTTCTCATAATTATCTATTATACTTTCACTAACAAAACTAACAAAGCTAAGTAATAATAACAATGATGTCATCAATACACCACACTAGTAATAGCCTAATTTCTGTCAAATGTTTCTTATGGCAATATTATAAGTGTTTTGTATTTTTTAGCTCATTTAATGTTTTTACTGATAGTATTATTAAAATCCTCATTTAAAATTTTTTTATTTTTATTTTTATTTATTTTTGGCTGTGTCGGGTCTTGGTTTCTGTGCGAGGGCTTTCTCTAGTTGCGGTAAGCGGGGGCCACTCTTCATCGCGGTGCGCGGGCCTCTCACTGTCGTGGCCTCTCTTGTTGCAGAGCACAGGCTCCAGACGTGCAGGCTCAGTAGTTGTGGCTCGCGGGCCTAGCTGCTCTGTGGCAAGTGGGGTCTTCCCAGACCAGGGCGCGAACCCGTGTCCCCTGCGTTAGCAGGCAGATTCTCAACCACTGCGCCACTAGGGAAGCCCTAAAATCCTCATTTTATAGATGAGGAAACTGAAACTTCAGAAGTAGAAGCTTAGTTCAGTCTTTATCATAATAATATTAGAGTTTCTACCAGACTAACTGTCCCCTCCTATAGTCTGGGTATAGTCTATCCACACAAGATAGACTACTCTAGACCTGTTAGGTCACTGATTGCAGTGGAAGCCCTTTAGGTGAAAGGCATCTGACCACTTCTGGACTGTAATAGATCAACCAACAATTTTTCCAGTTCTGTTTTCAGATATACAAAATAACCAACTTTCTCTAAAAGGGATGAGATCATGTGTATGTTTCTGTGAGTGGAGAGTGTTTGAGACTTATCTAGATTCTGGAGGCTGCTGCCCAGTTTTGTCGATAGTTCAAGTTTTCTTTAAATTTTGTCCTATTGTGATGTCAGGCTAAAACAATGGGTCATTAGGTTTAAGAGCTGAGAGATAGGATTTGTCTTGGCCCCCATGGTAGATGTTTTGCTGAGTTAAAGTTTGCCTATCAATTGTGCATCCCTTATTTTCCTAAGACAATCCTTAATTCCTCCTGTAGAGAAGGATCCCTGAGTTCTCTTCCATAGAATGTAATGCCTGGGATAACTTAAAAAATAGTTGCTTCTCTTTCACCAATAGAATTTCCTCACAACTCCTTCCATTTTTTTGACTGAAATCATTGTGTTTTATAGCATTTAAGACTTTAAGTCTTGCAAATTCTCTCATAGACTTACATCACTAATGTGTCTGCAGCCCCTAGAATTAAGGAAAACTGGGAAGTGAACACATCTCCAAATAATTTCTGATAGGGTAAGAGATAGTATGTTAATTACGGACGTCAACACAGGCCCTTCGTGGAGGGTATCTCAGTGATAGGACCATTCAGCACATGATTGGCCCCTCCCCAGCCAGAAGGTGGAGGACCAGACCTGGGTCCCTTTGAGGTAGCAGAATCATCAATTTGCTGATGTTGTAAATTTGGTTTCTCTGTGCATATACATTCATTCTGCACTCCAATCTATGCTTATGGTTCAGGAAAACCTCAGTCTCTTCTTGTGGCTCAAGAAGTCGCTCCTCTGAGCCATGTTACAAAGGAAGCTCAGAACCAGTGGGGGACATTATGGCTATTGCTAGAACATGTCCACAGAGAAGTTGGAACCCAGAGGAGTAACCCTGGGAACAAGCCTCATATCAGCAGACTAAGATGTTCAACCAGACAAAGCTGGTGACATCTCAGCTCCAGTCCTTATGGTAAAGATGATCTGAAATCAGTGTTGGTGTCCTTAATAATTTGGCATCCTTAATAGCTTCTTACCCATGGCCTAGGTCAGTGGTTCTCAAACTTTAAGAAGTACCTGGAGGGCTTGTGAAAACAGATTGCTGGGAGCCATCCCCAGTTTCTGATTCTGAGGTCTGGGGTGGACCTGAGAATTTGAATTTCTAATAAGTCTCAGGTGATGACGATGCTGTTGGTCTGGAGACCTCACTTTGAGCATCTGATCTGTGCTACAGATCCATTTGCCTGCAGTGGTGGGGACTCAGGACATCCCTACAACCTCTGCCCTATATGCTTCACCTTCTCTCCCTTTTTTCTGCTCAGATACCTCTTTTTAGATCATGTTGTCTTACACATTAAATTTTTCTTCCTTCATGGGCTCGGTTATTTTCGATAAACGTTTAGTCACCTGCTGTTACTCAATACCATCCTCGACGACCATGCCAGAATGTTTTGTCTAAAATACAAATATGATCATTTCCCTAATCAAAACTTTTCAAAGATGTCCCAGCTGATCAAAATATGTTGAAGGACATCCTCCTGCCTATCTCTTCAGCTGCCTGGCTTCATCGGCTAGGATGCTTTCATTCACAAGTAACATGGGTAACTGAATCAGTTAGCTCTTGGTGCATGATACAACACCTCAAATCTCTGTGCCTTAAAACAGTGGACATTTATTATTGCTCATGAGTCTGTGGGTCAGCTGGGCAGATTTTCCAGGCTTGGCCAGGCTCACTCATATGTCTGTGGTCAGCTGGTGGTTGGGTAGGCAGCGCTGCTAACCTTGGCTTGGCTTTCTCTCATGTTTGGGTGTCGGCTAGTTGTAGACTAGTCTAGGATGACCTTAACTGAGATGACCAGGCTCTCTTCCATGCGGTCTTTCATTCTTTACGGGCTGGCCCAGGCTGGTAGTCATGATGGTGGAAGAATTCCAAGATAGAGCAGAGACACTCAAGGCCTCTTGTGGTCCAGGCTCAGAACCAGCGTACCACACTTTTGTCACTTTCTATTGAATAAAGCCATTCTCACAGAGTGGGCAGATCCTATAAAACTATAAGACAAAGAACATGGACCCAGGGATGCCATTAATTGAGACTATCAATGCAATTAACCTGCCACAGTACAAAAAATAAAATTTCCTTAAACCTTACACAGATTAATTATTTCACATGATGGGAAGCCAAGATTCAGTGTAGACTATAGAATTGGTTGACTAAGTAACTCAATAATGTCATCAGTGACACAGATACTTTTCATCTTTCCTCTCAGTCATTCTCAGTCTATTGGCTCATTCTCAGGCTGGCTCATTTCAAGGTTTCAAACAACTATCAGCAATAATTGAAGAAATATGCTTTATTGTTCAGATTTGATAGGTTCTTTTACTCAGGAGCCCTGAAAAATTCTCTTCTTGTGTTGCATTGGTTCAAATTGGCTTATGTCTCCCCATTTCTAAACTATCACTTCTTTTGTGCAGCAAGAAACTTCCAGATCAAAAGTGGCTTAAATAACTCAGGTTATTCATACCTTGTTTAGAAAAAAGTCTAGAGTTCTCTTCTATATGAAGAGGATTGGGGTCACAGCAATCCTGGGGTAGGTTCCTCGGGTTAGTAATACCATCATGAAGTCAACCTCCTCCCATTTCCTCTGTCACCCTAAGTGCTAACATTTTTCTCCCCTCT
Organism: Balaenoptera acutorostrata; assembly: GCF_949987535.1. Classification (NCBI taxonomy): domain Eukaryota; kingdom Metazoa; phylum Chordata; class Mammalia; order Artiodactyla; family Balaenopteridae; genus Balaenoptera; species Balaenoptera acutorostrata. Next base: position 59,774,042 of record NC_080083.1, read on the forward strand.
TGCTCCAAGCAGCATGACCTAACTCAACACGCAAATATTAGAAGAAAGAATATGGGAAGAGAGCTAGCCTCATGCTTTCTCTCTTTATAATAAGTAGGAAGTTCTATCTCAGCGGTCCCTGAGCAGATTTCCAGTATGTCTAATTGGCCACACTGCTTCTCCTGGCTGCAAGGGAAGCTGGGAAAATGAACGTCTGCATCTGTTCTCTCCCTCGTGGGAGGAAAATGATTTCAGTGTGAAGGAAGGGACAAAAAATAGCTGTTGTGTATCTCACAACTTTCAAATAAAGGTCTACACAACCCTAATTAATTGGCATTCCAGCACTTGAATTAATGAGGCAATTGAAGGCATGGATATTTAGTATTCTTTTACCAGTGGACAAAGAGATATTTCTGAAAGGCAGAAAAAAAATCAGTGCATCCAGATGTTACTGGTAGATTAAGACATAGATTTCATCTGGAGAAAGTTTTCAGATCACAGCATTTTATTCACTTTCTGTGACCGAGTCACGTTAAATGAGACTGGACACTTAACCTCTGTGAAGTCAAGTGTTCAGTGTGAAGTTTCCTTAGTTACCATCCTCTTGTAGATAACCCGTCCACTCACAGAACTTGCATTAGAAGGGCATTCTGATATCAGTGCATCACATACCAACTCTATTACTCTAAAGGAAGTGTCCTGTGTCCTTCTTGTATCCTTCTGTATGTCATTCATCACATTTACTTGAATTGTTTGACATAGAACCCTTTTCTTGGGCTATCACTTAGAAAGAATCATAAATGTACTTTAAATCCTGCAAAGGAGTTGTTGAGTGAATATGTTATCCTCTCCAAGTTTTCCATTGCATCTAATCAGGCTTATACTGAACTCAAAGGACCAGATAGTTAAAGGAACAATTCAGGGACACAGATGTCTTCAAATCACTTAGTGTATACAAAGAATGATAAACTACAGGATAGAATTTGAGGCAAGGACTTCCTTGTGTTTCAAAGATTTCCAATTATATAGTGATTTTAACAAATAGATTCACCTTCTAAACAGTGCTCTTACTTTCTGGTTGGAGTTGGTGCCTTTAAAAAGCACAGGTAAGGGAAAATACTGAACATTTTCCAGCGAAAAAGCATGTTACCAGACATTCTGTCTTGCTTGTTTTCTTCTAATGGAATATAAACGGTGGGTTATGAGTCACCCATCACCATTCACCATCCTAAGCTCAGCTATCAAATGCTGGCGTGGAGGAATGAGAGGCATGTGATATAGAAGGAGAAGGTAGGTCAGAGGAGCTCAGAAACAGAGGGTACCTGAAGGTCAGCAAATGCTTTTCTCTTGTTAGCTAAGCTGGTGCTTCCTTTTTGAGGGGGCTGTGATTTCAGCCTCTTCAGTTAGGAGCTTAGTTGAACAACAAGAATGATTAGTTCATTTCCCAGTCGGCGGTTATTGTTGCAGGAATGGTTTTAATATACCCAGGGTTTTGGCTTCGATTTTTGCTTTCAAACTCCAGCACGTCTTGAATTGTTTATTGAATCTTTGTTGAGAAACAGAACACAGAGATGAAGCTAATAATTGGCAAGAGTCCCAATCCTTGTGTCATTATGGTCATTAATTAGGGTAAGGGTTTCGTATGGAAAGGTTGCTGATTTGAATCACTTGTTTCCAGATCTCTTCTAGAGGACAGGGGTTATAATTAGGGACTCTATTTTTCTGGAGGTAAACATAGAGATTACTTTAGGAAGCAGAAATGATGCATGCTTAGTAGACAATTTGTTTTGTTGGCAAATTAGTCAAAGGAGAATAAACCATCTTTTCCTGATCATTATTTTCAACCCAAAACCTCATTATATCAATCAGTAGAATCTTTAGTATAAGGGAACCTTTATGGAAAATTCACAGTAAAATGAATTACTACACCGAGTATTCCATTCACCTTCTTCCTAAGGAAGTAGGGGCTAATGTCACAGCTTATGTGGAGGATGGATCTATTTCATTTGAGAAGGAACAGTTTCCCAGTGTCCTGCAAAAGGGCTTGACTCATTCATAGGAGGGGAGAGAGTCTGGCACTGTGACCACTTAGGAGCTCTGCATCATATAAACTTAAGTATACATTGACAAATTGTTCTTAATCTCTTTAAAGTTATATAAAGTTCCAAGTTTTCCCAATTGAGATTTTTAATAAATATGAACAGAATGTTAGCTCACAAATTTTGTCTGGTATTTCTTTTTTTCCCTCTAGATGTGCCCATGGTGACGTGGTAAATGGGACAGCATTGTGTTCTAATCCGATGGCTTGTTCTGAATGTGCAAATCTATATTTCTTTTGAGATTGATTACTTTTTGGGTTAAATAGTCCAATGGAAAGGAATTTTAGTAGATACCAAAATGTAAAACAATGCAGTATTGCCAAAAACACACATAACTGAAGTTGTAAAGATCTCTTTTATTTGTGAGACGGGCTCCATTTTTTTGGTCTCCTGCAGCATCTTCAGAGACTCCCTTTTTTCATTTCGTTTCCAGATGAAATGATGGCAGGTAGCACAAGGTCTTTGTTCAGAGTCCTTATAAATAATGGCCTGCATATTACCCTTTGTAAGATATTTACACAGAAACCTCAGGAGGTTTTGTAATTGAAAATACTAGTGCATGGTAGGGTGTGGTGGTGGTGTCTAATGTGTACTAATGACAGTAGAGTATGTGGGTGTGATGTATGGCAAGATCCCACAGGGCATCTGTCTTCAGCTGCTGGAAGTGCCAGCATTGCTCACCACACCCTGTCTTGGTTTTGGAAACTCTTCACAGGATAGGATACTCTCAGGCCAAAGCCTAAACAAGTCTCCTTCTCTGAAGAGGAAAAAAATATACATGAAACAAATTCTACTTCCATTTCTAGAGTCTGGCTTATTGGGATATAAACAAGGAGTTTAGATTCCAACATTTTGGCCATTTTATTTGTAAGTGGGATTGGTCAGAGATTAGCCTGAAAAGATTGCTGAGACATGTGTTTGCTGGGGCATCTAGAGGCACTTCACTTCAGAGCCTTGTCTTGGGAATTCCTTCTCTATTTATATTAGTGTTATTGCATCTTTCCATCTATATTTATAGATATGATTAATTTCTGAGCAACTCAGCTCTATCCATGGAGTTTTCCTGATATTTAAAAAGGAAAAAAAATGTGTGTGTGTGATTATTTGGCATAGATAAAATCCTCAAAAAAAATAAGCAGTTATGTACCAGAAGTGAGTGTGGCCAAATTAACCTCCTCGTATTCCCTTCTTTTCCCCTCTTCCATTAATTAGGAGCTATGCTTAAGATTTGGATCTTCGTAGATTTTTTTTTTTCAATTTATATTCATTTTTTCTGTGCAGAATATTTCTTTGCGAGAAAAAAGAGAACGACATTCAAAATTAGTAAGCTAAAAATAAAATTACAGGATTTTCTAGCCCAGTGATAGAAACAAGATTTTCTCAGGGCAGAATTTCTTTGGCAAACCTAATTGGCTAATTTAATTATAGGGATAATGGTATGAATATTAAGATACCATTGTGTGTGTGGGGGGTGGGGGTGATTTTCTGCTTGCATTTTTGTCTCATTGCTGAAGACAGCTGTTTCCTGCTCGCATGTTCTGCTCCCCACATGGAAATCACTGCCAACGCTTTTAGCAGATTCTTTCAACATTTATATACATATCTCTAATGAATATTTGATAATATCACTATTTCTTAATTTTTCCATTTTAAGAATTATTTCTTGAACTCTCACTATGGAATATGGGAATTTGACTAATTTATTTCTTATCCCTTGACTACAGGAATCCTATAACCCCTTCTTTCCAGGATAATTATCTGGTATTTATTATTAGACCAATTTTTTTTATTGAAGCATAGTTGATTGATAATGTGTTAATTTCTGCTGTAAAGCAAAGTGATTCATATACACACACACACACACACACACACACACACACATATACATATACATATTCTTTTTTATATTCTTTTCCATTATGGTTCAGCACAGGATTCTAATTATAGTTTCCTGTCCAGTATTTATTTCTGTGTGATATTATAACTATGAAATTATTAGTCACAGCTGAGCCATAAAGTATACTATATCTTTTTTCCTTTATAATTTTTTGTTGATATTTGTCTGCTTTCTTTTTTGTTTTCTTTGTATTGATCATTAGTTAAGCTTCATATTTGCCTCAGCTCTGTATGTTTCTCAATATGTTTATAGACATTTGGTAATCTATCCATTTCATCTTCTGCCATGATTTTCCATAACATTCTAATATACTGTAATCAAGATTGATTGCTCTCTATATGGGCTACACAGCGGCTCTACTGGGATTTCTCTTAACCATCATCCTGATTTCCCTCACTTACCTCTTCGAAGTTCGTTTCCTATTTTCTAGAACTCATGCCTTCTTTTTCCTTCAGGAACATATGACAGCTTATGTGGGTGAGTAAAACTTGGACATCGTATAACCTTGTACATACGAAGATATCTTGACTCTTCCTTAACACTGAATTGAGAATTTAGCAGGATGTCTAATTTTTATCTTGGAAATAATTTTTCCTAAAAAATTTTGAAGACATTTCTTCATAGTCTTCAGGCGTTCAGAGGTACTGTTGAGAAACCTGTTATCATGCATTCCAGAACCTTTATATAAAAACCCACTTTTTCTAACTACAAAATCATAGGATCCTCTTTTAGTTGTTAGAGCTAACATTTCACGATGGTGTATTTTGAGGTCCATTTTTTATCACTGTCCTGTGGGCTCTGAACCCTTTTAATCTGGGGGCCTCTCCAAATCTCCCTCTATTTGGGATTGTCTTCAGGTATTTATCTGATTGTTTCCTTTCTACTATTCCGCTACTATTTCTACTGTTTTCTTTTTCTCATTTCACCAACTTTATCTCCCAAACTTTATATTAAAGTTTAAAAAAATTCCTTCTCTTACATTAACTTCAGAAAGCTTTTTTGTTATTTTCTGAAGATGTTTTTTTTCTCTAGCATTCTTTCTCCTTGATATACTTCTTATCCCTTTGAAAAAAATTTTCTTTGCTCATTTTTATTCCTCCAAATACCCATTTTTTTCATGCTTGCTTATTTTGTATCTATTTTTAATATTATATTCTTCCTTGAAATTCCTGGGGTCCTAGACTGTTTGTTGACTGTGGTCTTCCTGTGCCATGATTCTGATGAGGTGATTTCCTTACAGAAGCCCAGAGACAGTACTTTAAATCTTTACTCTTGGTATAGTGGAATTTTCCATAAAAGATACTTTCTATTCCCTACATAGACGGTAGGCACCAGCTTCCCATGCTCTAGAATTTAAGTGGGCGGGGAAAGTCAAGAAGTACCTTTTCATCAACTTGTCTCAGTGTAGGGTCTTTCTGCTTTGCTATCTCTAGAACATAAATCTCAATCTTTTACTGGGTTGGGGACTGAACCTTACCTTACTGCAGATAGAGACATGACCACTCACTCAGTGAAAGGGGAATCCTGGGGGAAGGGGACAGTTCTAATTTTGTCCTTAAGTAGACTTCTTATCTATCTTTTTTCCCCACCTTCACTCTCAATACCAGAAGTAATTGCTGCTACCAGTTCCTGAGACTTTGAGGACATCTTATGGAAAATAAAATTACTCTTTGACCTTTTGCTGTATCACTTTAGGATTCAGCTTTCTCTGGTATACCAAATCAAGCACCACTCATTCATCTACTTCCCAGCTTAAAAAACTGAACTTCTCTTGTCTTTTTACTGGTTCTCGTTTTCCTTGTGGGATTCTTTGGTCATTAGTGAATTTTCCTTGTTATCGTTTTATTGATTTTTTTTCAGGAGATAACAGCACTAAGTTGCATGATAATGAGATTACTATTTGTAATTACATCTGGTGTTAGCTCAGGGACTCTAATGAAGCAGATACCAAGTTGGAACTAGGTGCATAAGAGATTTTATTCATTGACAAACCTATGAAGGACAAAGGGGAGAGGGAGCAGGTGTAGGAGGGAAGGGCATTCATATGTGTTGCAGGTCTTAGGACTGTGAAAAGACAGGACGAAGGAGGAAGCTTTGAGTAGGATGAGACTTGTACTGCAGCAGAGCTCTGAGAAAGCTTGGCCAGGCTGATGTGTAGTCTCAATACCAAGATTGCTCATTAGAAGCGTCACACACTAGGCAGGAATGGTCTGGTCTGGTAGCTGTGCCATGCTCTCAGTCATTGTTTGGGAGAAGTGGGGTCTTGATGTGTATATTGTGATGGATCACAAAGATGTGGCAGACGGAGGCTGTCAGCTAACTACACTTCTCATAGCAGAGTCTGTCTTGAAGAAATAGCTGGTCAGTACATGCCTATGGCTACCACATTTCTACTCAAAAAAAGCATCACCTGAGTACAAACTTTATGTAGAAGAAAGTATTAGTTACTGTCTTCATCAGTTTGGGTTGCTGTAACAAAGTGCCGTAGATTTGGTGGCTTACAAACAATAGAAATTTATTTCTCATGGTTCTGGGGGCTAGATGTTCAAGGTCAGGGTACCAGCATTAAGTTCTGGTGAGGGTCTTCTTCTGGGGTATAGACAGCTGATTTCTCATTGTACCCTCACATGGCCAAAAGAGAGCAAGCTAGCTCTCTGGCCTCTTCTTAAAAATGCACTAATCCCATTAATGAGGGCTCTACCCTTATGACCTGATTACCTCCCAAAGGCCCCACCTCCAAATACCATCACATTGGAGATTAGATTTCAGCGTATGAATTTGGGGGGGGGGGCACACGAACGCTCAGTCCATAACAGTTACTATTTAGTGGTTGTGCAAGAAAACAATGACATTATCTTTCCTTAAAAAAACATACAGTGTAGTTTAGGAGAATGACAGGGAGTACTAGCATTACTTTCCCATAAAAGATTTCTTTGAATCCTCGTTTACTTCATACGAGAAAGAGAACGTCCCCAGCCATTGCCCAAATCCTGGCAGTAGTCACTGAGGATTATGAGTGGGCTCTCTTGCTCCTTGCCCATCACCCGCGTCATCTGCTCCCCGGCCTGTCGGAAGTAACCTTCCCACAGGTCTTTCTTATCTCCTGCCTGCCTACCACTCATTTACCACCCAGCAGCCACTGTGTGCTCTTTCAGAAATATAATTGGATCCAGTCATTTCTTCTTAAAACATTCTGATGGTTTCAAATTGCTTTCTGACATGTAAGCTCTTTCTGTGGGCTGTAAGCCCCACGTTATCCGGCAGGGGCCCAGCTCATCCCGCACTGCCCTTCCTTCCTCACTGCATACTGACCATGCAGGCAGCCCCTGTTCCTCCCTGATCCTCGGGCTGGCCCATTCCTTCAGCCTGCAGAGCTTTGCACTTGTGTCCCTTCTGTCTGGAATGCCCTTTCCCTGCCCTTCCCACTGTTGTCTCCTCGATCTTTATATTTTAAATACCACAAGCCACATACACTTGACTTGGGCTGCTTGTAATCCAAAGCAGAACCAGACCTTGACTTTTGTGATTGGCCCAGAAGACTCCTACCACTTATAGTTAGACATCCATCAACAGCTACCTGAGCTAAGGAGAGCTCTTATTTGCTTTCTGGGGGAAGGCTGAGAGAACAGTAGCAAGATTAAAGAAAGACTTCCATCTCGGGTCTCTTCTGTCAACAGGTTAGTCAGATATCCCCTTGGTAAATGCAAATTTTCGTGCAAACTGGTCGAGTGTTGAATAATGAGAAGACATCCATGTTTGGAGGAATGCCTGAATAAAATGGATCATTTACAGTGTGGTTGTATGTTTAATTTTTTAGTTATAGGTAAATGTGTATCCAGACTGCTAATATAGTGCCTACGGTACAGCAGATTCTCAATAAATTAAATTGTCTTGAGTGGAACATGTAAACATCAGAAGCACAGGGTGTCTATGTAGACAGCTATATTGCAATTTTGTGGTGCCCTGCCTATCACAAACAGTGAATAAAACTTACTTGCATGTCCTGTTTTAAAGATCTAGAACTTGTGAATATTTGAGGACTGCTTGCATGGTGGTAAGTGAAGTGATAGACATGGAGCGTTAATTACTCCCTGCTTCATTCAGTCTCTCCTGTTTTTAAATTAATATTGTCACCTATAAAAATGGGGAAGGCTGAAAGAAAGACAGATCTGAAGAGGGAAAAACAAGTGAATTTGCATTAAATCTGTTGCTCTTTTTTCTATGCACTTATTTATTTGTCATTAGGTAAAGAGGGACATATAGGAGGAAAATTTATCCCCTGTCCTATATCTTATGTCATAATGTACAAAACAGTAAGTAGATTATGAAATATTAATGCTGTGTTGATTTTCTATACCAAGGATTGGCAAACGTTTTTTCTTTAAAGGGCCAGATAGTAAATATTTTAGGCTTTGCAGACCACAGGGTTGCTGTCATATCTTCTCCTTTTTGTCCCCTCTCCTCCTCCTCCTCTTCCTCCTCCTTTTCTTCTTTATTCTTCTTCCTTTATAACTCTTTAAAATGTAAAAACCATATTAGCTCATGACAAGGCAGTGATCAAGGGCCAGATTTGGCATGCAACTGACCTTTGACCTATATAATAATCCAACTCATTTCACAAAAGTCAGAACCAGACAGAAGCTGTCATCTGAAATTGTTATAAATACAGTAAGAACAAAATGGTAAACTCTAAAAATATGGGAGACTTTATAATTCTAATTTTATCCAAGGATAAATTAAAATGTGCATTTGCTTAGCAACAGAAAAAATAAGACCAGAAATATGCAGCGATTCAGATACACAAGTATTTCCTAATTTCTTGTGTCTTCTGGGGGAGGGATTTAGAATGATTGAAATTCTAAATTTATGGTCAGGATTCCTAAGTTTTGAGTTAGATTACAAGTGCAAGAAAAATATGTATTTTGCACATTATCATGGGAAAGAAGGGTGCAAGTTGTCTCCCAGAGTATCTAGGGAATGTGATTGGTGGATTTATTTTTTACACTAGTTCATGTACAGTCAAGTCTGTGCACGCAGATTGCATAAGCACTAGTATTCAGAAGGGTTGCTGCCAGTGGTGTGCAGGTAAATCTGCTCTGTACAAAGAAAACCATAGTTACGATTTTGATGGTGTAAATACTCCCGCCATGGTCCATTTCAAGCTACCAATGGCTTAACACTCATCTGACAAAATTCATGAATGTTTAATAATCAACTCTTCAAGCCGATAGAAGCTGTCTCTAGCATAACACTGGTTATCGCCCACCTAAGAAAGTGTTTTCTGTGTCTCAGAATACTTTCCTTGAAAGGTACCTATTCTTTACTATGTCAGATTGACTTGCCTTTAATAAATATTTTTAAGGAAACAATATAGAAAACTCCGAGCACTGTTAAATTATGAAAAACATGTTTTATGTCAAAGATTTGTAAACTATAGCTTGTGGGTCAAATCTGGCCCATGGTCTATTTTTGTATAGCCCATTGGTTTAGAATGATTCTTACATTTTTAAAGGGTTGTAAAAAAAAAAAAAAAAAAAAAAGGAGAAGGAGAGGAGGAAAAGACACAGCAGAGACCTCCTGCATCTCGCAAAGCTACATTATCTGGCTCTTTACAGGAAAAGTAGACTGACCCTAATCTATTTTATCATCACCTGGATTGAAAAACACAGTGTATTTCAGTCATCTATAAGAGGCATACAGTTGTTAAGTAGAAATCCAAAGACAATATCATTATGTGAAAATGAGATAAGAGAGGTAGACATGCAAGCATAATTAATAGTTTGCACAATACACATAACCCAAGAAGTTAACCCAAGTTAAATTATATACTTTTGCTTAGAAATGCTTGCCATTTTAATCCCTAAGAATACAAAATTTTAGATGTTGCCATTATTGGCAAAAGATGTGGAACAAGTGGAATTCTTATTCACAGTAGTTTCTTATAATCATATTCTTATCATGTGAGCTAACAAATCCATGCCTAGGTGCATTCCCAAGAGAAATGAAAGCATATTAACAAAAAGTTTTGTATAAGAATGTTTATAACAGCTTAATTTATAACAGCCCCCAATTAGAAACAGCCCAAATGTATATCAGCATGTGAATGAGTAAACAAATGGTGGTATATTCAAACAATGGAATACTACTCAGCAGTGAAAAGGCTGAGTTATTGTTACATGCAACAACATGGATGGATTTCAAAAGTTATACTGAGCAAAAGAAGCCAGATTCAGCAAACTGCATACTGTATGATTCCATTCTCTGTAGAGGGCCAAATAGTAAATATTTTAGTCCCAGCTACAGTTAACTTAATTCTACCATTTTGACACAAAAGCAGCCATAGACAGTATGTAAACAAATGAGCATGCCTGAATTACAATAAAACTTTATTTTTGGACACTGAAATTTTAATTCCATAAACATTTCATTTATAATGAAATATTGTTTTTGTTTTTGCCTGTTCCAACCATTTTACGGGGGCGGGGGGGAAACATTTTTAGCTTGTGGGTCTTACAAAGAGTAGTGGGCTAGATTTGTCCTGTGAGCCATAGTCTGCAAACACTTTGTTATAGAACAAACTATACTAAAATAAATGTCAGAAAGCAGGTAAGTAGTTGTTTGGGGCCAGGGATGGGATAGGGTCAATTACAAAGGGCACAAAGGTAATTCTGGAGGGGGGGTGGGATGGAAATGTTTGATATCTTGTTCGGAGTGGTGGTTACATACAGGTATATGTTTGTTAAAACTCAGCAGCTGTGCACTTAAAATGGGACATTTTATTACATGTAAATTATACCTCAATAAAGTTGATTTTTTTAAAAAGCGAAGAAAAATAAACTGCAGCTAGAGATAGATATATTCATTTTAACCTTATCCTTCTGAAAAACTTTCATTAGCTTGAAGTCTATTTCATATGATGTTGAGCCTAACTTATGACGTAACAATTTTCTCAGGTAACTAGAGATTGACCAGGGTTTACTAGGTAAAGTTTTGGGGTGGGAAGACTTGAAGGCAAAGGAAAGAATTAGCTCAAAACTAGTAAGTTGAATCTATAGTTCTGTGGTCCAAATTTATAACCTTTTAAAAACTAATTTGTTTCAGAGCTGCTGATTTTATTATCATTAAAATATATTGTACAATCATGGGAATGTGCTAAGAAATTAAGGAATCTCAAATATATTTTAAAATGCCATATTGACGTGAGGGATGATAGAAAGTCACATCATAATAATATCAATAATTAAGTCTGATATCAATTTAATTCTAAAACTAGTACTATGATAAAAGCTTTACCTGCATTATCTAATGAAATTCCAAAATATCCTTATAAGGTCAGTGCCTTTATTAGCCTCATTTTCACATGAAAAAAAGTGAGGCTTAGGTTAAACAGCTTGCTCAGAATTGCACAGTTAGAAAGGGGCCAAGCCAGGACTGAATCCAGGTTGGCTAACCCGGGAAGCTTCGTGTGATAAGACAGAAAACAAACAAACAAACAAACAAAAAAACCTCTTTCCCAGAAGATTTGATTAGGGAAAATAAGAAAGGAAAAAAAAAAAATCTTGGTTGTAAATCCTTTGAGGATTTAAGGATATGGGAAAACAAGTACCTTAATTTTCTAAGCCCCATATCAAAGTGCCTGGCCTTTACTAAGTGTGCAAAAAATGTTTGTGGAATGAATTAATCAAAAATTGTTTTCCAAATGTTTTGGGCTTAATTCCTCAGCTACTTTTCCCCCCAAAATTTTAAAATTAAATTTTATTGAGGTAGAATTGATGTATACAATTCAGTGGCATTTAGTACATTCGCAGTGTTGTGCAACCATCACCTCTATCTAGTTCTTCTTATCTAACTTTAGAAACAGTATAAAATTTAACTTCTCTGCATTATTGATATGTTTCAAAACCCTGGAAAAAATATAGACTTGACGAGAATGCTTTTGATCATAACTGCTACCTTATCTTTAGCAATGTAAAAGCTCTTAGGCATCTGAGGCTTACAGATCTGGGTACCACCAGCACGCTCTCTTAGTCATTGAATGAGGAACACATTCTCAAGTCAAGATGATCTTTTTCAAGATCAGGCATTTGCCGGTTATACAGGCTGTGTCGCTGATGTTAGTCCAGTTGCTTTTACACTCCACGAGTATGTCATTCCACTTTGATCACTCACAGTATTTGCTGACTTTCTGGGAAATGAGTAAGAGTGTTTCATTCAGCCATAAGCATGTCCGGGACTGGGCTACAACTCTTAGAGCTCTCTTCACTGTCCTTAAATAGAGATAGGGAAATCTTGATCTGAAGGTGGTTACATGCTGTCAGGTGCTGTGGAAGTTGGAAATTGTAGACACCTGGGCTGTTATATTACTCTTGGGCTTGTTTTATGGGCGTGATGGATGCCAGATGAAAGTTGCTTGGGCAGACTGGAGCACTTACCCAGGTGAGAGGTTTTAATGGCATTCCCATAAGGAGAGAGCCATTGGGCAAATCATCACCAGGCTCTGAAAGTCCACCAGAGATTGTTATCCACAGCCGACATCTGTTTACTTCCTTAACCTTATGACAGCTTATCAAGTCCCCAGATGCGTGCACACCAAAGGTGAAGGAAAAAAAATTGTGCAGCACTTCTTTTTATCAGTTGTCTATGCCACTGTTTCTTCACAGTTGATGTTTGTGTTTTTCCTAGAGAAAGATGCATGTTTGCATCAAACTACCTTCTCATTATATATTTTTTTATAACCTACTGAGGGAGAAAAGAAAAAAAAGAAAGAACAAAAGAAAAGTCCTTTCACACTATCAGCTCAGTCTTGCGCCCAGATTGCGCACCTGTTCCTTTCAAGTTCCTTTCAGGAATGACTAAGAAAATGATTTTATTATATAGTGACCTTCAGTCTAAATTTCCCTTTACGAAGCAGGGGCATTAAATAGTGAGATTCCAAGTACTGCAGGCACTATCAATACAGTTAAAACATACATCTGGAGACAATGGTTGTTTTATGACAGAAAAAATAACACTCCAAGAAAACAGGAGTTAAAATGTTTAAAATGTCCAGAAAAGCATATAGAATGATTAAAATTCATCAAGAAAAGGTCATATAAATATGATGTCTGCTAAACAATGTTTCCTGGTGTCACTCTGTTCCAGATTTGAAAATCAGATATCCAATTCAAACAATAATTGTTACGTGTATGAGTAGTCCAGTTTCATTTTTACAGTGTGACTCAGCAGCTGTGCTCCATTTAAGGCAGGTTGAGCATTCTAATAATTCACTTTAATTAACTACTTCTTTCTGATAATGGGTCCTTTTGTCGTAATCCACCAAGGAAAGTTTTGAAGTTGGCTCAAGTTACCAGCAGAAATCATGATAACATGTTTTGATGCTTCTTAGAAGCTTCTCTCCCCAGAGACCCTCAGATACTTATCTTTCCGTTATCCATAGACTTACTGTCCTCTTTGACATTTTCCTGGAAAACCTTTAATTTCAGAGTTTTTCTCTATTTGCCTAATGTTTTCTTTTGCTACTCAGAGAGCATCGTTTTATGAAATGACACCAGAATGAAAACAGTAAATGAGCTGTACACACGAAATAGCATTTCAAGCAAGGATAGGAGTGACTTTTTTATATTCCATCAGTTTTGGAATATCCGCATGACTTTCCGTACTTTATACAAATAATTTAAAAAGTATACATTAACTGGAGAAAAGATTAATTTTATTGACCTGCTATTTGCCTGCTGTTTCAACTCCAACTCTATTTGATCTAAATTGAGATAAGTCAGAGAAATTTTTCTAAAAAATCAGTGAAGCTCTGGAAAGTCAACATAGTTTCAAGATAGTGTAGTGTTCTAACTGGGCTTGACTTTAAGCATCCTGATGGAATGGCCATTTGTTTTTTCAAGGCTTTGGTTGTCATTTCATGGTGAATTTTTCAGCAATGCCATCCACTTTCAGTCCTTTTAACATGTTAAGATATGCATTCTAAACATGGAAACCACAGGCTCTAATAATATTTAATTGTTATCCCCTTGTGTTGTAATTCTATACCCTTGAGGGGGTGGAGGGGCAGCAACTGTTATCACCAAGTGTAACGTTTCATAACATCTTCGAACAGACAAAAATAACCTTCTTCAAAAGCATACAGGGACACTTGGATGTAGCAACATACTGGCCTCTGGAAGTCACTCATCACTGCAAGGACAGTTAATGACTTTCCCCAGACATTTGTTTCTTCCTGTTTCTGTCATTCCTTAAATACCTACCTTTTGTCACCAGTTCTTAGTCCTTATTCTGCAGAGTTGAATGCCTGCAACAGAGGCCCCAATGAGAGCAGATTCATATAATATCTGACAACTCTTAAATGGCCGAACACACTGCTAGGATTTATGAAGTGCCCTTTCATTCAGGCTTCTATTTGCTTGAATTGTTTAGACACTGCATGGGAAGGAAATTGCCCAAGAAAAGAAAGGGTTAGAGCACAGATCTGATATAAAAACAAAGGTTGAGTATGAAGATGTGTAGAGTTGGTAGATGTTTATGTATTTTGGTTTTGGGAAGAGAAAAAAAATCATCAATCTTATTGATGTGAAAGTTACATAAAATGAAGCCATTTTTGAGTGTACTCTTTGATAAGTTTTGAGAAATTTGTCTATCTGATCACTTCCACAACCAAGATATAGAACAATTCTATTACCCTCAAAGATTAAGTCCCTTTCCAGACAGTTCCTCCCTAATCTCTGACTACAGTCAGACATGGATTAGATTTGTCTTTTCCGGAGTTTCATGTAATTAAAATCTCAGAGTTGTGTACTTTTTTGTGTAAAGCTTTTACCACTTAGATAATGTTTTTGAGAGTCATCCACATCATCATGAGCCTTTAGTGTTCCTTTTAATTGCTGATTAGTATTTCTTTGCATGGAAATACAACAGTTCATCCAGTCACCTATTGATGGACTTCTAATAGGTGACTATGACAAATAAAACTATGAACATTCATGTACAAGTCTTTTTGTGGATACACGTTTACACTTATTTAGGCTGAGTGCCTAGTAGTGGGTGGCCCTGTCCTATGGGAAATGTATGTTTAGCTTATAAGTAACCAACAAGCTATTTTCCAAGCAGTTGTACCATTTTGCGTTCCCACCAGCAGTGTGTGAGAGAAGTTATTCCAATCCTTGCCAACTCTTGGTATTGAGATTCTTTTTAATTTTAGCCATTCCAGTATGTAGTGATATCTATTTATAGTTTTAACTTTCAATGCCTTGATAAATAATGATGCTCAGCCTATTTTTATGTGTTGGCTATTTGTATATCTTCTTTTGTGAAGTGTCTGGTAGTGTTTGCCTATTTTTATAGAATAATGTGATCTATTATCGAGTTTCTTGGGTTACTCCTATTCCACATACAATTCCTATGTCAGATATATATTTTGCAAATATTTTTTCCAGGCTGTTTGCTATTTCGTTCTCTTATTAGTATCTTTCAAAGAACTGTGGTCTTTGTGACTCAACTAAGAAAGCCTAACAGATTCCAAAGTTTTAAAGACTTCTTCTGTGTTTTCTTCTGGAGGTTTTATATTCTGAATTTTCATGTTTCGCTCTATGATACATTTCAAGTTAATATTTACATGATGGAAGGTTAAGGATTAAGGTTTACCTTTTCATATGAATAAACACTTGTTCCAACACCATTTGTGTAAAAGACTATCCTTTCTCCCATTGAATTGCTGTTCTAGGTAAATCCATATATTAGGTTTTTGCTTGTTTTACATCATGAATAGATATAAAATTTTGTCAGTTTTATTTTCTGCATCTATTGTGATTGTATGGCGTTTCTGCTTTGTTCTGTTAATATGGCAAACTTGAATGACTAGTTTTTCGAGTGTTAAACTTCTGTCATATGTAGTACATTTCCTGGAGCGTTCTGAACTAGTACAGAGCTATTTGGGAGAGGGAAGTTCTACTTCTCCAGAAATTCTGTAGGTGGTGTCTTAAACATAGAGATACTGTTAATATACCTTATACCCACATGCTGATATGTCCTTGGAAAATGTGCAAGGCCCATTTGCTATGAAAGTGTCTCCGGATGCTTTCTGAAGGGGTCAGAATATGCTGATAAATCTTGGAAATGCCCATCACCAAGACTATTTTGAAAGAATGTTGTTTTTTTCTTTTATTTCCCTCTATATTAGTTTCCTATTGCTGCTATGAAAAATTAGCATAACCTTAGTGGCTTAATATATTTCCTAGTTATCTGGAAGTCAGAAGTCCTAAAGTCAAGGTTTCAGAAGGACTGCGTTTCTTCTGAAGGCTCTAGGGAGAATTCCGTTCCCTGTCTTTCCCAGCTGTTAGAGGCCTCCTGCACTCCTTGCCTGCGACCCCATCACTGCAGTGTCTGCTTCGTCACCATCACATCTCGCATTCTGACCCTGACCCTCCTGACTCCCAATTATCAGGGTCATTGTGATTGCAGATAATCTCCCCAGGTCAAGATCCTTAATCATGTCTGCAAAGACCCTTTTGCCAAATTAGGTAGCATTTGCCCAGTTTCTTGGGAACAAGCCATGGACATTGTGGGAGACGTCATTCTGCCTGCCACGCATCCTAACATCTTTGCACAGGAAACTTTCTGTGCTCTCCTCATTTGGGGAATTAGCATTTGAAGGATATGCCTTTCTTGGGAGTCGCGTTATCTGTGGCCCTACGTGGCACACTGCAGAGACCAGCCTGGGCTTCAGTGTTTTTAGAGAAGAGAGTCGTCGCTACAAGTTATATCCTAGGTAACATGGAGAATATTCTTTTTTTCCTGTTGAAACTATCCCAATCATGTATCGCTCTTGTATATATCCCAACAAAAGCCATGATGCTGTGGGCGTATGATATATAATAACAGCATTCACAACAATTCACAACTCTCTCCTAGAATATCTAGGAAGGATTTTATCACTCCCTTCCCTGATGCTTACCAGTTACAAAAGGAGCCTGTGGTTACAGGGTGAAAAATCTTCCATTTTCCTCTGTTTTTGGCCTAGATCATGGAGCGTGTTAGGCGCCTGGTTTTAATGATTATTTTAATGGTATTTTAAGCCACAAGCTTAGATTGCTTCTTGCTCTTGCCAGTTCTTACTTGTCTTTTATGTCTTATAAGTCTTGTTCCTCAAACCCCACTGGGCAGAGACAGAGCTTTCCCCTGTGAGCTGTGCATTGCCAAGCAAATCACTGGCCTTCAGTAAATAATAATAGCATTCGGGGCTGTGACAGGAGATGGAAACTGGAGCTTTTCTGACCCTCAGTTCCCCAGTATTCTCAGAGCCCACTCATTTTGGCATATATTTTGGAAACTGAAAGATCGCTGAGGACATATTAATTATCACTTTTATAATGATATTAATAACTGTATGTATGTGGGTACATATACCCATTCTGGTTACAGCTCAGGTACATTAAAAAGAAAAAGTTATTGAAGCTCTCTACTATGTACAAATCACTTGTTTGAGCATAATGTGGTGAAAATGATAGTAGATATTGTACTGACTTCCAAGGAACATATATATATATATATATATATATATATATATATACACACACACACACACACACACATATATGTATAACATATATGTGTGTGTATATATATGTTGCTACAGGCCTGTTGCATATACGAAGGTTATGTGCACACACATGTATGCACAGCAGCTTTTAAAATTAAATTCATAATTTGTTTCATTCTGTACGGAAGAATACTTTGGAAACATAATTTCAGCTAAAGAACTTTCTTTTTCCCATTTGGAACACTTCTTGAAATAAACAGATAACTTAGAGGCCATTAAAAATTTTAAAACCTCTTGTCCCTCCATCATGTTTCTGCTCTTGAGCCCCTATGACAGCAAAGTGACTTAATGATATTTATATTCCAGAATCATTGGCACCACTAGTATTTGTTTATCAAAGATTTGGGGGACTAGAGACAATATGGGAGAAATTTTCCTTTATTTTGTGTATGGACGTGTGTGTGTGTATGCATGCATCTGTGTTTGTGTTTGTAGATAAGTTCGGTTCAGAACCTTCTGAGCAATAAAAATGCTTTATATTGTAATGACAAATATATAAGTATGGGAGCGGCAGTTTAGGAAGGATTTATGCTGACTCCTTTTTCCCCAGATTTATTTGGTTAGTAGCAAAAGGTGACCTGATATCTAGGGAGGTGCCTCTAGGTACTGCTGGAGACACCTAGCCCACATTTGAGGAAGTCCCACTTATTTGGGGAAAATGCTTATTTGCAAGTTTAAAGGCGAATGCTCTCTTTTCTCTGCACTTTTCCCTGGGGTATGAACCCTGAACCACACTCTCCACCCTCACACTGAAATCCCCTTGTTAATCCAGGTTAAAGTTTGTGCATGAGACCTCATTTATTTTCAATGGCTTTGACGTAGGTATGACAGTTGATTCAGAAATTGTTTTGGTTAATAGAATTTGGCTCTCTGGAAAGCCCCACTCCTCTTTTCCTCTTTAAAACATGCCATAGCAGTGGTGACAACATACTGTGGCAATAAAAAAAAAAAAAAAATCATCGTATGGCAAGCTTTTTCATCCTCCTCTCACACTTAGGATACTTTTGTCTTAGGAATATTCCTTTGATGCTTTGCCCTCACTGTAGGCATCCTGCCCAATGAAATACACCAGAAGAGTCATATTTTTCAAATATGTTTTTATTTATTGTTAAAATATTTGAAGAGAGACCAAAAAACTCATATATTTGTTGCTTAATATTATAACTAATTTTTCTTTTAAGTTCTCATGGGTTTTTTTTTAAGGAATGTCAATGAACTATTTTAAGAAGCCAACATTATTCACATATATAGTCAATGATTCTGATTATTTATGATGTACTTATTATTGGCAGGAATTTTGGAAAATAATAGATGCATAGATTATAAATATGACTCAGATATTCAGAAAATATACTCTTTTGTGGGGAAAATAATACATTAAAACAACAACTAGGAAATACCATGTGTAAGGTGATATAATATGAACTTTATGTACATGAGCTGCAGAGACACAGGGCAATGGAGATTTGTACGACAGAGAGAAGGAAGGGAAAGAAGAAAGAACTGCAACGCTATTGACTTCCATTTCACTAAAAATCTGGTTCCTTCAAGAGTAAAGCTAAAATCAGACTTAGCAATTAGAAAGGAAATATTTGTACCCCTGTAAAGAAGAATCAGGCTTAGAAGAAGGATAACTATGACCTATATTCTCTATTCCATTATTCCCTGAGGTTCCTGCATGGAACTGACCCAGTGCCATTCTCCCTTGAGACAACTGGAGTCTCATTTAAAAGAACCAGCAAAGATTTATGTCACATTTCCAATCCTCAGACAACACTCCAAGCCCAACAGGTATCCTATAAACTATGAGAAATATAGAATGTTAGGCTGAGCCGAGCCTTCTACTGATGATTGGTGGACTTCACTTGGAAAAGCCTCATAAATGTTGTCCTGCTGGTACAGTCTTTAAGCATAAATATCACAAAATCCTTGGCTGTTTTTTTTTTTTTTTCCTATTGTAAAATTCCCAAGTCAGCTTCTGTAAAAATAAGTCAGTTTTACTGCTTAAACCAAAGGTTCTTCATATAGCCCCAGAGTGTACCAGTGCTGTACTTATTTATGCAGAGAAGTTAATCCAAAGCTGGAGAGACTTTGATCTTGTGTTGTCAAAAAGCCAGGATCAGTGAAATGATTTGTAAAAGGACTTCTTAGATCAGGTGTGAAATGGTGAGAACGTGGAGCGAAAGCTGTTTTAAAGATGTGCTTTTTGCTCTTCTACTTTTTTTTTTTAATGAAGGGACAGTTCAAAGGATGGGCAGTTCTATTATGGATAGTTTACAGACACAAGTAAACCTTTTCTCCTCACTTCCACTTCTATTTACAGAGGAGGATTTTTTAAAAGTTGCAGAAAACGAGGATGAATGACCTGAACATAAGCTGGCATGTACTTAATAACTGAAGCATTTTGAAAGTTAGCTGAAAAAGCAGTGCCCAGGGATGGTTGTGTCTGGAAGCAGACAAATGAAGCTGATAAGCTCAAGAAACTCCATCACTACTTAAACACTAGACTATACCCTTCCCAGTTTTCTTCACACCTGGGACTTGATGTCAGACTAAGCTCCCAAGGGGCAGTGGTTCTTGCAGGCCAGCTTGTTAACCCAGTGCTTTCTCTGCTGCCATGACATTTTGAACAGTCTTAAATGTACATATAAGAATGATGGTGATCATGGAAATATTACCTATTTGGAATGGAATAGAATAACGTAGAAAGAAGCAGCATGGAAATATCTCTATTTTTTAGTAACAGTATTTTTTCTTACTTCCTAAAGAAATAGTACCTCCCAATTTTAAAAGAACAAAAAGAGATATTCACTAATATAATATATCCCAGATATTGTTTTGGATCTTAATGGAAACACGTTGATTTAGGTTTCTTTGCAATGTAGTGTTACTTTTATCCACTACCATGGCAGATGGTGGATGCACACCACTATAAACTATGGAAACTCAGAGGCTATTGTAATCTAATGGCCTCTGTTAATATTCTCAATAGATAAGCAGAGTGATAGAATGGACCTCGAAACTGGAGGGCCTAGCTGACTGGCCTCTTGTAGTTTATATTTTCTCTTTTTTTCTTCTTTTGGCCACACTGCATGGCTTGTGGGATCTTAGTTCCCCAACCCTGGATCGAACCTGGGCCCTCGGCAGTGAAAGCGTGGAGGCCTAACCACTGGACCGCCAGGGAATTCCTATTTACGTTTTCTCTTACATTCCAATTAGAAACCTCTGTTTCTAATTCCATAACTTGGACCTTGTGATTTCTTACTTCTTGTTCCATGAAAGCATGCTGTGAAGAATTGAGCTAATTCTCAAAGTGTGATTGTGACTGTATGCACTAACATGAGCTGGTATCATCTTCACCCAAGGGTTCTTTGCTTGAAAATTTTGTGGAATTGAAGCTTCAGGTTTTTCATCATCACTGACAAATGCCAGAGAGATATAGTAGACAATTCCCTCGGCTACTCAGACAGTCTCTCTTACCCATGTCAGAATAAAAAGAAAAAATTGTTTTTGCAGCAGATTCATTTTTCTGGAAGCAGCCAAATCACATGGTTCTCTGAGCCTTTAGTAAAGCAATAATAACAGCCTAGGCAGCCATTCACTGCAGGGGACTCTGGAGGGTGGAGGAGGGATTTCAAAACATCACACAGACAGACAGACAGACACACACACACACAGTTTTGTAACTTGATACAGGTAAGGACTGAAGGCAACAACTTGTAGATGTGTAAGGAACAAAAAAGAAAGCCACGGCCCAGGTGTTTTGGTATATGCACAAAAGGGTGGGGCAGGACAGTTCTGATTGATTTAGTGTATTTAGCTTGATTCCTTAGTTTCAATAATTATCTGTGATAACTAGGTAAAAAACAGGCAGACAAAAAAACTCAACTCACTTTTGTTTCTATGTAGATAATTGGAAAAAAATCATTTTTTTCTGCCTCTGAGCAAAGTACTTATTTCCCCACTTCTTAAATTCTTCACTTCACTCTACATTTGCTGACATAACTAAACTCTTTTACACTCTTCATTAGCTAAACATAGGCAAGAAGCTTCAGAAGAGCTCCTTTTGTCACCTCTTGCAAAATTGTTTCTGTTCATATATGATCAATGGGGGTTGAAGACTATGCCAGTAGATAATTTTAGTGTTAGGGACTTGAAACAATATTTTTTTGGATGTTTTCCCTTATTATTTTTTTCTTCTGGTAGTTCATTGTTTATGTGCTATTTCACTAGGAGGAGTTGTAATTCTACAAAGGCAGGGATCAAATCTTTATTTTCTTTGCCCTAATATAGTCAAAGCTCAACACTGATAAGCCCTGGAATGATTTTGAGTGGAAAAAAATTAATGAATTAATGTCATTAAGGTGTTTAAAGCTTTGAAAATATCACAAGGGAATTTACTGAATATATCACTTTGTTCCAAAAGATTCATACAGTAGCAGTAGGAGATGGAAAGTGAAATATTAAAAAAAAATCTGAGAAAAAATATCAAGAGTATAGACCAGGAAGAGGTTTGTTGATTGATTGGAAAAGAAGGAAGAAACAAAATCCAAACAAAAGACTTAATAAAATAGAATTGGATGGCATACATGTTTCTGATTTCCTGAATTGCTCTAGGAGATACTTTTGTGGTATGTGGGACTCACACCATCTTCCTTTCTGTCTGTTCTCTCTAGAATGGCTTCTATACATAGTATTTATATTTTGGGTGAGGATAATAGTGAAGGATATGACTTAGACAATTTTTATGAAGTGGAATGAGGTCATTAAGGCTGCTCACAGTTATTCCAGTTCTTCTCATTTCTGGGCACATGATAAGATTGCACATCCTTGCTCCTTCTGAGTTTAAGCCATGAAATAGGAATGCATGTGATGTGTGTCACTTGCAGGGATAAGCTTTGAGAGCTGGGGCGTGGTGTGCCTTATTTCCTTCCCCTGCCTGGGTGGTCCTACAAGTACATGTTAAGATGGAGCGTCCTTCAACCTACGTCTCTGTTTAAGTTTGATATGCAAATTTCCCTGCTAATCATTTCTCTATACAATACATAGGATGAGCAAAAAACACAGTTTCATTGTATTCACCCACTGAGTGTTGGGATTATTCATTATTGCAGATTAACCTAGTTTATCCTGACTGATACAGGGTGTTCCATATATGCTTCCCTGAACTGCGAATACTCACATCTGAGATGGTTCTGAATTTCTGATTCTACTGAAGAGAAGGGAATATAATTTACACGTCTGGCTCATACACTGAGGAAAAGTGTAGGAATTTTTTCATTGACTGTGTACAAAAGAACATAAGCTACTTCTTTAAATAGCGCACACCTGCTTTCTTTGCAGCTTCATTCATCTGTTGCCTTTGTCTGATTCATTCTCCTATCAGAGTTCATTTGGAGAGCAGAGGCACCCTCTTGGATCACGTTTAAAGAAAGGCTAGTACAAGTGTTTGAACTTAGAGAAGCTCAGTTATGTGCAGTGTCTTTGACCTCAGGACCACAATGTGACCCATATGGAGAGTTGCCAACAGTTGGCCCTTTGGCCCACCTCAGTAGGTTCTCAGCTATTGCTTCCTTGATCTCAGTTAATTGAGTATGGACATTACCCTCTGATGTCTTGAACCCAGGGTCCATGCATGAAAAATATTCATTCTCTGGGAGTTTTTTATGTGATTTGATCTTTCCCAAAAGGATTTTTATCTTTTCTTTTGATTTTGTTTGTTGTTCGCTTTTCTAGCATAGCTCTTTACTGAGATACTCGTATTCCTTTCTCTGAGAGATCAAAATATGATCTATGAACAGCTGGGGGTGGGGGGTGGGGGAAACGAAAAGCAGAACACGTTTCCATTTGATGTCATATTTCTTATGATCATACACAGTACTAGGCTATAATCCCTATAACTGACCATGGAAAAATGATTAATATTTGTAATATTGTGAGTGGGTAGAAAAGAAGCATAAAGCACACCATATAAATCATGGAACCAATTAAGTAAATGTGTGTGTTGGGGGTGAGGGTAGATTCACCAGGAGTAGGTGTTTCCATTATTTTTCTTTCCTCTCTTTTCATAATTAAACAGTAGGAGCAGACAAGATTGAATCTCTTTATTTTTGGTTTATCTCTCTATTAAAATCACTGGTGCTAAAGTTTCTCCCAAGTTAACCCTATGTTAACTTTTTAAGTGGACACATATTTTTCATGACTAATAGGTGGAAGAATAGTTTGTTCAGGACGTGATTTCCTTCTCAGTGAGATAATACAACAGAAGCACCTAAGCATTCTTCCCAAATCAAGAATAATCACTGCTATATTTCTCTGTCAGTAATAGCTCAGCATTTTCTTAATCAGAACTCATTTTACATCAAAGCACAGGGTTAGAGATTATGTGAGACAATAGCAAAAATCATAGCTCCTTCCATAAAATAACTTAGAATTTCATATGTGGGGTTGGAATTCTGAATTGTGAGGGAAAGAAATTCAACCTTGGTTTGTTTGTTTGTTTTTTAATTTTACTGAAGTATGGTTGGTTTACAATGTTGTGTTAGTTTTAGGTGTACAGCAAAATGATTTGGTTTTATATATAGATATATATAGGTATATATATATATATATATATAGATATATATATATAGATATATTCTTCTTCGGATTCTTTTTCATTATAGGTTACAACAGGATATTGAATATAGTTCCCTGTGCTATACAGTAAGTCCTTGTTGTTTTTTATCCCTGCCCCCCCCTTCCCCTTTGGTAACCGTAAGTTTGTTTTCTATATCTGTGAGTCTGTTTCTGTTTTGTAAATATGTTCATTTGTATCATTTTTTTTTTTAGAGTCCACATATAAGTGATATCATGTGATATTTGCCTTTTTCTTTCTGACTTATTTCACTTAAACCTTGGTTTGATTTGTAATTGTCTTAGGTAATAGGAATCTGAATCTTCAGTTCTGCATTTGAAAAAGATGGAGCCAGTAGTGCCTTTTCTATCTATTTCACATGTGCTCTGTAAACCATAAAATACTATACAACTCTAAAACTGTATATTTACAAACATATACAAGATTAATGTGGTGATGATGAGCAGGATGTATTAGAAAAGGGGACTGTATGGAAGTAGTATTATAAGGTCGAAGGCTACCAGAGTAGTTCAGAGATGAGGTGCTAAGATGTCTATTTTGGGGGTTGTGGAATGGGAATGGAAAGGAACAGACAAACGTGAGAGACACTGTGATGATTCTGCAATTTTGGAGAGAGAAGAAGTTAAGTAGTGAGCTGAAGAAGTTAAATATTGAGTGTGAACGACTACAGGTACAGTCTTACTGTGATCAGTGACCTGGCTGAGGAGTAGGTGCTCTTGGGGTGGTGGTGGTGGTAATGAGTTTAATGTTAGAGATGCTGTGTTTAGGTAATGGAAACCTAGTCAGGTTGAATGTATTTGTGATACATTGAAAACACTGCTCAGAAGCTCAGGAGAGAAATCCAAATAAAATGATGATTTAGAGCAATGAATGAGACTTGAGAGGGAGAGGGGTGAATGCCCCAAGAATATAATGCCTATACTTGCAGCATACAATAGATTTATTAAAGATGAATTAGAAATATTAAAAAAAAACCATAGGAGAGCACAATGAACAAGATGATGCCCATATAATTTAAAGCTTGGATGGTGTGAATAATATTTGGAAAAAAACCACATAAGATTCACAACTGGACTCATTACAAAATAGAGACACAAATTAATATTAAATTGGGAAATTAAACCAGCAAATGAAAATATTCACCACCACCACCACCCTTCTTCTCAATAAAACTTGGCTCAGACAGTTTTTCAGGCAAATTTTACCACATTTTAAGGAAATAGTTACCTGTAGCTTATATACCTTTTCCATGGACAATGGAAACGAAAGAAAAACATATATTAAGAACTACACAGCAAGGGAAAATCTGTTAATTTCAACTCAGTAACATAACAAGGATCCCTGTTAGCACTCCTTCTGTTCAAAATTGAATTAATGGTCTAAAACAAAGTAATAACATTTGAAAAGAAAAAGACATAAGCATTATGATAGCTTTTATTAAATATGATTGTCTACTAGAAAAAAATCCAGAAACTTAATACACTGTTGGAATTCATAAAAATTCAAGAAGGTTGCCAGATGAATGCTCAACAAAAAGAAACAATTAACATCTTTATACACCTGCAATAAACAGTGAGAAAATCGATGCATAATGTATCGAGGAATAAATGTAGCAAAGTAAGTGCTAACTAAATGACAAAATGTACCATGTTCATGGATGGGAAGACCCAACAATGTAATGAAAGTTTGGCTTTTCTCCGTATTAGCTAATAAATTAACTACAATTCCAATTAAAATTCCAACAGATTTATTATGGAACTTGACAAGCAGTTCCTAGAATTCATAATAAACCCCCAAAGGACCAAAATTAACAAAGATAATTTTGAAAAAGAATAACAAAATTGTAGCACACAATAGACATCAAGATATTTTAACACTATAGCAATTTAAATTTTTTGATATTTGCACATGGGTAAAAACAAATAAACCAGTGAAGCAAAATAAGGGTGCAGAAGAAGATCCAACGCATATGTGGAAACTTGATATATCACATTAAAAATTGGTTGGGGGAAAATATACTATTTAGTAAGTGGTGCTAGGTTCATTGATCTGGGAAAAAACATGTATACTTAACACAATACAAGAGTCACTTCCAGATAGATTAAACACGTGTATTAAAAAAAATAAAATTGAAAGAAAATATTTATGAAAAAATAAAATTGAAAGAAAATATTTATGATCTCAGGTTAGGAATACTTAAACCAGAAAAAAAATAAACCATACTTTTAAAAGATTGATAAATATTTTTACAGATTTTAAACTCTTTTACTATTTTAAATATAAAACAATTTCAATAAAAGATAACCATTAACAAAATAAAAAGAAAATCAGTATAATTAGAAGTTATAAATAGCAATAAATTAATATCAAGAATTTATAAATAACTACAAATCAATAAGAAATTTGAAAATGCCCCAATAGAAAAATGAGCATGTGAACAAGAAATTCACTGAAAAAAAACCCAAAGGTCTTCTTAACTTAATCTCACCAGTAATCAGAGTATTTCAAATTAAAAACACAAGGAGATTCCTTTTCATGTTGATCGGATGGTCAGTAATTAAGAGATCTGATAAAAATCAATTGTCAGCAAAGAGGAAGGCTAACATGAACTGTCCTCCACCAACAGCAGGAGTATAAATTGGTACAGTCACTTTGGAGAGCAATGTAGTAATAACCAGTGAAGTTCTTGATCCACATATACTTTGTGACTCATATTCTACTTGTTGATAGAATTAAGAGAAAAATCATGCATAAATAACAAGGACAAATAGATTTTAAAAGTTCATTTCAAAATTATTCATAGTAAAAAATGAGAACAGTATGGAGATTCCTCAAAAAATTAAAATAGAACAGACATATCCTGCAGTCCCCCTTCTGGGTATACATATGAAGGAAACAAAATCAGTATCTGGAAGAGACACCTGCACTCCACGTTCACTGAAGCATTATTCACAATAGCCAAGATATGGGAACAACCTAGGTATCCATTGATGGATGAATGGGTAAAGAAGATGTGGTATATACATACAGTGAAATATATTATTCAGCCATAAAAAAAATAAGGAAATGCTGTCATTTATGACAACATGGTTGAACCTGGAGGCTATTTTGCTAAGTGGAATAAGCCAGACGCAGAAAGACAAGTACTGTATGATCTCACTCAAATGTGTAATCTAAAAAAGTCAAATTCACAGAACCAGAGAGTAGAACAGTGGTTACCAGGGGCAGGAGGTAGGGAATGAATAAGTTCTGGGGATCTAATATACAGCATAATGACTGTAATTAATAATGCTGTGCTACATACTTGAAATTAGCTAAGAGAATAGATCTTAAGTGTTCTCACCACAAAAATAAAAATAGTAACTATGTGAGGTGACAGATGTATTAATTACCTTGGTTGTGGTTATCATTTCACAGTGTATATGTATATTAAATCATCATGTTGTACACCTAAAAAAGTCATGCTGTACAAGATCAATATATATAATTTTTATTTGGCAATCATACCTCAAAAAAGCTGGGGAAAAAAAACCTAAAAAAATACTAATAGTCAAAAAATTCAGGAAAACAATTGAATGTCGATAAAGATAATGAATAAGTTGCGGAATATTTATAAAACATCATAGAACATACAATGAATTAACTAGAGCTACATATATCAACATGGGTTAATCCCCAAAACATAATGTGGTTAAAAAAGAAAGCAGAAGGGTGCATACTTTTTTATAGCTTTAGCACACAAAACAGTACTATGTGTGTTCATTTCCTGAGCTATCTTCACAGATTACTGCAAGCTTAGTGGCTTAAAACAACACAGCTTAATTATTTTAATAGTGAAAGTCAGAAGTTCAGTACAGGTCTTACTGGACTAAAATCCAGGTGTTGGCAAGCTGGGCTTTTTTCTCGTGGCTTTAGTGGAGAATCTGTTTCCTTGCTCATTAAGTATTCTGCTTCTTGAGTTTGTAGGACTGAGGTGCTGTTTGCTGGTTGGCTGTAAACTGAGGGTTGTTCTCAACTTCTAGATGCCACTTCCTTCCTTGGCTCTTGAGTCCCTTGCTCCACCTTCAAAGCCAGCAATAGTAGATTGAGTCCCTCTTATGTCACATCTCTCTGATCCAGTCTTCTGCTTTCCTCTTCCACTTTTAAAGACTGATGTTATTGTTTTGGGCCAACCCGTATAATTTGTAATAATCTTCCCACTTCAGGGTCCTTCAACTTAATTACATCTATTAAGTCCTTACCAATAATCACACCTGCTAAGTCCCTCTTTCCATGTAAGATAGATATTCATAGTTTCTGAGGATTGGGACATGGATATCTTAGGGGACCATTTTTCTCCTGTCCATACTACGTATTTTTCATAGACAAATAAATATGAAATAAAGTTATAAAAACATGCATGGAGAAATTGGTACCAAATTGAGGTACCTCTAGATTGAGAAAGAGGGGATTGGATTGGGAAAAAATTCAGAGAGAGCCTAATTTTTCTCTATTATTTACTTTTTAAAAAATGTATTTGAAATAAACTGTAAAAATGCTAGGACTTGATTAGGTTAAGTG
The DNA here is from genome assembly GCF_949987535.1 of Balaenoptera acutorostrata. NCBI lineage: Eukaryota > Metazoa > Chordata > Mammalia > Artiodactyla > Balaenopteridae > Balaenoptera > Balaenoptera acutorostrata. Next base: position 59,802,817 of record NC_080083.1, read on the forward strand.
GAAAGCAAACAAAAGAAGAGAAGACATAGTTTTTTCTTTTTTTTTAAATCATAACATATGTATCAGTACATTTGGAAATTTTATAATAGAAAATGTTTAAAAGGGGAGGAAGAAAAGAAAAGAAGTTTGTGTGAAGAGTCAGTAACATACTGAATCAATGAAGTAGATAGTGTGATAATTGAAAATAGGTAAAACTAGGGTGCTTAGGCCAGAAACTTGAACCTTCGTAAAGAGGAGGTTTGAGCTGTGAGTGATGGAGAGATGATGACGTTAAGGACATAAAGAATATGGAAAAACACAAAGCAGTCATACACATGATAGAGAATAAAATGTTGAATTAATAAACTGAGTGACTAGAGTAGATAATCAGCTGGAAGAAACAATATTAGGCATTAAAAAATACACAGTAATTTTAGAACAGTCACTATAAAAATGTGATAGGAGAAGGTTGAAGGAATAAAGGGTGGACTAAGTTGGGATTTCTCACATTGGCAGTATACTCAGCACTGGTTCTTGACTTTTCTTTACACTCTTTGGATGCCTGCTAGCTTAAATACAGGGGGAAAAATGTTGTCTAGGTGGAAATTTGCATCAAAGAAAAACAAAGGGGTGATGAATTCCAGAATTGCTAGAGAAGAAAACATCACAAGAGGTAGCTATGGGTTTGAGGCTAGGTAAGGAGTTTAAAAACAAAACAAAACAAACCCGGGATCTGGGGAAGAGGGAATTTGGTCCAGGAATATCATATGATTCCAGACTTAACATCATAACAAGAGCTGAGTACAAATTAAGTGGTTTTATCAGGTGTGGAGATCTGAAAAGACAAGCTTCAACTTTGTGATCTAACATGAACCAAAGATAACTTTTGACAAAATACCCTCTAAAGCTTAGTGAGGTAAATGATGTTGTCCAGGGCATTAGCGAAGCACTGTGGGAGTGTCAGCCCTTAAAGGATTGTTGGACATTTCTTAGATGTTCCTTAGTGCAAACCCACTAAGATTTTATCCATCCCCTCAAACCCTCTTTTGGCTGTTGTTTTTCACTTTACCCATCCTCACCATGGTTTATTTTGATGATATACCCCTTATAACCTACAATAAAGCCTTTTTCAAGTGAGGAGGTTATAAATCAAACCTCTTAGAATTTTGTTCATTAGTTTAAAGTGACCTGTAACATACCACATAGAGGCAGAAATTGGACTAGAATCAAGGTCTTCTAAATTCTAGCCAAGTATCCTTCTCTAGTGCTTCCTTTGTCATTTTAAAATAAAGGAGCCACCTGGATCATGTAACAATTGAGTAAAAGAGAGTTAGGCCTTTGGGAAGACACTGACCCTGTAATTCACTGAAAGTTCCCTTCCTTGGATGGAGCTAGAAATCTTGATGTGATCATTTTTATGTAGTGTTTAAAATGGCTCCTACTACACATGGGCAGCAAATGAAGGTACATTTCCTGTTGGTCTAAGAGGGCATTATGGGTGGGAATGACACCATTAACTGATGGTTTATTGCTTCGGGGAAATATTTGGACATCCTGTTTGCTTGATCAGCAGTTAAACCCCAGGTTGCTGTTTTGACCTTGGTTCACCCAGAAGATTATTTCTGTAAACTTGAAAACTGAAACCGAGTAAGATCACATACACAAAAGAAGTTCAAGGGAAGAAAGTCAAAGCTTTTGTTTGTCTCTAGGGTGTGAATGCTGGCCAAAGACTATACTACTGTTCCCTCTCTGGAAACATGGTGATTTGCATTTCTCTTGGGTTTTAGCTCCTGATTAACTATGTAAATAACTTTATTCAACAAAGTCTCCTTTTCCCTCTTGGATTCTGACCTTTGGAGCTCCGTACTAATGTTTGTGGGAATTAAATTATGAACATTAAATATCAGAAATATGGAAAATATGTGAAGGTCTAGTGGAAAATGTCATATCAAAGTATAAGTAGTCTAAAATAAACACATATTTATTAACAATTATGTTTCCCAATTGCTACTTATAATTATCTTCCTACTGTATAAATAATATTATGAAAAACTTTGGAGTCTAACTCCCTGCAGCTCCCAGCACATAAATATGACTGATAAGAGCTATTAGCAATACATCTCGTCAAATTCATGTGTTACAGTTAGGTTGGTCTCCAGACCCCCTACCTGAGACTCTCTTAAGTCAAATAGGAATCACTTCTCTTGGTAGAGAGCTTTATAGCTTGTGGCTCTTGAACATGTTATCCTGTGTGTTTGTTTATTATGTTTTGTTTTTCCAAAAACCACTGTCAGTGAGTTAGTGCTACTATCACTCTTCATAGTACTCCAGTGAAGAAAATGCGGCTTACAGATTTGACCACAAATAACCACTGTCCTGACTTTTATAGCAAGTACTTCCTTGTATCTTTATTGCTATAAAAGTCAGAATAATGGTTATTTATGGAGATGGAGGAGTTGTGATGGGAATGGGAAACATGGAGGCTTCCTGGGGTGGCTATTTACAAGGATGTTCAACTTGAAAGAACTCATTCAGCTGTGTAGATTTTGTGTGATTTTCCATATTTGCATTTTACTGTAAAATAATAAAAGTTAATCAAACTTAAAAAAAAAATTTGGCCACAGTAGTTCAAAGCTTGTAAGTGCAGATCTGGTGCTGAATTCAAGTGTTTTTCCTCATTAAAGCGCTTTTCCTCATTAAATCATTGCAGAGGTTAATTCTAGTAGCCATTAGTAGTTTCAGTCTCTGCAGTGTTCTTACCTGGCCCAGCCCAAAGCTACAACTCCATTCAACTATTGTTTCACACTCTGATGTATGGAATTGTGTGGACATAATGCCTACCAGGTATTTGTGACTTATAACACAGAGCATTATAATTTTCAGGGCTATTCATGGAAGATTCTAAAAAAGGAAGATAATTCTAGATATTTTTTGAATCACTCAATTCTAAGTAAAAGCCAAAGAACAGAGTTTTATAAAGGTACCAGAAACGTAATGTTAGTTAACAGCTGCCAAAATTGTCCTGGGCTGTCAGAGGAAACCAAATAAGACAAAAATAATAAAAATAATGTAATAATGAAGAAAAAAGGAAAGAAGAGAAAAAACCCACCAGTATTATCATATCAGAATCAGCCCACCAAAATAGAAAATAATAAAGCAGCAAAGAAACTACTGAGTTTTAGGGTCCCTAGGTTTCTTTTACTCCAGTAAAGCTTGGCTAAAATAACACAAACCCTATAGCTTACTAATTTTTGAGGCCAATATTTGGGTATAATTTGTATGCTTCATAGGCCTGGAAAACCCACGAGAGACCACAGATTGCTGACGTAACTGTCTTTGAATTTAACAAAGCCCATTACCGTGTCAGTGAGGGGGACCAGTGGAAAGCTTAAGGGGGGCGGGAGGTTCTAGGCACCCAGAGGGGTTTTCACTGCAGCTACTGAAATAATAAACTCCCTTGATTTTTGGCACTGACCAGAGTAGTTTTAACAGTTCACTTCTAATCGCAGATAATTCTTTTTTTATTATGTCATTTTAGAGGCTGTTATTATACACAGCAAATGTTGCTATGTTACTGAAAACCATAAACTGTCCACATGATACCAGTCCTAACAAAAGTGAAACTGTCTGTAGTCTTGGATTTAAAGGTAGGAGTGTGTGTGTGTGTGTGTGTGTGTGTGTGTGTGTGTGTATGTTTCAATCTACCTGCCATTCGCTTTAGAAAGGATTTTATGATGTCTGGAACCTGAACTGAACTTTCTGTCCTCTCTTGTTTCAACTGAAAGAAATTAAGATCTTGCTCATTATCTTTCCAGTAAGTTTTAGTATAAATTCTGGAGTAGAGAAATCTCAAGCAACCAAATTTCATTCATTTTCCAGCAATAGAGATCAAGGCCTATGTAGTGTGTAAGATGGAAAATTGAAAATATATTGTTTTGTCTTAGACAAAGCAACTACTTTTGATTTTTTTTTAAAGTGAGACAAATTGCACTTGGTGACTTCTGAGGGATTTTTTCCTAATATAATGTGCTCAGTTTAACTTCAAGGGGCAAAGATGGACCATTAGACAAAAATATCCTTTCTCTCCATCTGCTTGTTTGTTTTGATTTGCTTGCTTGTTTTGCTTAAATTCATTCGGGAATTGGCGTTTAATTTTAAATTTTTATTTTGATATAATTTAAACTCATAGAAAAATTTCAAGAAAAGATTATATATACCTTTTTACTGAAATACATCAATTGTTACCATTTTACAATATATACTTTATCAAATTTTTTAACTATTTGAGAGTGAGTTACAGAAATCCTGCTCCTTACCTCTAAATTCTTGTTTTTTGTTTGTTTGTTTTTTTTTTAAGAATAAGGACATTCAGTTCCATAATTAAAGAACACTGACCAAAGCTTTTTTTTTTTTTTTTTTTTTTTAACCATGAATACTGTTATCTATGTAGCATGTTCACGTTTCATCTATTGCCTCAGTAAAGACCTGGATTTACTGTAATTTTTCCAAGTCCTGGATCCAATCCAGGATTGCACATTTCAATCTGTTCTTCTGTGGGAAGAACCCAGCCTTAGTAACCTTAATCTGCAGACTTGGAGCCAAAGGTGAAAAAAATGGCAAAACATTGAACAAGGGAAGGTGGAGCCAGGAGCTAAACAAATTGTCTGAATAAGCATCAAACCAAAGGAACTAGACAATCAAAATAAAGATGTAAGCATGTACTGGCATGTAGAGAGAATCACCATCTATGGTGCTGTATTATGATTTTAATTTCATAAATATCTGTTTTTTGTATACATATAAAAGCCCAATTTTATGTTAATTTTAGGCTCTTCTTTATCTTCTTAAATTTTAACAACAAACAATATATTTACTTTTACTATTGAAAAAGTTTATATGTAGAGAGACAGATAGATGGATATAGATATAGCTATACCTTCAAATAAGAACAAAACTTACTGTTACCAGTTGAGTGATGGAAGCTGGGTCTGAGAGAGCAGCTACATGGCTGGTAAAGGCTCAGAAGAACAAAATGAATCAGATTGGTTCTTGATGAAGATTCGCATAGGGGTTGGGGTCTGTGGACGCTCCAGTGGGTTTGGAGGGGACCACTGGGGATACCAAAAAAGGCTGAATGGGGTCTGCTCACCATGTGACTTCTCTAATGTGATGGATGACAGCCTAGTAATATGCAAACTAGTCCTTTCATAGCTCCCAATAACTACTGAGGATGTCCATAAGCTATTTTTTATGTCATATGATAGGTGTGGGGGACTGGGGGATCTAAAGATGATCACCTAAAAGTATTCGCTAGTGATATTTGACAACACTAAAAATCTCACCCAAGCACATTACCTATATACAGTGTTCAGCTACATAAGGATTCCATTTGAGGTGTGTCAGGACACTACAGACACATATGCAGGGATCAGATTTGGCAATCGGGATCTGTGGAGTTTTTCTTTGTTGAGTAAAATGTAAATATTATATATTTCATCAATGATTTGAAAAAATACCATTTCAAGACTATAAAATCATAGTACTAGAAAATAAATAGGTAAAGAAAATTTTTAAAATTTCATTATTGATTTTTTTTATCATGAGAGCCAGTGAGTCTGTGTCCTCAGCCACATTCCTGCCAACATTATCTGCCAAACTCCAGTGCCAAAACCGCACACATTCCTCTAGATAATTACTGGGTGCTTACCAGCCTTTGGGAAGTAGACATACAGTTCCCAAATAATTCCTTTCTGAAAGCCAGGTGCTGCCAGGTGTTGATCTCCTGGCATTTCTCTTCCTACATTTGAACTTGGTGGCAAGACCTTAGCTGAGTGTATTTTACAGATGACCTAGTGGAGTGATGAGTGCCACTGTGGTAATAACAATATGGTAAATAAATATCAAGCGAGCATTGATGCATCAGTGAAACTCAGAATTTTGTCAGGAGGAACCAGCAAGTCTTGAGTGAGAGTCCTACACTCTCTAGTTTCTCTCTACTCTGCACCAAGCCCTTTGCTACTGTGAAAGAAATAAACATTGTGGGCAGAAGAAATGAAATGAAATGAAAGTTCTCCTAAATTGTGTACCCACCTTTCCCCAGGCTTTGTGATCTATTGGTTCTGCAAACAGTTGTCCTCCTAAGTGACCCTCATCAGGCATTTTGTTGACTGAAAGAGGGATTCTTAGTTTTAATATTGCAAGGAAGAAAGTGGCAAGACTGGCATAGAAACTGGGTGGGAGTAGGAGGGTGGAAGCCCCATCCTTTGAGGATTTTACAGGATATTCGGACTGGACTTTGGCAATGGGGAAGGCTCCATTTATAGTTGTAAGTTTCCAGCAACATAACGTTTCCCCTTTGTTCTTATATGTACTAGGTCTTGAATATCTACCATATATACGGCAGACACAATTCTTGTAGCAACTCCTGTAGAGTAAATTATCCTTGCTTTACATATGAAGATACCGATGCTCAATTTTAAGTGGTTTTCTCAAGACCATAGAGCTATTGATATATTAGAAGATAGATGCTGTACTGCCATGTCTGTCTGACCCCAAGTTCCATGTTCTTTTCCTTTAGCAGATTGCTGTTTCATTCACCACTGATTTCCTCTCATGTGTGCTTGCTTAGAATGAATTTAGTGTTTCTTATTAGTCAAATAGATGCCCATGATCTTGTTCTGAACGACCAAGAAGGCAAGGTTCTTTTGTGGCACCTCTCTGACTTTCTTTTATAAATCCTTTCTCCTATTTCTGCCATGCAATCCTCAAATGTCCTAACTCTCCAGCACATCCCATCCTTTATACTATCTTGCTTTTATTAGGCAGAGGGAATAGATACCCGAGCTCTCCAATTTCCCTTTGTTTGTTCCCAATCAATGTATATGCTCTTACATATGTTGAAAATCTAATTCATGCTAATACAAGAATGAGCTAATTAATGTATTACAGCCTTCATTCTACATATACAATATTTGCATATTAACTGAGTTTCCATGGTGATAAAGATCTCAATTCCACGGGAGGATTCTAACGGTGGGCATTTGAGCCCCCACAGCAGATTGTGAGAATATTATGGAGTAGATGTTGATTTCTGTGCTCTGAGTTCATAATACACAATGGTCAGGATTGCCCCTTCTTTCACTTCCTCCACCGTCATTGTCAGTAGTTTCTATTAAGTACTCATACATACAAGCTATAGCTGAATCCATTCTACACAGAGGCAATAATACTTTTCTAGTCAACTGACTTTTTTCTGAGCATATAATTGATCAACCACAGACAACTAATTTCACTTTACCTTCGTACTTTCATCTGTAATGAGGGATTTAGACTTGATAATCCCAAAGGTCCCTACCTAGTATATAATTCTGTGAAAAGAACATTTTCATGAAGTAAATATAATAGTGTATTTCTGATGAATTTCAAGTTAGATCATCAAACAGTTGTATAAGAAGCTATTTGATGCTGTTGGAACCCTGTGAGCGCTTCCCAAAAACCATTTTCTTGCTCTCTGTGCATCGGGAAATAACATTCTGCCAAGTATAAAAGGAACCTGAGCCCCCAAAAGGGGCTGAAATTGTGACGTCTCAAAGCTCATATGGATATGAACTTGGCCAAATGTGTTATGCCCTCTCTGCTCTGTTATGTTGCCAGCTGGTGGGGTTAGTTCACTTTTACCACTTAAAATTTCCTTTTGGGCTGATGACTGTTTCTAAAATATTGTACTGCTTTAGAGCTCATGCCATCGCAATGTAAATCAGTTCCCACCTCCATTATATAAGTATGTGATTTTTACCCCTACAAAAATTCCATTGAGATATTACAAGTCTTATATTGGCTAATAATAGATGATGGTGGTGGTCTGGTGGAAACAGCTATGGGTGGGATTTGAGGGAGAGAAATTGTCACCAGCTGAGCTGCAGAATTCGTAGAGGAGCCTCCCTGAGATGAGGAGGAGCCATTTTACTCCATTTATTCCATGGAGTCGTAAGGGAAAGTCACGGTTCCTCCAGCTTTCTCTCAGAGGATAACTCTTAAGGTAGCATCTCCTGGGAATGGAAAGGTAGGGAAGTGAAAAAGACCAGAAGCTTATCCATAAAAGAGGCCTCAGAAGGTGGGAAGTTGTTGAGACAAGGCTGAGGGACTGTGGAACCCTGGTCTTCAACTTCTATGATAATTAAGAATTTACTGCCCCTGCATGCGTACTGTGTGCCCTAATAAGCAGTAAAAGAATGTGCCTGTCTGCAAAAATCATTTTATAAATATTAATGTAGCTTTGAGAAACTGGGACCTGATTTTAAGTGTTGCATTTTATTCGTGAGTGCGTGGTTTAATTACAGCCGTAAAACATTGATTAGTTAAAATCTGCTGCTGTTTTATGACTTGGGAGCCAGACAGGTTTGTAATCAGAAGCAGCGTCGGCGGTGTGCCATTTCTAGGAGAGAAGTGACCTGGGGCGGGAGGCCACTGAGCGGCTCCGGGTGCTTATGGGAGCGCGCTTGCTCGGAGTTGAGCGTGGTTTGTCAGTGCGTCTGTGTTGCGCTAGGTGCTTTCAGAGTGATGTTGCCGTCATTCTGGGACTATGAGCATCTCTTCTTGGAAGGAGTTTGCAGTTGTCAAGGTATTGATAAAATCTGTACATTATTTGAAGGGGATGCTGTGGACTAAACTGTGCCCCCCCCCCCCAATTAATATGTTGAAGCCCTAACCTGAGATGTGACTGATTTGGGGGACAGGGCATTTAGGAGGTAATTAAGGTTAAATGAAGTCATAAGGGAGGGTCCTAATTCAGTAGGATTGGTGGCCTTATAAGAAGAGGAAGAGAGATCTCTTTCCAAATTCATTCACCAAGGAAAGGTGATGTGAGGACACAGTGAGACAGGTAGCCACCTACAGCCCAAAGAGAGGAGTCTCACCAGACACCGACCCTCTTGCCACCTGGACCTCAAACGTTCCAGCCTCCAGAACTGTGAGAAAATACATTTCTGTTGTTTAAGCTAGCCGGTCTCTGGTATTTTATTATGGCAACTTGAGTTAAGACAAAGGGGCTCATGGGAGATAAGCAAAAGATAATTGAAGATAAAGCAAAGCTATGTGATTATAGCAGGATGCAATGGTGGGATATGGGCCACAATAGAGTAGGGTTAGCTAGGAGGAACTGGGACTTGACAAGTTAAACCAGAGTTCAATGGATGCTGCAGATCAAAGAAAACAATAGGCTAAATAAAGGAGGTGAGCTGAGAGAGCAAGATGTGGATGTGGTTCTAGAGAGAAAGGAAGGACCTAAAGATGGGGAGATGAGAGACTCTCCTAGTGAAGCATTAAGGAGCAAGCTTGATGAACTGTAATCCCCATGCCTTTTATCTCCGCCTCGTGTGTCATTCTTCCAGTGGCTGTGGTTAGCCTTAGGCCATAGAAACTCAGCAGATTCAGAGGTGAGTGAGCTGTATAAGACTTTGCTTCTGACAGTGATAGCAACAGAGGTGCTGGTATGAGAAACTTAATGTCCAAATGGGGAATGACTAAATACGTGACGGTACAGGAGTTCATGTTTTTAAGAATCAGATTAAAAATCATATCAATATTTGCTAGATAATGACATAAAACCTAAGAAATATCAACATGATATGAGTGTGTTATGATCAAAATTATTTTTAAAAATTCACACACATTGGGATTGACATATATACACTAATATGTATAAAATAGATAACTAATAAGAACCTGCTGTATAAAAAAATAAATAAAAGTCAAAAATTCAAAAAAAATTCACACACATAATACACACACACACACACACACACACACACACACACGATGAAAAAATATACCCCCCCCCAATGAAAAAAATAGTTTTCTCTGGATGTTGGGAGTTATTTTAATTTTATGCCTTATTCTTTTTATGGTTTTTTTTCAGAATAAATATATCTTACTTTGAAATTGGAAAAAAACCCTACTATTTAAAAAGAAAAATTTTATAGGGATGAAGAGTGAGCCAGTAGAAGGGTTATCATAGGAGACACTGTCAATATTACTACTGTTTATTTTGGATTCTTTGGATGCTTTTTGAGTTCCTGTGCATATGTAATGTGATATAGGGTGAAGATAAAAGTAAGGTGTTTTACCGGCCCACTCCCGCCAAGAAAAATTAGACCGTGTGACCCTTTGGTTTCGTCAGTGAGTGGCTCCACAGGAGTGGCGTGCAGCTGCTCTTTTCCATGTTCAGAAAGAGCAGAGTAACAAATAGGGCACGGCAAGGAGAGCAGTCTAACTCCATCCGGCAGTCAGAGGCAAACGTCACCTCTCACACCCATATTCCTCATTATCCTGGTTATATCAGAGCACTCATTATAACCTCCATTTCAGGAAGGTCTGATCACTTAAAAATCTTTTAGAAAAAGGGAGAGATGGTTTAAATACCTTTTGCCCAGTAGCTGGTATTCTTTTTGTGAGATGTCTGATTCTTGGAGTGGGAAAGAAATGGATACCAGTGCTGGGAGCTGTTGTGGGGATGAGCAGCGGAGGGGTGGGGTGTATCCAAATCTGAAAAAAAATTGGCAATAATGCACATTGAAAATGAATATGCTACATTTCTCAAATAGACTTATTAAAAAATCCCCAAATAAATACTATTGTCTACAATTAGTAAATATGTGCAAAGCAGATTTCATCCTCTTCATTCAATCCCAGTACTCTAACATAACCTTAGCTCATTTTGAAGGTACCTACCTCTCTTGTGTTATTTATGACAAGATAACAGCTCTCCGACAATAGCTAGTTCAGACATGCATTATTCATCTGTCACATAAGCGGACACAGTCACCAAACTAAGAACACAACGTTTTATAACTTTGTAAACTCTGGAAATGATGGCAGTTCAGCTGTTCCAGAGCTGAGAAATTTAGGCTTCTAAGATAACCATCTGAAAGGTTACTGTTTGGCTGTTTGTATTGGAGACTCACATTAATCAGAGTTTGAGACATAAATGTACTTTATTAGCCATAATAACTGTGTCCTCCTCTTTTAGGGCACAGTGAGATGTGAGGAGGGTTTCAGTGCTCATCTTAACCGTATCCTGGACTCCAATTCACAAGGAAGGGAGTCAAACCTGTGGAAATGCCCTTTAGACCCCCTTGAGGAAGCGCTGGTTAAAGCTCAGGAACAGATCAGGGCTCAAATGAATCTCCATTTTAGTCCTTGGAAGACTCACTCTTCTTTGCTAGTCGGTATTTCTTCCACTGTTTAGCTAATGCACAGAGCTTCGTTCTCTCAACCAGAGAAAGGAAAAGAGGGAGGATTTAGATTAGATTATCACTACCCCAACTTCTGGTTGAAAATGTCTATCAAGTTAATAAGTGCCATTCATGACCAATCCATCGGAGCACACTTTTGCTTAGGATCACCTCTGGGCATCCTCTTGGTTCTGTAAAAAACATTTATTTGCTTGAGTCTAGGTCTAGGACATGACCAGAAGAATTACGGTGCCATTTTGGAACCATTTAATTAAAAAAATTAAATTGAATGTATCCAATTTATTATGGTCATCTATTCAAGAGACATAATGCTTCCTTTGGTTAAGTGTAGCAGAAATACAAACATGTGCTTTGAACCAGAAGGTGAAAGTCCCTGTAATCACAAGTCCTCTGTTGAAAGATAAACCCTTCCTCATGTACATTACATGTTAAAAGATATACTCTCTCCCATGTACAGACATCCAGAACTTCTAAATAGGGGTGTAGCTGAGAAAATAATTGAATCTTTAGCCTCTGGAAATGTTTAGTTTCATAATCATAACACCTAGGTTTGGAGAGGTTGGATCTATGTGGAAGGGACAAAAGCAAACGTTGGTCTTCTTTTAAAGTCTCTTATACTATAGTCCAATTAAAATGAAAAGAAAAGTTAAGAGGAAACATGACTACCAAATTTCAAAAAATCTACATTAAAAAAAATCTATGCATACCAAGGATATAAAGTGTTTAAGATTTACTTTGCTCGATCATCTTTTTTTTTTCTCTTTGAATGGCTTCAGATTTTTTTAAAATTTTATTTAATGCAAGGACCATATATACAGTAACACCAAGCTTTTAACAGCTGCATTTTCCCCCTTTTGCTGTCGTAATTATGGTCTCATTAGGATTCCAATAAAAAGTCAAGAAAAACCTTTTTTTAAGGAAAACAGAAGTGCCCACAGTGTCTCTCTACCAACATGCCATACTTTTAAAATATTTGCATTTGAAATTCCTCACTGCAAATATTCGCAAACCAAAGGTAAATATAACACCGAGATTACTCCCAGAAGAATGTTCCTTCTGCTATTAATACCCTGAATTCAAATCAGAATTTTTGCAAGTCTGTATAATTTTACTGTATGTACTTTATCCTGCAGTTGGGGTGGCTGTGTTAGGAAACTAGATGCATCAGAAATGAATAGAAGGTGGCATCTCTTGCCTGGGTGAATACTTTTTTTTTTGCCTTTCCATTTCATAAACTAGTCTATGTGCCCAGATTCACAAGGATACAGTCCTCAGTTAGACAAGAACAAAGACAGGACAGGCCTCCCCCCAAGAAAACACAGGCACACACATACTCCAGCTTTCAGTAGATCATCAGGTTAAATTATGAACAACAAAAGTAGGTCTCAGTTCCTCCCTATCTTCTTTTATGCGCACTCACCTGCCATTTGGCGTGCACCACCAGATGTCCAGAGTTATATCCTAGAGGTTTTCTACCTTCTAACTCTGGAATGAGCAATTCCTCATGCTGCCCGACACTCAGAAACTTCCCTTTTCTAATCACAGGTGGTTTGCTTGTTGACCCATTACCTGGACTCCACTGTTTTTTTCTAGGATTTACACATGGAATTAATCCAAGCTAAGGTATTGCAAATGTTCTTTTAAAAATGGCTTATAATATCTCCACCAAGAATAGTGCAAAACAAAGTAATTTAAGGCCTCATTACAGAGAGGACAATAAAACATTCAGGACCCACATGTCACACTTCCTTGGTGGCTCTATGTGCTCCCTCTGATCAAGGCCGCCCCTGAAGCAGACCCACAGGAAAAGGTTGGGTACAAAAAAAGATGCAGTAACAGTGAGAACATTAGAAATATTTTCCAGAGCATTTTCCAGTGCAACAATGGGAGCAAGAGTGAGATGGTGGAAACTATGGGAATGAAGGAACATGAGACAGTACAGTCAGTAAAAGTAAAGAATCATTTTTGAGGAAAGTTAGCTAAGAGGGTCAAGAGAGAAAAGGGAAGGAGAATTTTTTTGCTTTGTTTCTTTAATGGTGGATGACTTCTGAGTGAGTTGAATTGTCAAAGGGAAGGAGTTGGTAGAGAAGGAGAAATGGAAGATCCCAATTGAGGAGAAATAACTGAACGGGATTGCAGAGGAGGAAGGAGAACACAGATCAGAGTGTGCAGGAGAGACTGGCCTTCAGCAGCAGGAGGGCATCTCCCCAGAGAGGAAGGGAGGAGTGAGGCCAGGATGGGTATAAAGATGAGATGTCGGGTCAAAATGCAGACCTGAAAGAGTTTGACCTAACAGATCAGTTTTTCTGAAACAAAGTGGGTTAGTTCATCCTTTAGGAAGAGACTATTGTAGGGGTAGGGAGGTGGGATAGGGAATTTTTGGAAACTGGAAATGTTTAAAATAATCTGTGCAGAACAAAGGGTAGAATAAATTTCCTAGAATATATTTCCATAAATGGGATTACTGAGTTAAATGTAAGATATTTTATGGTTTTTTATAAGCATTGCCAATTTTGCCTCCGAAAAAAGGTTTACTATTAGTTCAGCATTAGAATGAGATAGAATCACCCGAGCCAGGCCTGCTGGATTTCTCTCTTGCCTTTCTCTCCAATTTCCTTTCTGTCACTCTTACTGACGTTCCCGCAAGCACATTGGCCTTTGCCCTTCCTTCAGCCTTCCCTTCCATTCCTATCACAGAGCTTTGTTCTCCCTCTTCTCTTGGACTACAAGCCCCAACATCATTCTTTAGAGGGGCATACCTTGAAGTATCCCACGAAACACTGCCCCAATCCCTGGACCAATCACTCTCTAACCCCTTCCTTTGTTTGATTTTCTCCATAGTACTTATCATTGTATGGATAACATTGTTTATTTTTATTACTGTTTATTTCTTCCACTAGAATACAGATTTGAGGAAGACAGGTTCTCTTTGCAGCTCAGGAATAGTCCTAAAAATCTTGAAAATTTGGAGATCATACACTAGTGAGCATCAAAACTTAATCTAAAATTACAGGATTTAAAAGAACATGGAATTGATAGAAGGAAAAATAAGCCAACTGAGCAGAACAGAGAGTGAGAAAAAGACCCATCATATGTGGACACTTGATTTTTGACAAAGGTAGCACTGCAGATCAGTAAGTGACGTTTGGTCAATGGATGATGCATATGGAAAAGAAAAAATATATATATATATTGCACCCCTCTTTGATTACTGGTAGAAGAAAACTAGAAAACTAGATTGTAATTGTGTGGTTCACAATGATTTCTTTTTTAGGAATCAAATGAAACCATAAATGAACCATGAATGAAAAGATTGATACATTAATTGCATTAAAATTAGGAACTTTGGTTCATAAAAAGACATCATTAAACCATAGATTGGGAGAAAGTATTTACAACACATAAAACTTACAAAGTGCTTGGTTGTATAATGTATAGAGAATTTCTAAAAGTCAACAGGAAAAAGAAAGACAACACAATACAAATATAGGCAAGAGACTTGAATAGGCACCTCAAAAAGCTGAACCTATAAAAAAAATGTTCAATCTCATTGTTCACCAGGAAATGCAAATTAAAACCATGATGTGACACTGCTATACACCACAAGAATGGTTAAAATTAAGAATACCAAGATTTTACAAAGATATTGAACAATTTTAACTCTCATCCACTGTTGGGAGGTTAGTACAATCACTTTGGAAAAGTGTTTGTCAGTATCTACTAAAATTGAACATGTGTACACCATATGCCTCAATTCCAATCCTAGATATATAACCAGAAGAAATGCTTACACGTGTATAGCAAAGACATGCACAAGAATGTTGATAGCACCACTATTCATAATGACCCCTAATTGGAAACAATCTAAACATCCATCAGCAGGTGAATGGATGAATACCTGCTGGCACATTTGTATAGTGGAATATTATATACAGCGGTTAACAAAGTACCGCCATACAAAAAATGGTGGATCTCACAAATACCATGTTGGAGGAAAGAAACCAGGCAGGAAAAGTACAGACTATATGTTTCCATGCATGCAAATTTCAAAAGCAGGTAAAACATACATGGGTAGCATTCAGGAAGAGTACCTTACTGGGGGATCATAGTATAACAGAGGCTTCTGGAAGGCTGGTAATAATCTTACTCATCACTAGTTGATACGTCCATTTTGTGAAAATTTATCACTGAATACTTACAGTTGATGCACTTCTCTGTGTATAAGTTATAATTAAATTTAAAAATATTTTTGAAAAAACCAAATGTAGAAGCCATTGTGCAGGGTCCTATGGAGGGTACAAAAATGTGAGTAGCACACAATACTGAACTTCAAGAGGCTTATAAAGCAGTGAGAGAGATAGGCAAATGCCTGATAAACAGTATTCAAGGTAGAAGGTTCTAAAGTGAAAGAGTAAAAGAAACTATGTAATAAAATGAAAGAGGAGGAAATTAGTACCAAAAAAAGCTCATGTCTACACACACACACACACACACATGCACACACACACACACATTGGAATATTACTCAGCCATGAGAAAGAAGGAAGTCCTGCCATTTGTGACAACATGGATGGGCTTTGAGGGCATTATACTAACTGAGATAAGTCAGACAAAGGCAAATATTGTAATGATATCAATTTCATATGGAATCTAAAAAATCAAACTTGTAAAAACAGAGTAAAATGGTGTTTACAGGGGCTCAGGGGCAGGAGGATGAGAGGAATGTTGTTTAAGGGTACAAACTTGCGATGAGTAGTAAATAAGTCCTAGATATCTAATGCACAGTACAGTGAATTTAGACAATATTGTATTATAATAGCAAACTTAATTATTTCAACCACAAAAAAGAAATTATAATCATGTAACATGATAGAAGTGCTAACTGCTGCTGTAATGACAATCATATTGCAATGTGTAAATGTATCAAATCTACATGTTGTACACCTTAAATTTGTATAATGTATATGTCAAATATATTTCAATTAAAAAAAGCTCAGGTTGGGGCTTCCCTGGTGGCGCAGTGGTTGAGAATCTACCTGCCAATGCAGGGGACACGGGTTCGATCCCTGGTCCGGGAAGATCCCACATGCCGCGGAGCGGCTGGGCCCGTGAGCCACAGTTACTGAGCCTGTGCGTCTGGAGCCTGTGCTCTGCAACAGGAGAGGCCGCGATAGTGAGAGGCCCGCGCACCGCGATGAAGAGTGGCCCCCGCTTGCCACGATTGGAAAAAACCCTCGCACAGAAACGAAGACCCAACACAGCCATAAATAAAAATAAATAAATAAATAATTTAAAAAAAAAAAAAAAAGCTCAGGTTAAGCTTCATAGAAGCAGCAGCTTTTGAGCTGAATGTAGAATGGTGTGCTTTTTGTAGAAAGAAAGAGCTTTCCTTTCAAAGGAAATAGTATAAACATATAATATCAATAAAAGGCATAGAAATTCTAGGTATATTTGAGAATGTCAGGATATCTATTATTCCCTTGAGAGGATTCATAATATCAGTCCAGAGAGAGAAAACTAGAAGGTAGTTTGGGATAGATTCCGTCAAGTCCAAGATGTTAACATAGAGAATTTGTCAGCAAGTTCTTTTTGTAAGGTAAGGTAACACTACCTACTCCACAGGATTGTTGAGAAACCTCTTTATAACATGCTGCAGCCAACTCTTACTAAGTGTTGCCCTTGTCAGGCACTATTCTATGTGTCTTATAACACTTAACTCATTAATCCTCAAAGAACCCTATGAGATAGGCTAGTCTCATAAACCCTGTTTTATAGATGAGGAAACGGGGATACAAGAAGGTTTAAATAAAATGAAATGACCCAGCATTCTGTGGCAGAGTCAGGATTCAAATCTGGCTCCAGAGGCCTCAGCCCATTACAAACAGTGGTGGACAACGTTGCTAATAGAATCAGACTCACACACTCTGGTTCATCTCCAGACTTCAATACCTATTTGCCCCCTTGGTAATGCACACGCACACACATACACACATCCTTGCTGATAAAAAAAATATTGGCCTCAAAGTGTATTTGCCTTAAGGAAGTTGAATAAGAAAAACATATTCTGGAAACTTGCTTTTCCTTTTATATTGCAGATTTACAAAATAAAAAGAATCCAACTCAGCTGCTTAGTTTTCCACTTTTTGCTGATGGCAGGTCCTGGCTGGCTAGGAGCTTTCTGAATGACTGTGTTTCCATTCAGTGTGGTTGGATAGCATGCAGAAGAATCTCAGAGACTTTCAGTTGGAATGATGGTGGCAGGGCAACCGCACATTCTTAAAGTATTGCAAATGAACTTTTGCCCCCTTAATCATGGGACAAACACAGATGGCCTAAAGGACTTTCCTCCTTTGCCTCCCGCTCTACTGGGCTGTGCGTGGCCTTGTTACTGTGCTGGTTCTGTGTAGACATTTTCCAGCATAGCATAACCTCTAAGATTTTGCAGGGACTGACACATCTCCAAGAATGTGCCAAACAGATCTAGAACGATGGTCTTCAACCAAGCAATATTTCCACCTGCCCCCTCCAACCACAGACATATGGTGATGTCTGGAGAAGCTTTGGGTCATCCCAGCTGTGGGGTGTGCTGCTAAACATACTGCAATGCACAAGACGCCCCCCCGAATAAAAGATTCTCCAGCCCCAAATGTCATTAATTCCACTGTAGAGGAACCTTGATCTAGAATACCTATAATCCCTTCTTTGAAAGTCATTTCTAGGGAAAGGATGCTGAATTAGAGTAGATATCTCTATGAGCATCTCCTGCAGTGCACACCTGGAAAATGCAGATAAAAACCAAAATGTGATACCACTGTAAACCTAGCGAAAAGGATAAAATGAAAGGGAAAGGAAACACTAAGACCTGGTAAGCTCTGTAGCCAACTGAACTTTCATAAAACCACTTTGAAAAACTGGCTGTATCTAATAAAGCTGAATATGTGTAAACTCTATAATCCAGCAATTCCACTCCAAGGTTTATAGCCATCACAAGTATGTCCATATGTTCACTAAAAGGACGCAGCAGCTCTGTTTGTAGTAGCTCTGTTTGAACAAACCAAACGCCCTTTAATAACAGAATGGGTAAATACATTGTTCTATGTCACACAATTGCACACTGTAGAAAAACAAGGGGAATAAAGACCTCTAACTCCACACAATAATATGAGTGAATCTCACGAAAATAATGTTGAGTGAAAGAAGGCAGACATACAAAAAACATATTATATGATTCTATTTATATAGGGAACAAAATGGGCAAAACTGATCTATGCTATTTTAAATCAAGGTAGTGGTCGTCCTTCATTGAGAGGCTGTGACGAGAAGAAGCATGAGGGGGACACATCTTCTGTGTCTTGGTCTGGGTGCTGCTTACACAAGTGTGCTCAACTCTGTGAAAAGTCACAGCACTGTGTGCTTTTGATATATGCACTTTTCTAAATATGTAATAAAATATATACATATTTTTTTCTTCAATAAAATTTTTAAAATGTGCAGCTGGTGCTCTGGAGAGTAGGACAGGCATTGGATATTTCTATTAATTCTTTCCCTTACATGTTAATGTAGATTGGTCCAATGGCATCTTGAAATGCCCGGAGTTTAGCATTGAGGAAAGCAAAGGAGGGTGGGAATGGAAGTCTGCTCACCAGGAGGCCTGGTTGAGCAGGACAGCCTGGGATGCAGATTAAAAAATTCATTTGAGAGCAATGTCCCTGAACAAATGAATCATCAGATGTCAACTTCAGAGTCGGTGATAAAGAAAGCACGTGCATTGGTCAGCACTGAGTCCACAGAGGTCAAGATGTCTGGTCCCTTGAGTAGCTTCACTGGATGGGAGTGAGGGAATTTTAAGCAGAGGCTTGCTAAGAAGTGTCAAAAGTAACTTGCAAAGGCACTTCACTCATACCACAATTTTGTTGATGCCTGACGTTATCATCGTTGTCTCTCTGTCTCTCTTTCTCTGTCTGTTCATTGCGAGGGAGACCGTGGAAATGCTTTGAATGCAGGTTGAATTCTCATTTATTTTAGTTTGTTAATCCCTAGCAGTCAGATGTCAATGAGTATCTGCCAGTTGTTTTTTTGTTTTGTGTGGTTAGCTATGTGATGCTAGGAAATTCCTTAATTTTCTCTCTGCTTCAATTTTCTTACTTTGTAAAGGGAGGATGACAGTCATATTAAAAAGGAAAAATGCTCTATTTATGCTTGATACTACTGTACTTACTAACATAAAACTATACTACTACGAATAACTCTAGAAAATTGATTTAATGTGAAATGATGGGATCCCAAGCAAAACTTTTAAAAGTGCCCTATCTGCAGCTCTACACCGAAAAGTCATTTTCTTTCAGTTCTTTCTGCGCGATCCCCTTCCTGGACCTGCGGTATGGGAGGGCTGCACGGGGAGTGCTTAAGCTACGGGCAGTTCTGGACAAGAGGGAGGCCCCCGCCTACAAGCCGTGAGGGCACATAGTGTACAGTTTGTAACATCAGTGTTAGTACTGGCGGCTGGATAGAGCTTGTCATTTCAGCCCTAGAGAAAGGTCCTGCTGTTGAAGGCTAGTGTCGGCAAATAACATTTAAAATGTTGTACAGCATATGGAAATTTCTGTTACTGCAAACATTTGGTTTGGTTCTGTGCCTGTTCAACATATTGCACATTTCTAAATTAACTGTCTTCCAAATAGAGCACAGTTATGATTCATGTCCCCGTTTTCCCTGTGGGCAGAGGACTCGAAGTCCGTGCTGCACTCTTGCTTCTCCACAGTCACGCACATGGATTGCGTCCCTAGTCAAGTTCTGTGCAAAGTCATGAGGGGAGCTGCTGAATAGGGGTGGGGACTCCAGCTGTTTGTTTAGTATATATTGTGCTTGCCAAACTCTGACCCTTCCAGAACCAGGAGGAGAGCAGAAAATTGCAATCTCAGTTTCCCCCCACTGCCAATTTGCATGTCCTTCATTTGTGAGACTGATCCTCTAGTGGAGAGAACTGGGGATGGGTCAGTCATGTTATCTTATGTGTTGGTGTCTTTATATAAAGTATAGCCTCCTTATAATAAAAAAGTATTGTTAATTTGAATCCACTTTTTGGAGCCATTTATCATTTTTGTTTTTCAATGTTAAAAAGAGTAATGTATATTTAGAAACTTTGAGAGTAAAAGTGTAAGTCAGAATATAAAATATTTCCCATAAGATGATGAATACATGGGTGTTCTTTATACTATTCTGCTACTTTTTTTATTATACAGCAGGTTCTATTAGTTATCTATTTTATACATATTAGTGTATATATATCAATCCCAGTCTCCCAACTCATCCCACCACCACCTCCCCCCACTTTCCCCCCTTGGTGTCCATACGTTTGTTCTCTACAACTGTGTCTCTATTTCTGCCTTGCAAAGCGGTTCATCTGTACCATTTTTCTAGGTTCCACGTATATGTATTAATATACGATATTTGTTTTTCTCTTTCTGACTTACTTCACTCTGTATGACAGTCTCTAGGTCCATCCACATCTCTACAAATGACCCAGTTTCGTTCCTTTTTACGGCTGAGTAATATTCCATTGTATATATGTACCACATCTTCTTCATCCGTTCGTCTGTCGATGGGCATTCAGGTTGCTTCCATGACCTGACTATTGTAAATAGTGCTGCAGTGAACATTGGGGTGCATGTGTCTTTTTGAATTATGATTTTCTCTGGGTATATGCCCAGTAGTGAGATTGCTGGGTCATATGATAATTCTATTTTTAGTTTTTTAAGGAACCTCCATCCTGTTCTCCAAAGTGGCTATATCAATTTACATTCCCACCAACAGCGCAGGAGGGTTCCCTTTTCTCCACACCCTCTCCAGCATTTGTTGTTTGTAGATTTTCTGATGATGCCCATTCTAACTGCTGTGAGGGGATACTTCATTCTAGTTTTGATTTGCATTTCTCTAATAATTAGTGATGTTGAGCAGCTTTTCATGTGCCTCTTGGTCATCTGTATGTCTTCTTTGGAGAAATGTCTATTTAGGTCTTCTGCGCATTTTTAGATTGGGTTGTTTGTTTTTTTAATATTGAGCTACATGAGCTGTTTATATCTTTTGGAGATTAATCCTCTGTCTGTTGATTCATTTGCAAATATTTTCTCCCATTCTGAGGGTTGTCTTTTCATCTTCTTTATAGTTTCCTTTGCTGTGCAAAAGCTTTTAAGTTTCATTAGGTCCCATTTGTTTATTTTTGTTTTTATTTCTACTATTCTAGGAGGTGGGTCAAAAAAGATCTTGCTGTGATATATGTCAAAGAGTGGTCTTCCTATGTTTTCCTCTAAGAGTTTTATAGACTTTTCTTCAAGACTGCTTTGGTAGCAATCTACAGATTCAATGCAATTCCTATCAAACTACCGATGGCATTTTTCACAGAACTAGAACAAAAATTTTCACAATTTTTATGGAAACACAAAAGACCCCGAGTAGCCAAAGCAATCTTGAGAAAGAAAAACGGAGCTGGAGGAGTCAGGCTCCCTGACTTCAGACTATACTACAAAGCTACAGTAATCAAGACAGTATGGTACTGGCACAAAAACAGAAATATACATCAATGGAACAGGATAGAAAGCCCAGAGATAAACCCACACACATATGGTCACCTTATCTTTGATAAAGGAGGCAAGAATATACAATGGAGAAAAGACAGCCTCTTCAGTAAGTGGTGCTGGGAAAACTGGACAGCTACATGTAAAAGAATGAAATTAGAACACTCCGTAACACCATACACAAAAATAAACTGAAAATGGAGTAAAGACCTAAGTGTAAGGCCAGACACTATCAAACTCTTAGAGGAAAACATAGGCAGAACACTCTATGACATAAATCACAGCAAGATCCACTTTGACCCCCCTCCTAGAGAAATGGAAATAAAAACAAAAAAAAACAAATGGAACCTAATTAAACTTAAAAGCTTTTGCACAGCAAAGGAAACTATAAAGAAGATGAAAAGACAACCCTCAGAATGGGAGAAAATATTTGCAAATGAAGCAATGGACAAAGGATTAATCTCCAAAATTTACAAGCAGCTCATGCAGCTCAATATCAAAAAAATAAACAACCCAATCCAAAAATGGGCAGAAGACCTAAATAGACATTTCTCCAAAGAAGATATACAGATTGCCAACAAACACATAAAAGAATGCTCAACACTACTAATCATTAGAGAAATGCAAATCAAAACTAGAATGAAGTATCACCTCACACCGGTCAGAATGGCCATCATCAAAAAATCTACAAACGATAAACGCTGGAGAGGGTATGGAGAAAAGGGAACCCTCTTGCACTGTTGGTGGGAATGGAAATGGATACGGCCACTATGGAGAACAGTATGGAGGCTCATTAAAATACTAAAAGTAGAATTACCATATGACCCAGCAATCCCACTACTGGGCATATACCCTGAGAAAACCATAATTCAAAAAGAGTCGTGTACCACAATGTTCATTGCAGCTCTGTTTACAATAGCCAGGACATGGAAGCAACCTAAGTATCCATCGACAGATGAATGGATAAAGAAGATGTGGCACATATATACAATGGAATATTACTCAGCCATAAAAAGAAATGAAATTGAGTTATTTGTAGTCAGGTGGATGGACCTAGAGTCTGTCATACAGAGTGAAGTTAGTCAGAAAGAGAAGAACAAATACCATACGCTAACACATAGATATATGGAATCTTAAAAAAAAATGGTTTTGAAGAACCTAGGGGCAGGACAGGAATAAAGACACAGACGTAGAGAATGGACTTGAGGACACAGGGAGGTAGAAGGGTAAGCTGGGACGAAGTGAGAGAGTGACATGGGCTTATAAATACTACCAATTGTAAAAATAGATATCTAGAGGTAAGCAGCCGCATAGCACAGGGAGATCAGCTCAGTGCTTTGTGACCACCTAGAGGGGTGGGGTAGGGAGGGTGGGAGGGAGATGCAAGAGGGAGGAGATATGGGGATATATGTATATGTATAGCTGATTCACTTTGTTATACAGCAGAAACTAACACACCATTGTAAAGCAATTATACTCCAATAAAGATGTTAAAAAAAAAAAAAGACTGCTTTGGCTCTTCAGGGTCTTTTGTGTCTCCATACAAATTTTAATATTTTTTGTCTGCTTCTGTAAAAATGCCACTGTAATTTGATAGGGATTACATTGACTCTGTAGATTGCTTTGGGTAGTATAGTCATTTTCACAATATTGATTCTTCCAATTCAAGAACATGGTATATCTCTCCATCCGTTTGTGTCATCTTTGATTTCTTTCATCAGTGTCTTACAGTTTTCTGAGTACAGGTCTTTTACCTCCTTAAGTAGGTTTATTCCTAGGTATTTTATTCTTTTAGTTGCAATGGTGAATGGGATTGTTTCCTTAATTTCTCTTTCTGATCTTTCGTTGTTAGTGTATAGGAATACAGGAGATTTCTGTGCATTAATTTTGTATCCTGCAACATTACCAAATTCATTGATTAGCTCTAGTAGTTTTCTGGTGGCATCTCTAGGATTCTGTATGTATACTACCATGTCATCTGCAAACAGTGACAGTTTTACTTCTGCTTTTCCAATTTGTATTCTTTTTATTTCTTTTTCTTCTCTGATTGTCGTGGCTAGGATTTCCAAAACTATTTTGAATAATAGTGGCGAGATGGACATCCTTGTCTTGTTCCTGATCTTCGAGGAAATGCTTTCAGTTTTTCACCATTGAGAATGATGTTTGCCGTGGGTTTGTCATATATGGCCTTTATTATGTAGAGGTAGATCCCCCCTCTATGTCACTTTCTGGAGAGTTTTTATCATAAATGGGTGTTGAATTTTGTCAAAAGCTTTTTCTGCCTCTATTGAGATGATCATATGGTTTTTAGTCTTCAATTTGTTAATATGGTGTATCACATTGAGTGATTTGTTTATAGTGAAGAATCTTTGCATCCCTGGCATAAATCCCACTTGATCATGGTGTGTAATCCTCTTAATGTGTTGTTGGATTCTGTTTGCTAGTATTTTGTTGAGGATTTTTGCATGTATATTCATCAGTGATATTGGTCTGTAATTTTCTTTTTTTGTAGTATCTTTGTCTGGTTTTTGTATCAGGGCGATTGTGGCCTCGTAGAATGAGTTTGGGAGTGTTCCTTTCACTGCAATTTTTTGGAAGAGTTTGAGAAGGATGGGTGTTAGCTCTTCTCTAAATGTTTGATAGAATTCACCTGTGAATCCATCTGGTTCTGGACTTTTGTTTGTTGGAAGATTTTAAATCACAGTTTCAATTTCATTCCTTGTGATTGGTCTATTCATATTTTCTATTTCTTCCTGGTTCAGTCTTGGAAGGTTATACCTTTCTAAGAATTTTTCCATTTCTTCCAGGTTGTCTACTTTATTGGCATAGAGGTGCTTGTAGTAGTCTCTTATGATGCTTTGTATTTCTGTGGTGTCTATTGTAACTTCTCCTTTTTCATTTCTAATTTTATTGATTTGAGTCCTCTCCCTCTTTTTCTTGATGGTGTAGCTAAAGGTTTATCAATTTTGTTTATCTTCTCAAAGAACCAGCTTTTAGTTTTATTGATCTTTGTTGTTGTTTCTATTTCATTTGTTTCTGCTCTGATCTTTATGATTTCTTTCCTTCTACTGACTTTGGGTTTTGTTTGTTCTTCTTTCTCTAGTTCCTTTAGGTGTAAGGTTAGATTGTTTATTTGAGATTTTTCTTGTTTCTTGAGGTAGGATTCTGTTGGTATAAA
The DNA here is from genome assembly GCF_949987535.1 of Balaenoptera acutorostrata. Classification (NCBI taxonomy): domain Eukaryota; kingdom Metazoa; phylum Chordata; class Mammalia; order Artiodactyla; family Balaenopteridae; genus Balaenoptera; species Balaenoptera acutorostrata. The sequence continues at coordinate 59,827,800 of NC_080083.1, forward strand.
CTTCCCTCTTAGAACTGCTTTCGCTGCATCTCATAAGTTTTGGATCGTCGTGTTTTCATTATCATTTGTCTCTTGGTATTTTCTGATTTCCTGTTTGATTTCTTCAGTGATGTCTTAGTTATTTAGTAACATATTGTTTAGCCTCCATGTGTTTGTCTTTTTAATGTTTTTTTCCCTGTAATTGATTTCTAATCGCATAGCGTCGTGGTCGGATAAGATGCTTGATATGATTTCAATTTTCTTAAATTTACCAAGGCTTGATTTGTGACCCAAAATGTGATCTGTCCTGGAGAATGTTCCATGTGCACTTGAGAAGTAAGTGTAATCTGCTGTTTTTGGATGGAATGTCCTATAAATATCAATTAAATCTATCTGTTCTATTGTGTCATTTAAAGCTTGTGTTTCCTTATCAATTTTCTGTCTGGATGATCTGTCCATTGGTGTAAGTGAGGTGTTAAAGTCCCCCACTATTACTGTGTTACTGTCCATTTCCTCTTTTATAGCTGCTAACAGTTGCCTTATGTATTGAGGTGCTCCTATGTTGGGTGCATATATATTTGTAATTGTTATATCTTCTTGAATTGATCCCTTGATCATTATGTAGTGTCCGTCCTTGTGTCTTGTAACAGTTTTTATTTTAAAGTCTATCTGATATGAGTATTGCTACTCCAGCTTTCTTTTGATTTCCATTTGCATGGAATACCTTTTTCCATCCCCTCACTTTCAGTCTGTATGTGTCCCTAGGTCTGAAGTGGATCTCTTGTAGACAGCATATATATGGGTCTTGTTTTTGTTTCCATTCAGTGAGCCTGTGTCTTTTGGTTGAACCATTTAATCCATTCACATTTAAGGTAATTATCGATATGTATGTTCTTATTACCATTTTCTTGATTGTTTTGGGTTTTTGTAGGCCCTTTTCTTCTCTTGTGTTTCCCACTTAGAGAAGTTCCTTTAGCATTTGTTGTAGATCTGGTTTGGTGGTGCTGAATTCTCTTAGCTTTTGCTTGTCTGTAAAATTTTTGATTTCTCCATCGAATCTGAATTAGATCCTTGCTGGGTAGAGTAATCTTGGTTGTAGGTTTTTCCCTTTCATCACTTTAAATATATCGTGCCACTCCCTTCTGGCTTGTGGAGTTTCTCCTGAGAAATCAGATGTTAACCTTATGGGAGTTCCCCATAAGGGAAACTTATTATTGCAAAATTCTCATTGTAAAAATGACCCATACACTTATCATCCAGATTTTATCTCTATTAGCATTTTTATCTGGTTCCATTAGATCTTTTCCATATCAGTGTTAATTTGCTAAATGCTGGTACATTCAATGACTGTTTATTTCAACTTCCTGCTGAAAGTTGGCAACACTCGAGTTTGACCTGCTGGCCCTTATAAACAGGGGAATAGTCTCAACTTTTGTCAGGAATAGGCTTTAAATCCCAAAATGCAAGTACATAAAAAATTCTCATGATAGTAAAGTGTTCCAGTGTTGTAACTGTCCTGAAGCGTATAGCCCACTGTCTGGTATTCAGTGGTAAGTGAGATCTCAAGAAATGAGCAGAATAGAAATGATACAGTATCATCAAGTCCTTGGACCTCATAAATTGGGCGTTCCAGAGTGAATCCACATCAGCTTGAGTTGAGAGTTGGCTTCTCTTCCTGAGTAGCTTTTGAACCTTGAGGTTACATCATGGGTGTTAGCTGCTGATTCTGCCACTTCCCCTTCCATGAATGGAAGGCTGATGACTTCCTGAGAGAACCCATGTCCTTATCAGGCTGCCTGTCACAGTCCTGTTCACGTCCCATACCTGAATCATTGAAAGCATTGAAAAAGAAAACCCATTAATCAGGGTTGCTAATTGTACCGCAGGAGACTACAGACACCAAAGCAGTTTTATTTTCTACTAACTGGAAAGAAAACCTTGCCTTACTAGAGCCATTACTCCAAGACACAGAAACTGCTGATGATGTGTAATTATCCATTGGGTTGGTAAATTTTCTTACAGTCTTTGGAGGTTTAGAGCAGTGGGGTTGGTTATTGCTTAATGTAATACAATAGGAATGGCAGTGCATTTGCTGCTGCACTAATAAATAGACTTGGGATTTGGAAAATTCCATCTGGTCATGAGTGTCACACAGCTTATCTCTTCCATGGTCCTTTCAAGCACAGAGAACATATTTTTCTTCTTTGGCATCAAGGTGGATTCCACCTAAAGGAATAAAGGGGGTTTTGTTTATTAAAGGAATAGCTGATAGAGGCCTTGGACAGTGTGTAAGAGAATACATTTCATCTTTGGCACCCCTGCCTTCCTTCAAAGAACCCAGCTGGCCTCAGCTGTCCATGGAGTACTCATCTGCTCCTCCCCATTCCAACTTGCCCTCGCTAGGAAAACCGTTCTTTATTGCTGACTTGTCATCTGACCCTACTCTCACAGGTTGGAGAGAGGAGGTGTAGATTTGTTGTTAATTGGCCTCTCATTTTCCTTCTCTGATGGCCTGGGTAAGAATTCTGGTTCTGTCATTTCTTAGATGAGCCTAAACAAGTTACTGGAGCTCAGTTTTGTCATCTGTAAAATAGGGTCAATAATACTGCCTACTTCATAACATCAGTGTAAGGAATAAATTAGTTAATACCTGTATTGGTACTCAGGAAAGTATCCGGCATGTAGAAACCAATTGGTTCCTGTTCTTCTTCTTTTCCATTTCCTTGGGGAAGAACTCCTCTCAGGGGCTTGGTTTAGTTCAGAGCTGTGGATTGGACACTGGCCAGCAGTTTCTTATAATCTGTGCATTACACAATCCAGGCATCCAAACCACATACTCAGACTTCCAGTCCTGTGCTAGATAAAGTACTCTCAAATCACAGGATGTGTCAAGTGGAAGGGAACAGGTTAATGTAATCGTTTAATTTTTTAACCTGTTTTCAGGTTTATTCTTCAGCATTGTGCTCTTTATTCCCCAGGATAGCTCTGATGCAAGTATTTTGAGATGTTGAAGCAAGTTCTTCTTGAAGCATACTGTATAGCCAGCAATCTATTCTGCTTTTATGTAGTTAGAAGCAAGCAGGACTGACACAATGCAGAAGTGAATTTTACTCTATTTTACATCTTTTGAATTCACAATTTAGAGCTTGAACTCTCCCTTCTAGCCCACATTCTAGATGCCTAGAGAAAAGTCAGAATTCATGACCAAAAAAAAAAATATGTTCAATGCCATTCAAATGGGAAAATACCCAACACACACACACACACACACACACACACACTCTCTCTCTCTCTCTCTCTCTCTCTCTCTCTCTCTCTCTCTCTCACTCTCTCACTCTCTCACTCTCTCTCTCTCTCTCTCTCTCTCTCTCTCTCACTCTCTCTCTCTCTCTCTCTCTCTCTCTCTCTCTCACTCTCTCTCTCTCTCTCTCTCTCTCCATGTGTGGTTGTGAATTCAGGTAACTTCTTCCCTGAGAGGAAGCTCTTCCCGGTGGTCTGACTGCATGCAGTGCTGTCTCTGTGCTTCTCTCCTACATAGGCTCATAGATTCACCACTGGAATGTTGAGAAAATAGTAAAAGCCCCTTACTCCCTGGTGAAATGGCTGCCTGGAGAATAATGGAAGAAAAGCGAAAACCATTTTTGCTTATTTAAAATCTGTGCTGACAATATCATTTACTCCTTTCCCTTTCCAGGAAAGTCACAGGGAGATGTAAAAGATTCGGTACACTCATACCTATGGAAAAATTTGCCAATGAGCAGTGTATTGATCAAAGTGCTGAGGAGGAGAGGTACTCAAATGTTTACCCAGAGCACTTCACCAAAAGTTGCCCCACGGGTGTTCAGAGGTGGCCCTGGCAGGCTCTTGGCACCAACAGCATTTCCTCGATTCTAAGGGACCATTCATTTCTCCTGGTGCTTCCCCACGCCCTCTTCCTCTCCCCTTACAGCAGTCTTTAGGAAGATGTTTTATGAACTGTGTGCATGCATATTTTTGTGCCTCCAGCAAAATGTTGTTTTCCTACGATCAAGAATTAGAACGGGAACTTCAGGAACCTGGATTCTCAGCCCCAGGAATGTGGCTGCCCACTGTCCTGGGCAGAGACTGCGTGTGACCCACGTCACATCTGGAGACAGATGCTTCTTTATGAGATGCAGTAGCACTCTCAGTCTCCTGTCCGCCACTCTCTTTCATTTTGAATCTCTCTTCCCCATAAACAGCTATACATATTGGTGCAAATGTAAGCACAGGTACCCCATTTTTGCCTCTAATACTGGACGTGAACTTGGTCTAATCAAGACTGCCTTTTTATTGCTGTTTCCTGCTCTAACTCGAAATAGTATAAGTTTATGAAAATGGATAGATTAGTGCTGCTATCGTAATATAAACAGGGATCACTGTATATATTTCATATACTGAAATGGGTCCATTTTGAAATGGTGTTACTGTTGGTGCACAGGCCAAGCTGGTAAGCCCAGAGGGAAAGCACTGCTTACGGTCTGTCCAAACCACCAGGGTACTTTGCTCTGATTTCAAGTAGACTCCTCACTGCTTCTGCTATTTTTCTAGGAATTAATTTCTTAAAGTCTTAGAAGTAAGTAGATGTCATCGTATGGCTTTTGCTGCTAATTTGCAGTAGGTGATAACATAGATTTATTTTTAAAACTGTAGGCAACTTACATTTTGTTTTGAGGGTTTTCTTATACAAGAAAGAAAAATTTTGGCTAGAAATAAAATAGATTTGTTTCTGAAAGACCAAATTTATATATAAAGGATGCAACATGTTCACATAATTTTTATTCTTATTTAGGTACATCCTAATTCATATACACAGAGGCTCTATATCTCTATATCTATATCTATCTATCTCCTAAAATGTGTGTGACACACAGTACCATATATCATATATGTATTTGTATATACACATATTTCCTGATTGATTCTAATAGAGTTGCTTTATAAAATATGTTTCTTCCTGGTTACAATTAAACATATAAATTATATTCCTTCTGGTTACAATTAGTTTTTTTTTTTTCTTTTCAAACCAGCAGGGATTGAACTTATTGCTTTAAAATTGTAAAATGTAGGTTTCATTTAATTCTCAGCAAATTTATGTGTCCATTTCTGTTGAAGCTCTTATTTCTTTTTTATCAAACCCCTTGTCACACAGTGAAGGAAGAAGTCTTCTAGCATTAAAAAAAGTTTCTTAAACTCTTCTTTTTTATTGACTCAAAACTTTCACCAAAGAAAACCCTGCATAAAAGCTAACAACCTTTCTGATTGAATGGTGGGGGGAGATGGGGACACCCTGAGCCTTGCCTGCCTTCCCTCCTCCCACCAAAGGTGTCCATAAATGGACTCTGCAGACCTACTAACGTTCACTTTGTGGAATGTGGTTTGTAAATAGAGCATAGGATATACTTACGCTAAAAAAATTAAAATTCAATTTGTGTTCTGTATTTTTACTTACTAAATCTGGCAACCCTATTTACAAACTACTATTTTAGTAAAAAGAGTTCTCAGTTACGTAACAGAGAAGATTTTCCCATAGCAATATTTGTAAATATCTTGAACAAGGGATAACTTCTCCAATTTCAGTTCTCCAACTAATAAAATGAGTATAATGATTAAGGCCCTAACTACCTTACTAGCTATTCTAAAAAATAATTAAACTTTAGCTCAAAGGTTCAAGATGTATAAGTTATCATGGTTATTAGCTTTTAAAAAAATTCTATTAAAAAGCACTAACTCCTAACAGCATATTGAGTCATTTATAAAGTGCTTAATAACTAAACATTCAAAACTCACTGTTTTCTTCAAGCTGTATTGTAATATGGATGTAAATGATTTAATAGATATTTTAAATTGATTGAGTTTCATTTTTTAAATAAATTTCATATGTGAAGGAGCAACTCCATGTATAACAAAAAGTAATTGGACATATACATATTTCCATATATACCATAGGCTAATGAAAGTCAGAAAGTAGCTGGGAATCCATGACAAAACTATATAGAGGAAAATTTTAGTTGTCTTTAATGAATATTTTATGTGTGACTAATACTTCTTTCCTCTATTAGCCCATGTCTTGTTCAGACATACCTTCAGGGTTCCCAGAAGGAGACCATTACATGGGGCATCCCAGTGACTTACCACCATTGCTGGTCTGCACTGCAGATTCTAAGTTAGAAACTTAAAACCAACTTAGTTTTAATGCCACCCTTAGGACCTGTAGGTGCCATAGGTATGACATTGATAAGATATTAATAAGGGAACAGGAGGAGAGGAGGGGAAGAATATACCATCAGCACAAGTAAAAAGGGTAAAGAACACAGAGAGTGGGCAAGGCAGGCCTCCCACCCAAAACCCCAGAAGCAGTTTACTTCAGGAGATATCAGTGGCATACTTTATAGGAGAACTGGGGCCTCTAGGTCCTGCTGAATTAAGGACGGAAAGACTGTAAATCTACTGAGTTTCTAGAGTTTACTCGATAATGCAAACAAAAATAAACCAGTGTCAGTATATGTGGTTCAAGAACGTCCAGAAAGGCGATGGAGCCAGTAATCCCTTGTCACTATTAATTAAGTACATCCTCTAACAGCCTCGACTTGAGGCTGTTAATCTTCACACCTTCCTTTGGGGCCCCTGGCCAGCTGCTTTGGAGGTCTTAATGAATCTCTGACCAATTTAGGCTATGGTCAAGTCACAAAAACAACAGCCAGAGGTGTAATAAGGTATTCTGTGAAGAATGCATGTTCAGTATTATTAAATCAGTGCTGCTGTTGGATAGCTGATATCACAGTTCAAATAAAGGCAGTAAATCTGCGAATGGCAATCCAGCAAGTGAATGGAGAGAGAATCAAACGTTACCTAGACAGGATACTTCACCTGGTCAGACCATGACAAAGTCTTCAAAATCAGCAGGAATAAACAGTCTCTTCCTCTTCCTTCTCTTCAGTTTAACTTGGATCAGTTTTTTTTTTTTTTTTAATCTGATTTAGTGACTAGTTTAGCAATCCTGTATTGAGCCACACATATTTTAGGTGGGAGAGACTTCAGTCAAGTCAAGGACTCTCTATCCAGCTTTGCCCTTGAGATATAACAAACTCTTAAAGGGCTTATGTATTTGCAAGATGGTGGGGGGGCATTCATTAGTTGTCCTCAATCCATGCAGGCATCTACTGAGAAGAAGGTCATTTTAACTAGTCCCTAGTAAACCATCTGCTCTAGTCACTGCTGAATATTAATTTCCAGGTTGTGAGGCCCCTTCAGCTGCAGTGATTTTTTTCTTACTATTTCTCTGCCCTTGATGGGCACAAGGAATCCACTCAAACAATACCTGGTATGATGGTTAATTAATTTTACATGTCAACTTGGCTGGACCACAGTGCCCAGGTATTTGAACAAAGGTTATTCTGGATGTTTCTTTGAGGGTGTTTTTGGATGAAATTTACATTTGAATCAGTGGACTTTGAGTAAAGCAAATTGCCCTCCATGGAGTGGGTGGGCCTCATCCAATCAGTTGAAGGGCTGGATAGAACAAAAGACTGACCTCCTCTGAGCAAAAAGCACTTCTGCCAACAGACGACCTTTGGACTTAAACAGCAATATTGCCTCTTCTCTGGGTCTCCAGCCTGCCAGCCAACCCTGCAGATTTTGGGCTTACCAGCCTCCATAACTGCATGAGCCAATCCCTTAAAATAAACCTCTCTCTCTCTTTCTCTCTCTCTCTCTCTCTCTCTCTCTCTCTCTCTCTCTCTCTCTCCCTATATATATATATATATATATATAGATAGAGAGAGAGAGAGAGAGAGAGAGCGCTTCCTTGTGGTTCTGTTTCTTTGGAGAACCTTCACTAATATACCTGGCTAACAGGGACTGCATGGGCTAAGGCCCTTTCTTCTTACATTTCTTTCAGTCTTAACTCAGAAGCTCTTTCCCCAAATCAGGCTGTTTAAGACCCCATCTAATCTGCCAAGGCACGTGAGGGTTGGTGAAGATGTGGAGAAATGGTCACTGTTGTCAGTGCTGGTGAGGTATGAATTGATAAGCCACTTTGAAGAATAACTTGGAAGTGTTCATTAAAAGAAAAAATGCCAAAGTCTGTGATATATTTAAACCCTAAGGAGAGAGCTGTAGAAAGCAGAAAATGAGACAGTTCATCGAAAATACCCTATGTAATTGGAAACAGTACTGTTTTGGTGCCCAGGTGGCACACTTACCTACCAGGGGATGAAAAACATCCTCTCGTTTCTGCGTGAAGCACAATGTGACTGCAGAGAGCACTGGACGACGCCAGCCTCTCGAGAGCTGCGCTGCGCCCCTGAGAGCAGAGATGCCTGGAAGAGGCAGCAGTGCTGACGTGTGTGTGAAGAAGGGGACCCAAAGGTAGGTCAGCATCAGGGGCGATGATAAAACGCCTTCCAGACCCGTCAGATGCAGCAGAGGCCTCGACAAGAGGCCTGGGATCAGGCACTGATCAGGAAAGGATGAGTGACGGATGCCCCATGATCCTCTTGAGGCCGGGACGCCTAGAAATAATCAGGAGACTATCATGGGGACAAAATACAAGTCTGTGATGTTGATATGACACATTTCAAGGCCAAGACTCTTGCATCCTAGGAATTACGAATTACCATACTATTCAGAAAATAAAGCATTCGAGTGTAAGCTGGCCTCCCTCCCTGTCCCTTTACTTCTCTGCTTAATGGCCATAGCCTGATGTATTTCTTTTGAACTACCACCCCTTACACTATGGGGAAACATTTCAATGTTTTAAGAAGTAGAAAAACCGAGAAGACATATAAGCAGGTCATTTTAATTCTTTAAGGGGGAAAATGATACTTCTAACCTCTATGAGCACCTGTAGTTAAAGAATCCAAATTTCTATTACTTACTATTATAACTAACAAAAGGAAGCTGCAAACCAGTTTTTTCTCCCTGCCTTGCAGTCAGTGGACACAGAGGAAAATGTGGATGCTTACAGGAAGCATAGTGATTCCCTTGTAGCAGTAACACATTTACTGATACGTTCCTGGATGACGAAAAATAAAAAGCAAAAATATTTGTTGCCCATTTGTAGATGGGAAACCCAGGCTCCAAAGAGGAGAAGGAAATTCCACGAGAGTCTAAAAGTGAATGAAGTGAACCAAGCCCTCCTGTTGACTCTAGTTTTTCAAGTAGATTGCCTTGCATCCCTTCCCCTTGGGAAATACTGCAAGACAGCCAATGGCTCCTCTAGCATCCATGCCCCTTGACATTTGACTTTTCAGTTCCTCCCATAAAAAGGATGATGGTGTGTATTTCTACATTCCTTGATTGGGGTTGTCATGTATCTTGCATTCGTCAATAGGAAGTGAGCCCTTGAGATACCTTGCCTGTTTCCATTCACTCTCTTCCACCTCTTCCACTGCCAAGGGAAGAGCTACCTTAGCTACCACGTGGTTCAGCTGAAGCAGATTCACTCCTTCCTCTCTGCACAGCTTATAGCAGCTGACCTAAAGGAGTCCACAGCTGCATGAGAAATGGCACTAGCAAAACAACATACTCTGTAATGGATTATTATTTACATGGACAAAATGAACAATGTGCATAATCCCCAGATGATATATTTTCAAATATTATTAAAACAGACTGTATAATTAGTCAATTAGAACAAATATGTAAATTTCATATTTTGTGAAGGGGGAGAAAATGTTCAAAATTATTCTCTAGCTTTGACCCTTTTTTATTTTTTAACAGTTTTATTGAGAGATAATAGAAATACTATAAATTCACCTCTTTTGTGTGTACAATTCAACAAATTTTAGTGTATTGACAGAGTTGTACAACCATCACCAGAATCTAATTTTAGAACCTTTTCATACCCCTAAAAAGAAATATCGTGCTGACTTAGAGTCACTCTTACCCCTACCCTAGCCCTAGGCAACTGCAAATCTACTTTCTGTCTCTACATATTTGCTTTTGGGGCATTTCATATAATTGGGTCATATAATATGTGTTCTTTTGTGTCTAGACTTCATCTTTTTAAAGGAGTGAAAAATGGAATCACTATGATACAGAGATTGGATATTTTGAAATTTAACAAAAGTTGTTTAAGAGTATGCATAGAAGTTATTTCTAAAAGAAGGTGAACTCAGGGTTGTTAGGAAAATTTAGCATGGATAAAGTCTGTTGCTTTACTTACAATGCACTAAACCATTTCATGACACAAAGAAGATTAAACAGAATCCATACAAGCACACATCATATAGAGTTGCATTGAGATACATTTCACAAGTTTGACAAACGCCAAATAATCTTTTTATGGCGGGCCAGTCTGTGAGTCCTATGTGATAAAGGGAACATAGTCTTTGGAACACGAAATAAGCGCAGAAGGAAAAAAAAATTGTTCAAAAACACCCTGGTAGTTATTTCCAAACTTATTTCAAATTCAGGCTTTGCATCTCCTATAGCTTCTAGGAGAAATATGAAAACCTGCTATATATATATATATATATATATATATATATGTGTGTGTGTGTGTGTGTGTGTGTGTGTGTAGACAAGGACTCAATACAGATAAGTTTAAATGACCTCACCTTCTTAAATGACACTGTTCAACTCATTTGAAACAGTCAGCCATTCCTGTTTTGTTTTGTTTTTTTTAAAGGAATTCCTTTATTTTTATTTATGTATTTATGGTTGTGTTGGGTCTTCGTTTCTGTGCAAGGGCTTTCTCTAGTTGCAGCAAGCGGGGGCCACTCTTCATTGCGGTGTGCGGGCCTCTCACTATCGCGGCCTCTCTTGTTGCAGAGCACAGGCTCCAGACACGCAGGCTCAGTAGTTGTGGCTCACGGGCCCAGTTGCTCCGCGGCACGTGGGATCTTCCCAGACCAGGGCTCGAACCCGTGTCCCCTGCATTGGCAGGCAGATTCTCAACCACTGCGCCACCAGGGAAGCCCCACCATTCCTGTTTTTATGTAACATAAATCTGAAACCAAACACTGAAATAACATGTAACAAACTTACAGGTATTTTGACTGCTCAGAGACATATGGCCAACTTTCTAGGGAAGCCCTAAGTGTCTTCACAAATATAAGTTGTAATTCTTGAAGCTTACAAAGAATAATATATTTTAAAAAGAAACAGTTAAACATGTAAGGCACTTCTGATAAAATACACCTTCAGTTAGATAAAGCAGTCCATTGAAATTAGGAGCAAGAAAGTCAAGAGTAATATCATGATAACTTCATAAATCCAAGTGGAAACGGAAACCTGTATGAAATTAAATGACAAAAGAATAACTTGCAATGTTCACCAGCATATTCAAACTCTCCTCATTAAGTAGCCCTGTTTAATAGTAGCTGGGAGTGGCTCCAGATGGTGTCAAGTATCCAGGGTCCTGGTAGATATGACCCCTGTAACGACAGACCAAGAGCCTTTCCTTCATTGCTGTGCATTAGTTAAACATGCTGATGAAAGATGCACCTGGAGCTCTTTGGTCCATCTGCCCTCATATTTCATCTCTGAGTTCTCTGGTTCAAACTCAGGGGGTTCATCCCTGACCTACCCGGTGCTGAGTTTGAGTACCCCAATGCTACATTAATTAGAGTACATGTATCAGCATGTTAACATGATATTTAATGTGTAAAGGAATAGTTAGCAGAAATTATACATTTATACTTGCAATGGAATAGTGAGGAAAATAAATTTTTTCTTGCTACAACACATATGGTTCCACTTTCATGGTTCCGTTGGTCTCCCGGGTTAATGACATCCCACCATATGCCCAAGAGCAAAGAGTGATGGAACTGACATGCTGCTCAAACGGACTGAAACAGGCAGAATCGTGTGTCCTCGGCCATAAAATGCCATTCAAGTGACCCCATAAGCTGACATCTGCCCACATATTGTAGACATTTGGGGCCAAGTTGCCCATTTGTTTCTTTCTGATCTAAATGTAAATATTATACATGAAAACATTTACAAGTACAGTCTTCTTTCTTTTTTAGAGGCTGAGGAAAGGCCAGGTCAGCTGGGTACCAGTTACAACCTTACTTTTAAGCTTGACTTTGTGATACTTTCAATGTGTCTTGATAAATCATATGCTTTGCTTCAAAACAATTAAGTCCTTGTAATTGACATGAAAACTAGTATGCAGGGTTTTTTTTTTCCCTCAAAGTACAAAACAACCCTTTGAAAACATAATGTAATCCTTGCAAGTAAATAGGCTTTTCAATCAGTAGTTCTGGATCCTGTTTGATCCCTGCTTTTATGTGATTAAATCTCTCTACCTTGCTTGCCAGTGTTATTCCACAGAGCACCTGAAATCTGATGAGAACAGAGGGAAGTGTAGAGATAGGCAGTTTCTTGCTTCTTTCTCTCAGTAAATTTGCTTACAAAAAATGAAAAATCTGTCAAGGTGATGTCACTGGTGTTCTCGTTTATATTTATTCAAATGAGCTATTTCCTTATTGACAAGTAGCAAGATAATAATACTAAGAATCCAGAGTTCAAACACTGCTGCTCAGTGTGATATTGGGGTTTTTGAACAAGAGAAATCCTGCAGGTGAGAGTCACAATTTCTGTACTAAACTTAATACCTTTATACATTCATCTCATTAGCATCCTATGTTCAAAGAAGAAAATGTGGCGTTAAGTGACACTAAGTAATGATACTGAAAGAAAAATAAAATTTGCAAGAAATTTTACCCCTTCATGAGATTATTATGGTTTTTATTTGGGGAATTAAGTTATGACAAATCTGCCTGCTACTGTTTCTCTGTGGAGAAAATACAGTTTTAGCGGAAGATGGCTGATAACGTGTGATCATAATGCTATGTTCCAAGCATCCCGCTGAGTAAATTCGTTTGGTAGCCACATTACATGGTACCTAATCCGAGTATAGACTCTGATGGTTCACATATGGCCTCCTCTAAACAGTCACAGAAGCAATCAGACAATTCAGCTGAAATTGTTTTACTGTCGTGTGTATCTGTTACAGCTAAACACTGAGTAACAAGTAATGAAAGCAACAGAAAACTACAGTTGATAGTTATTATTTTTTCACCATGCATGATTATAGAGTTCTATGGCTTTCTTTTGGAAGTCGAATAACATCGGAGTCTTTTCCATGACTTATAAGGTCCTATGTAATCTGTCTCCTGTCTGTTCCTCCCAGTTCCTTCCCAGTTCCCCTTGCTCATTCTGTGTGGCTGCATAGATTTCCTTAAAGTTCTTTGCCCAAACCAAGCCTGCTCCACCTTCTAGGCTTTGTACACACTGTGCCTTCTGCCTGGAATGGTGTGGGGTCACTCCCTCTGTCTCTTCAGCCCTTGACTCAGATGGACTTTCCTTAACCCCCTAACTACCACAACACCCTACTTGCCCACTGTGCTTTATCTCCTTAATGTGTTTCTCCTTAACCTTTTTCTTCAGAGCACTTATCATTTCTTGACATTTATCATACCTTTATTTTCATAGTTTCTTCCGTCTTCTTTTCCCACAAAGAAGAAAGTACCATAAAGGAGTTATGTTTTGTTTATGGTCTTATTAGTATTTTATTAGATGTATACTAGATTTACCTTAGTTTTAATAATGAAATGCTTTTTCTCTATGCCTTTCAATAAGTAGTATTTTTCTGTTATAAGATAAAAAATGTTCTGTGTTCCAAATATATCTCCTTTCAATGCATGGCCAGTATACATTCTTTTCATATATTAATACCATGCCTCTTTATACTTAATGCAGAAGAGATCTAGCCTATAATATATTGTTACTAAGGTATTTTATTTTTTAAAACTATAGTTCATTCTTTAATTTGAAAAATGTTTATTAAATATATATTATATGCCAGACATTATAGTATTACTTCAGTTTATCTTCAGATTAACCTTCTAGGGTAAATACTATGATTAACAGCATTTTACTGGGGAAGAAACCAATGAAAAGAGAACTGGGATTTGAACCCACATCATGGGGACTAGAATCCAGACCCCTAGCTTCCATACAATGCTGTTTCCCATAGCTTATCTGGGATATGCAAAATGCAGGGAAAAGTCAAAGTGACAAAAATGAGCAGTGTTCAGATAATGGAGAGCAGTGTAAGTCATTTTCCTTCTTAGAGTTTCTCTAAGAAGAGAAGAGAAGTGGACAAAGGATTTTACTTAGGAGACAGTCCTTAAAAAGTTCATTCTGGTTGCATTTTGGTAAATGGATTAGAGAAGGAATAAGCCCAAAAGTTAGGAGGTTGATACAGTAACCTAGGTTATTTTAGCATGACTGGGGGGATAACAGTGGACACTGAGAACATTTAAGCACATTTGAGAGCTCTTTAGATGGTAAAATGGCCAGAATTTTGTGAGAGGATGTCAAGATAATGCCTGGGTTTCTGGCTTGAGTGAATAGAGAGCTAGTTTCAGCCGCAGGAACTGGGGACATAGACAGGGAGGCACATAGTCAGGTTAGTCCTGTCGAGTTTGAGAGCCCGACGGCATTCACGTGCAGCTGTACCTGTAGGCAGCTGCATATGTAGGTCCGAAGGCCAGTAGAAGATCTGAGCTGAAGCACAAACTTGTAGGTTCAGGTATTGAAATCAAATCAAAGCACAGCGTGAGGGAATGGATTGAGAAGAGGCTTAGAATCTTGGTGACTTCAAACACTGGAGGGTCGAGGGGAGGAGAAGCACCCGAGTGGCACTCTACAAGACTGTGTGGTAATGGAAGTCAAAGGAAGAGAATTTCATGAAAAAAAAAAGAAAAAAGGATAGGGCACCAAGCCAAATATTGCTGGGAAGCTAAGTTAGTCAAGACCTAATGAATGTGGATTGGATATGGTATTATAAAAGATGTTTGGGTATAGTGTTCAAGGCCATAGTCAGGTTACAGAAAGTTGGGGCATATTAAATGGGAAATGAGGAAGAAGAAAAGGCATAAGCATATCTTTCAAGATGTTTGGGGGACTTCCCTGGCGGTCCAGTGGTTAGGACTCCATGCTTCCACTGCAGGGGGCGCAGGTTTGATCCCTGGTCTGAGAACTAAGATTTTGCATGCTCTGCGGTGTGGCCAAACAGACAAACAAACAAAGTTTCGTTGTTGGGGGAGAGAGCAAAGAAAGAGTCACAGCCTTAGGTGGAGAGGGATTTGAGGTCATGGAAAGTTTTGAAGATTATGGAAATGATGTGAGTAGGTATGAATGATAGCAAGAAGCCGATAAAGAGGGAGGATTTTAAGTTACAGCTAACAAAGGTTTTAATTTAGCCAAGAGTGGAGGAATTTGGAACACGGGGTAGTAGAGGCTGACATTATAGGAAGGAAGGAGAAAATATTAGGTATAGTTGCAGTTTATGTGTTGATAAGGCATACTGGATTTCTTCCCTGGAAGAAAGTAATGCCATGTTCTTAGAATCACTGAGCATGTTTGAGGAGAATAGAAAAGGTTTATCAAAGACTGCAAGGAAAGAGGAGAGACAGTAGGCTAGAAAAACAGACTGCCCGGCAGCACCGAGAGTCTGGATGAGATTGGAGACTAAATTTGTGAGGCACGCAGTCTGCACATACGTGTGATTGATTCCAGTAGAATTTGGCAGCCCAGGTATATACATAAAGAATATTGACAGTTGGATTCATGTAGAGGTGGGGTTTCCATGATGGGTGAATCAAAAGGAAAATGGAGGAAGTAAGTTGAAGATACTGGTAAGAAGGGTCTCAAGTGGAAGTAAAGGTATTAATAGGAAGATGCTGATAAGTAGGAGGAATCAGAGCAGTAAGAACTAGAGCACCGTTGTCCAACAGAACTTCCTTTAATGATGGAAATGTCGTAGATCTGTATGGTTCAGTGCAGTGGCTGTGAGCCACATGGGGCTATTGAGCACCTGAATGTGGCTAGTGAGACTGAGAAACTGAATTTTAACTTCTATTTATTATTTAATTAATTTAAGTCTGAATACGTACACGTGGCTAGTGGCTACCATCTTGGGCTGGTTAAGACTAGGGGTCCTGATGAAGACAAAGAACTAGTACATTAGGTTAATTAATGGAGAAGCAGAAGAATGGGGGACTATGTTTCAGAAAGTGATGTATAACATTGTTGTTACCTACCCGACATCTGTTCCCCTTCTCTTCTAAGTCACTCACCTTTTATTTTGGTATTTATAGTTCCTTCATGCAGCCTGTATATGATAGGCAGAGCTAATTCTACTGGCTCTAGGGGTTTAGGTGTATGTCTTAGGCCTCTGCTAATCGGTATACAGTAATCCAGTTATGAGCCAATGTTTCTAGTTCACGGGTGAGTATGGAACCCAGTTTGCATCAGTGAGAGTGAAGATCTTTTCTGGATGTTCCTGGAAAGGGACTTACTTTTACCTTCTTAATGGTGGGGCACAGAGTGAAGTCCAGAACAGCACATAATTTTCCACCCTGAAGATTCCGCTGAGGAAGGCAGGGGATGGATATGGAAAGACACTGGGTTGAAGAAGACCATATCGAGTCACTGAATCCATCTAGCCTGAAAGTCTCTCCAACCAATGGGCTTTTCTGTTTCATAAACCAATAAATTCCCTTTACAGTTTAAACCATCTTTTGTTACCTGCAATATACAGAGGCTTAACTGATATCAGTGGTGTGTCTGAATTTACAATTTCAGACATGGAAAAGTTGCAGGAGTTGAAGTCTAGATTGTGGTATGGAGTGGTGATTAAGTAGATGGTGGAGTGGAATTGAAGGTCAGTGGAGGTCAAGAGGTCAGCATTTGAGAGGCCAGAATGTTGACGGCTGTCCTTGGCATCCATGATAATGCCAGGATTGTGGGTGAAGCAGAACCATGAGTTAGCTTTCAGATCTTTAGAGAAGTAGGCATTGACTGAGATTTCAGTGAACATAGTGATGAAATGAGTGTGGGTATTGCTGAATGACATCCAGCCTTCTTCCCTTCCTCCTTTCCTCTCTCCCTTTCTTAATGTATGTTTTAAAAATGATTTAAAATGGCTTTAAAAATGTGCATATTGTAGCAATATAAAAGAAATAAAAAGAATCATAATGCAAATGGAGGCAAAGGAAATATGAAGCTTGGGGAGATAAGACAAAACCAATACAAAGTCAATACACAAAATACACACTAGAACATGCAGTACATTGGCTGGAGCTAAGCCATAATTTGGCTTTTAGTTTTCTGTTCATTTATGGTCCAGTCTCTGTATTTTCTATTTCAAAAGCTTTCACGAGGCCAGGCAGCTATACCAGTTTAGCTGTCCTTGAATTAGCAGTTTGTATTAAGTGCCCAAGGCCACAGAACTAGTGATGGACCCTGATTCTGAAGAAAAGGTTCCAAATTTCCAGCCCCAAAGGCTTCTGACTAGACCACATTGCATCTCAAACAGTGATTTTGCGGTAGACATCCTTTTTCCTGGACTGCAGGGCCACAGGAAAACCAAAGGGCTCCTGGGGTATTTTTGTTCGTGATTCTGAATCCTGGTGACTGAGAATGGAAAAGAGTCTGACGGACAGACCAGGCCCCTGATGGACCATGTCTGGACGGTCTGACCTGGGAGAGGAAGCACTGCTTCCCAGCCGCTGATCTCCAGGGAGGCCCTGTGCTAAGGCAGCAAATGTTCGACATGTCAGGATTAAGGTGGTTTGGCAGAAGCTTGAGGCGGGAAATGCAACACGCCAGCCCCTGCCAGACCTGGCCAATTTGTGCCCTTGGTGGCTTGAATGATAAACATCTGGCCACATCCTGTCAAGGAGCATTTTCTCTGCTCACTGCCTCAATTCACCTCTCTACCCCTGCCCCACCTGTCTCGAGCTCTGAAATCCTGCTGAAGTCCAATCCCCGTTTTATCCAAGGAGTCAATATTTGAGAGACAAAAACATCTCACTGCAGACGACTTAAAATGTCAGGGATCAAAGCCACCATTTTCCTTCTCATCTATTTCTGGATGTATTCTTCCTCACAAGGAAGGGCTGCTGGGGAAGAGATGGGGCCTTCCATGTCGGTTTTGAGTCCCTGAGGTGTGTCCACAGTTATTTTGAGGTAGATAGGGAACAAACACAAGCACTGCCCTGTTTTCTACTGGTCATGTAAGTCCTCTTGAGGGACTCTTGGGTGGAAAAATTGTGGTGATTACGTGCAATGGCAACCTTCCCACATTTCTTCTAACAGCTGTTCTTAAACATCGTTGGGATTCCAGTTCTTTTGTTGAAAGCGAAGGGCTTACCCCACAGATGAATGCACATATGCTCATACCCCAGCATCTCACCTGACATTTCAGGGCGGGAGTTGTGAGCCCCTAGAGGAACTCACGCTTGAATCACCAAAGGAAGAACTTCCGTTCTCTGTGTCTGTTTTGGCCACAGTTCAGGCAGTGTCAAGTAGATGGCTCTAAAAATAGATTGTGGAAAAGGACACCAGCCTTCTCAATGTCCAGAGACCTAAATTCATGTCCCAGCTTCATCACCTACAAGCTGTGTGACCTTGGGCTCTATGTTAGTTTCCTTAGTGTAAAATGAGGATAATAATGTCTTCCCTGCCCATCTAATAGAATATGAGGATCAAATAAGAAATATATGAGATGTTCTATATAATCTAGAAAGAATAAGACCTGCGTAACAGGAAACAGGATCTGAGTAACTGATTTTTGAAGGTTGTCTATGCCTTGCCCTCACACTGTCCCGTCCTCCTCAGGGCTGGTGCTGAATGCTCATCTCCTACCTTCTCTTAACTGGGTGAGTTTCCTGTGTGTGCCAAGCTCTGGACCTGCCTTACCAGTTTCTACCATCTTCATTGCATTGCTTGTGTCCAGAGTCTGTTACTAGAGACTTGCTCTAAAAAGGGATCATTGGGAGATAATAATCAAAAGATTTGTTAATGGTTTGATAATGAATTAGGCTCAATATTAACAATTGATTATTTATAAAGGACATATATCAGAGCCAAGTGCAACGATTCTGACTTCTTCATTTCCACCCTCCCAACATACACACACAAATACACACAATGAATTAAAACGAATCTTCTTAAACTAAAGAAGACAGCAGATATTTTTATCCCCGTTTTATCCCACGTAGGCGTGGGCCTGGGTCACAGACCCAACGCTGCCTTCTTCCATCATGTAGGGTCTTAGAATTAACGTATATTGTTCTACAACTTCCTGCGCAAGAATCTTGTCCCTAGCCTCTCATTAGGACTGTATTAAAAACTGGGGTGTGTGTGGTTACCTGATATATTTTTTAAAATAAAATCATATATAAGAATAATAAATATCATTATTAAATAGGAATGGTGATGCTTTCCATCCATATCTTGCACAGAAAGCTCTTACGTGTATTATTCTGCACCTCGCCGTGTCACAATGGCACATACATTAGCAGAGCTGATGGGCTTCACTGGGTGAAGAGAAGCCAGCCTGATGGAGGGGGTAGAGAAGGCAAAGGCTCCATCCACTCCTGTTAGAGATGAGAGGCTGGGAACCCCCAAGTCGGTGGGACAAGGCCCTTCCATGCCCAGGATGGGTGCTGCCATAAGGCAGGGCCGAAAAGTGACAGGAGGGGTTCTGGGATTTCACGTCGAGACAGGTCCATGTCCGAAGAAGCTGTGCTCTTCTCCAGCTCATCTGAGAATGCTTTGCCAAGTTGCGTTCTTTGTTTTTACCCTGTGAGGCAGTAGGGAGTTTGTTTTTTGCCTGTGACAAAAGCCATAACCTTCAGGATGTTGTTGAATGAACAGGCCTAGACTATGTTTAGGTCCCAACTCAGGCCCTGGGGCTCGCTTCTTATTTCCGTCCTACTGGTGAAGAGCTGAAGAGGCCAAAGGGAAGGAAAAGGGTTAAAAGAGGAACACGGTAGATACTGTTCACAAGTTAGTCCTGCCTGAAAGCGCACCGGACCTCCCTGATTTGTGCCCTGGAGCGCCCTGTGGACTTCGGGTCCTTGATTCCACTGTCTCCATGGGCTATGCCATGCCCCGCACAGGCATTCACTCCTATCAGCCACTTTCGGAATTTTATTATATCCTTATTAAATCTTTGCAGGCTTTACTGCAGAATCCAAGTTTTGAGAGCAGAATGGTTTCTTTTTCCATGCAAAGG
This sequence comes from Balaenoptera acutorostrata, assembly GCF_949987535.1. NCBI lineage: Eukaryota > Metazoa > Chordata > Mammalia > Artiodactyla > Balaenopteridae > Balaenoptera > Balaenoptera acutorostrata. Next base: position 59,847,841 of record NC_080083.1, read on the forward strand.
GAGGGAAAAAAAGTATCTTATGCAGTAAAAGTGAAGAAATCTGAGGAGCCCTGTTTAAGTGTTTTCCTCTTTTCCTCTGGAGCCCCCATCTCTTCTTCCATGGGCAGCAGAAATACCATGACGATGGGACCCAAAATACTTAAAAACATTTTAAAGTTACCACCGAAAGGAGAAAACGGTACATTTACACTCGTCTTTCTCCACTTAATGGCATTCCCAGAGATGCCTTGTCCCCCTTGGGCCATAAATTGAGACATCACTCAACAGTTGTCCTGGCGAATTTCCCCCAAAAAGGCCACTTATGAAGTGACTAATCACATTGGAGGCTAATTTCCTGAACATTTACAGCCATTGGGGTGTGGTGGGAGGGGATTAGGAGACTGTGAACCTAGGATATGATCCATTATGTCCCCAGACTGAGGACCCAGCTCTGGCTCATCTCTGCATCCTCTCCAAGGAGATGGGGCCGCTTTTTCTCTCCCATCAAACTGCAGAAATCACTGCGTGGTCAGGCAAAGCCAACATATTAGGAGCCTTAGGCTAAGACATGCAAAAGCCCTGGTATTTCTGGTCTGGAACGGACATTAACGTCCCCCTGGGCAGCTGTCATAAGAGCGCTGGGGTACACTCGAGGTTGGAGAGGAAATGAAGATTATAAGTGTAATGTAATATTCATTTCCCCGAATTTGGATAACCCAGTGACTAAATCAGGGAAGTCTTAATTCTGAACCCTACACAGAGGCTCTTCATATTTCAGAGCTCACTGTCTGATCCACCTCTTTCCCCTACAAACTTTCTGCTTCTGGAAAGGAGCTTGGCTATAGGGAATGCTTTTACCATTCATGTTCTGCTGGAAGTTTATTGCATAAAGTAATGGGCCTGACCCTCTTTGGAAGAGGGGAGCAGACAACAAGCTTTTTGGAGACGTGTGGACCTTACCCCCACCTCTGAGGTACCAAGTAGGAACAGAGGGCTGGCATCCTGCCCTGTGCTTGCTACCCACCTTCATGTGCCAATATGGTCTCATCCCCACTGCTGTTTTTGGTCAAATGGCAGCCCTACAGTAATCCAAATAGGAGCTTAGAAAGCGTGGTATGCTTATTCAATGATTATGTATATAGCACCTTTTCATCTCTTGCAAAGTCTAGGATAGGGGGATATCCACTAACAACTGCAGACTTAAAGGGATGTAAAAAGAAAGGAACACAGTTAAAGAGAGCATCACCTAGTGTCATGCCTTTCACCTGAGATGTGCTAACAGGACTGACGGAGATTCCGGCTACCAGAGCATGAGTAAATCAGTGCATATCGCAAGATGAGTCAGCAAATCTGAGACACCATCTCTTTGGTAATGGACTGCTCTTTAATTTTTTGCCCCCGGATATTCAGTTTGAGTTGAGGGAGAGTGCAGGGTGTTCTGTCCGTGAACTCCAGCCACGGAGAAGGGCGAAGAGAAGTGGGGTGTGGGGAAGAGGGAGCAGCTAATGTGCCCGAGCGTCTACGAGTGTAAAGTCACGTACTGGAGTGTTGTGCTGCCAACAAGAATTAAAACACGCAGGTGCCTTTATGCAGAAGTGACCACATTATGCAAGGCGGCAGAACAAAACTCCTGTACTGGCAGTCAAAGGCTCTTTGAATATGACGTTCCTACAAAATGACTGATTCCAAGCGAAGAAAATTCTGAAGTGTTTCTGAAGAATTCAGTTGACTTTGTGAGCCTCACAGCCTCTGCTTACCTCCCTTGATTAAAATTCTCAACCTAGTTTTCTAAAGGCGTTTCCAGAGGCTAAGAAAGCTCATCACAAAGTTTTTCTTCTTATACAGAATTAAAAAGGTTTATAAGAATGATAAAAATTGAAATTAATATTGTATCCCTGAACATGGGAATCAGTAGAATTAGACGAATACATACATGAATTAATAATGGTATTTATGGTGGGCAGTGAGAAGGGAATTTTTTTGTTTGTTTGTTTTTTGGTTTTTTAAAACATCTTTATTGGAGTGTAATTGCTTTACAATGGTGTGTTAGTTTCTGCTGTATAACAAAGTGAATCAGCTATATGTATACATATATCCCCATATCCCCTCCCTATTGCGTCTCCCTCCCACCCTCCCTATCCCACCCCTCTAGGTGGTCACAAAGCACCAAGCTGATCTCCCTGTGTTAAGTGGCTGCTTCCCACTAGCTATCTGTTTTACATTTTGTAGTATATATATGTCCATGCCACTCTCTCACTTTGTCCCAGCTTACTCTTCCCCCTCCCCATGTCTTCAAGTCCATTCTCTACGTCTGCATCTTTATTCCTCTCCTGCCCCTAGGTTGTGAGAAGGGAATGCTTTACTCTATCTTAAAAAATTATTTTATTCAGCAAAAACACTTGTGAAAGAAAGATGTGATAATGAGTAAATTCCTAGGAAGCTTAGAGTCTAGGAAAGACGTACAGATGTCTACAAAGACCAATAAGACGTGACAGAAGAGTTTATCTACTGTGAGAGCACAGAAAAGGGAACGCTTAGAGCATGGTTTATTGACATTCTATTTTAATTTAAATTATAAGTGTGACACAACACTGATTTATCAAATGTCAACAAATAAAATACTCATTGATTGATTATACTGAAGCCACTTCTAATAGTCATGCGATCCATCACTAGGCTGTCCAGAGCATGGGCTCCATTGGGTTTTAGTCTGGTCTCTGCCACTTCTTTACTGTGTGACCAGGGACAACTTATTTTACCTCTTTTTGCCTCAGTTTTCCCATCTTTACAGTGGGAATGATAACAGTGCCTATCCCACAGGGTTGTTCTGAGTTTTAGGAAAGTCTATGTAGGAAAGTGCTTGGGACAAACAGGTATTCAATGGATTAGTTATTATTGCAATATTATCATCTCAACATAATGTATAATGAATGCTTTTCTGCTTTGGATATACAAGAGAACAGCAACAACCAAAACCAATAAAACTTTGTTGAGATTCTAAAGGTTGATTCTGAATATTATCAAATCTGAACAGTGTCCAGGGAATATATACTGATGAATCTTTTGTATAGTGATAATGAATACACACAAAGTCATGCATGAGCCCCAAGAAACCACAGAAATGTGATGGTGGGATTTGCTCTTGTCTAAAGGATGGACCAGTAGCTAAATTATATTAAAAAAAAAGACTCTTTCTCTCCCTTCCCTCTTCCTTCCCACCCATCTTCTTTCTTTGCTCTACATCTTATTCCTTTTTTTTTTTTTCCATCCTTACCCTGTAAGTGAGTGATTTGAGGACATGCTCTAAAGGAACTGTAGTTATCTAACAGACGTGCAAGAAATGGCCATGTAGAGTGAGAGAAACTAAGCACAATATGTTCTTCTAAGGTGGCCACGACAGGAGGAGCAGAGGGAAGAGGCAGTTATGGCAGGATTTGCCTTGGAGGTGATGTTTGGGCCAAATCTGAAAACATGAGGAAGAACTGAGCTTTCAGTGAAGATGGTGCAGAAGAGAAAGGTCGATTAAATGATCATACCTTTCAAATATGTTGATGGCGATTCAAACATCGTGTCTTTCATGGTACCGTGACTTTATCATGTTACTCTCGACAAGAAAAAAATATTTTAATCCTTCTAGATAACTAGGATTGAAGTGATTACACAATGTCATTCTCAAATTTTAATTTAAAGAGAAATGATGTGAGATAATATTTCTTGAGAATTTCAAGGGAAGCTGGAATGCAACATATTCCTCTGTTTTATCTACCATCAATTTCTTAACTTCATCTTTGTATTTTATCTGCATAAAGGCTTTTACTTTTTAAAGGGTAATGGTCCCAATTGGAGATTTATAAGCTGGAAAGAGTTAGTTCCTCTCCAAAACAGACATGAGGAGTTGAAGTATTGAGGGCGGATCGAGTTTAAGTGCTTTTAGTGTTTATTTGAGTAAAACAGGTCCACTTTTCGTGCGTTTACCTAATGGCATTTCAGAGAAAGAGAAGAAAGTTTATAGCAGAGAGAAATCTTACTTATTGAGGGATTTGTGTGACAGGCAGTCACTGAATCAGACAAAATAAATTAACAAAAATTTAATTAGCTTGTATCATTCTTGTCAAAACTGACAACTAAAACATGGAGAAAAGATCATGTTTTCTCCAGAGAATGTTTTATTTCTTTTTTTCTCTTCTGAAAAGGAACTTTGACTTATACAACTATTTATAGATTCTGCATGGACTGCTGTTTTCTCCATTTCAGGAAGATTCAAGAGTTAAGTCACAAGTGATAGGGGACTTTCTCCCCACTCCCCACCCAGGGTCCATAGAGCCTCTTGTCTAATTGTACGCATTCCAGCTGCAGGGTTTGCTATCGGGGCCCATCTCTTTTTCGTGGTGTTTCTGAATAAGAACAGAAGACCCACCACTTAGTCAAGCTCTATCTACCAACTCAGCAGTGAGCTCACCAGAGAGTATTGGCAAGATGATTCTAAAGCAAGTCATTACAACCGCTCAGTCACTTGACTTGGGCGTTGTCCATCCTTGGGACCACTCAGGGAAATTGCTCCCTCCCTTGACCCCTCCCCTACCCCACTGCTGCTACAGGATCAGCAGACCTTGGAGCTGCCTACAAGAAATGGCTGATAAATGCTGAAATCACATATGTCATTTAGATATAGAGGTGACACACTTAGGAAGAACATCATTATTCGGATTCCCCCATCCTCTACAAGAAAAAAAATACATTTTTTACTTACTCCATAATCAATTTAATCAACTTATATAATCAAATTACTCCATAATCAATGATTCTCTGCTGGGGGTGCATTTGTCTCCCTCCCCCGGGGACACTTGACAATATGTAGAGACATTTTGGGTTGTCACAGATGTGCTAGGGGAGCTGCTGACCTCTACTGGGTAGAGGCCATGGCTGCTGTCAGATATTCTGCAGTGTACAGCTCAGCCTTCCACAACAAAGAAGGATCCAGTCCCAATGTCCAGAGTGGTGAGATTTTTGAAACCCTGGTATAAGTGAAAGTATTACATAGTATTCAAGGCATAAAACCTAGAGAAAAGTTGAGGTTTCAGATGATTTACTTATTATTGTATCCTTGCTTATGCTGTTTATTATACTAAACCCATCATGAATATAAACCTTATTGTATGTATGTTCTTATTGTATACACAGCTTGGGACCAACATACCTGTTAGTTAGCTTTGCCTCCCGAGATACCATTAACCCCTCAGGGAAACCCCAAACATTCAGTTTGCTTGTGTCCCTCATGAGTCTAACAGAGAGTCGGATTGTCTGTAATCAGCACCTCTGGTTGGAAACAAAACTGATTTCCAATCAGAGGTGAAGCAGTCATGGTTTGTGAAATGTCAAGGGGATTTTGGAAACTGTGCCTTTTGGCAAATACCACTGCCTGGAAAGGCATCTCATTTATAAAGTGTGGGTTAGGCTTCAAGGGGGCTAGGCTGTGAGATAGGAGGGGGATTGCGTTTGTACAAAAAGTCCTAGAAACACAGAAAGTGTCATTTTTTTAAATAAAGTAATTATCAATTTTATGAGCAGGAATAATAATTTTCAGCCTAAGAGTACAACTAGAATATGTATTTTCCCTAACAAAGCAACATTTGTTCTCTCCCACTTTCTCTTTTCTCACTTTTTTTTTTTTTTTTAAATTTCTCCCCTTTATGGAGAAATGTTGAGTGAACATTTACTTAGCAATTAGGACTTCATGGCAAAACTTTCAAAGCTGTGCTAGGCAGAGAGTCAGAACCTACATTTGGTGGTAAGGTTTTAAGTGCCCACAATGAACAGGAGTCTGTACAGTTTTCCTGTCCCTCACTGGGTGGCTTTAACACCATTTCTAGAAACAAAAGGATGACTATGGGGGATTAGTTGTAGAACCTGTCTGGGAGAATTTTGCTCTCAGATTTTATTAGAATTTCTATCAGCATTTCCATTATTTAGAGACACCCTCACTTGGGTGGTGATTATATGGAAAACAGTAGCAAATGCCAAATAAACTCCAAACCCTGGGTATATTTCTAGACAGTGATCACTGCTTCAGGGATTTTTTTTTTTTTTTTTACTCCACTTTAATCTTTGTTTTCACTCTGAACAAGAGAATAAACTAGGATGGTCTTCGTACTTTTGTTTATATTTTTGTCGGTGGCTGGACTGTCTTGCTGACCTGCATGTGCTTAATCTACTTTGTGGATTAGCCACAGAAGATGTTGCATCCTGGTTTGTTTTTGTTTATTTTAAAAATATGTCTGGCTTCATCACTTAAAAATTATGTGTTCTAGAAGTGCAAATTAATGCTGAGGCAGGCGGAGGTAGCCAGGCCCCAGACAAAACTTTGAAGTGAGAAAAGTTTCATTTAATATTTTTTTCTGTGATTGCCACTTGACTCTAGAGCTCTTTGAGGCTGGCATGATCTTGAGCTACAAAGAATCATTGCCCAGACTTCTCAATTAATAGGTGAGGAGACTGAGGTCTAAACCTGTCTAAGGATACCAGAAATTAGCAGTAGGACTGCGATTAAATGACAAATTCCCTGACTTCTCTTGGAGCTCTTAAAGCTATTAATGGTGATGACCATTTCTTAGGTATGCATTTGAATATATGCATTTATTACATAGGAGGTCCTATTAGTCTAAGAAATTATGACTTGGGTAAATGAGTTCTGGCCCCTTTTCCCCCTGCAAAATTCACGCTCCTTAATTGATCAGCTCTTGGCTGCTGTCATACTGAAAACCAACAGCCTACAGGAATCTGCTTGCTATTACATATGCCTGAAAACGTCTCGTTAATTCACCTAATATTAGCTCTATTTGTGTTTTGTGCCAGGCATTACCTATAAAGCAGTGAACAAAACAAACAGGGATCCATTTTCAAGGAGAGGATAGAGGGGATCTGTTAGAAAAACGAATCTATGCTTGTGGATCACTGAGGAGTGGACATACTTTAATGACTCAAATTTGATTGTAAGAAAATAGGTGTTTTCTAATTTGTTTCAGATTTTCTGCTATCAAAAATATGTTTTATTTTATTAAATTATTATTTATATCTATATTTTATTTAAAGTGAACAAAATGATTTCAGCTTCAAACTTCCGGAAGAATCTGCAGGTAGCTCACAATGAGTAGACTGCATTGTATCACATAAACTAGCTTTTTTATCATGAGTTTGAGGTGGAAAATAAAGAAGGAGGGGGGAGAGAAGGGAGGCGGGGTATGAGTGTAATCCACCCACATCCTGCACAATGTGGAAACCACACACCACCCTGTGAAACTCAGTGGAATGTTAATCTCTCTGATAAAGTCTTATGAATTCTACAATGAACCAAGGTCTCTTTAATAACAAAAGTATCTCAAAATGCCCTCAGTACCATGTATCTGAATATGTTCCCAGCTGCTTGTTGCACTTGATGTAACATAGTTGCCATGAGTCCCTGTCCTCTCAAGGCTGTTTCTGCAGGAGCGGAAAGTGCACACATTTCAGGAGTAAGCCGCCTCGAGATGTTGATTTTAACTAAAATATCTTTAAATTCACAAAAGGAATAGTCTGTTTACCGAGATACTTACCATTTTTGCTGCACTTCATTCCCGATGTTCCAAGTTTCCCCTCTGGGTTTTCTAGCCACTCTTTGGTAGCTCCTACTCTCAGGGAGTGCAAATACCTGATAAAATTTGTTCATGTGGGATATTTGAAGATGTATCTTTATAAGAACCAGGATCCAGGCAAATCAGGTTTATTTCATTTGATAGAAATGCAATATTCTGGTTATCTCTCTAATCACTTTTTTATTGTGTTCACTCAGATCTTATTTATTTGCTTGTTTGTTTACTTTCAGCTTAAAGGGAAGAATCTTTCTATTGCCAGTGCCTAACCCCCTTACTGGCATTTGATAAATATTTGCAAAATGAAGGAATATATGAATAACGTATAAAATGACCTTAAATTTTGGTGACAATAGGTAATTTAGCCACAGTTTATATACCTTAGTGTCCCGGTCACTTCTTATTTATGGTAGTAGTGTCTGTAGTGACTGGGAAAGTGGGAAAGAATCTTTGTCGTACCATTTTCCCCTAAGATGGCTCAGTTGTTGGATAATAAAGAACAAGTTTGAAGACCTAGTAAATAAGTCAAAGGAAAATTTATTAATATTTTTGACTATTCGGCAGATTTTAAATCACATTTTCCTTCTTTTTATCAATGGGAATGATATAAAACATGTGTATAATATTTATTTAACATTTTCTACCATGTAACCAGTTGAAAATTTAGAAAATAATTAAATATCAAGTTAAATATTTGAATAGTTTTATATAATTGAAGTTAATTCAAATTTGGCTCTCAGAGTTCTGAATATAATAAAATAACATTCCGCGGGGGAGAGCACATTTTCAAGTTAATTGTAGACCTGGTTATATTAACTTTTCAACTGTATAAGCTTCTCCATTAAGATTAAAACGAAACATTTGTTTTAATTTTCATAGGAGAAGGTTACTAGAATGGTACGAACATTTCAAATTTTTATGAATCACATTTCTTTATTTTCCTTTGATTTAAATGATTGATGGTAACTTTGAATTTCATGATGAGATGGTCAGCTTTATGTAGTCTCCAGTTATTCAGTTGCAGACTAATCTAGGTGTTGCTATGAAGATATTTTCTAGATGTGATAAAGTCTACAAGTAGCTGACTTTATGTAAAAGAGATTACCCTAGATAGTCTGGGTGGGCCTAATTCTATCCCTTGTACAGCTGTGAGAGCAGAACTGAGATTTTCCAGAAGAATACAAAATTCTGCCTGCGGATTATAGCTTCAGTTTGTACCTGAGAGTTCCAGCCTATCCTTCCTGGTGGCCTGCCCTGCGAATTTCAGACTTGCCTAGCCAGCCCCCATAAACATGTCAGCTAATTCCTAGCAATAAGTCATTTAATATCTACCTCCTAGTAGTTCTGTTTTTCTAGTGAAATCCTGACTGATACACCTGAAAATTATAAAGATGCTCTGTTGTACCTTCTGGTTAATTTTTTAATAGTTAATGAATGTTTTCTTTTAACTCTAAATTTATCACTCCTAATAGTCAAAGATACACAATACTTAATTTCTCAAAAGGTACCTAGGTTAGAAGGAACCCTAGAGCTAATTCTGTAGCAACACGAATAATTCCCAAAGGCTTGGGCTTTTATCTATTATAGCAAGTGTGTATTAGTTATCTATTTCTGTATAGCTTATTACCCCAAAACTTAGTCACTTAAAATGATACACATTTACTATCTCACAGTTACTGTGGGTCAGGAATACAGATCTGGCCAGCTGAGTTCTGTGCTTCAGGGTTGGTCATGGGCTGCACTCAAAGCGTTGGCTGGGGCTGTGATCTCATCTCAAAGGTAAACTGGGGACAGATCCACTTCCAAGCTCACAGGTTGTTGGCAGGATTCAGTTCCTCATTGGTTGTTGGATGGAGGGACTCAGCTCCTTTCTGGCTTTTTGGATAGAGTCCGAGCTCAGTTCTATGCCATGCGGTCCTGGCAGCTTGCTTCATCAGAGCCAGAGAGGGAGAGAGAGAGAGAGATGCGCTGACACTGCAGGCTTTTGTAACATAATCACAGAGGTAACATCCCATCCCTTCTTCCATATTCTGCTCATTAGAAGCAAGTCACTAGGCCCAGCCCCCACCAAAGGGAAGAGGAGTGTCAAGGGTGTGAAAAACAGAGGGTGAGGGTGACGAGCAGCCATCGTAGAAGACTGTCCACCGCATCAAGTTTTCTAAAAATAAGGCACATTTGAATAACATCTATTAGCGGAAGCCCTGAGATGTGCAGTGACGGCAAAGAGAAGCCAGTCTGTGTGAAGAGGAAGAAATCGCGGTCCAGGCCATGAACTTTCAGTTTCCCCCAATGCTTATAGCTTTAGCTGTGATAATAGAAGCAGAGATCTCAAAATGCGTGTTTCACTGACCATTTCTCAGCCCTCTCCACATTCCTCTGTCATTCCTAAAGGCACGACAATAAAAAAATAACCCAGTGTCTGTGGTGGAAGCCAGAGCCAAAAACTATATGTAAAGGATCGAACCCACACTAGGCAAGCACTCAGCAGTGTAAAGGAAGAGATTCGAGAAGGAGGATCAAGGATTTGGATATCTGGGTAAATATACAGTAACTCTAATTAATAAAGCCGAGTAGTGTGTGTTGGCGAAAGGAAAAGTGTTAGGGTGATGAGGAGGAAACAAACCAGTTGGGGTCTGGAAATGTTTGCTCCAGGCCCATGGATGTTGCCAAAGCACTATTTTGAAAGGTACCAACATCAGAGAATTCCTCAGGGGAAATTCTTGTGCTGGGAAGAAGGCTGTTTTATATGTGAAAAACACCTTCATATTTCAGGTCACAACACAGCAGTTCTGATGAAACTGGTTTGCAGAATGTAATCCTTGTCAACCCACTTTCTTCTTGGCATTATAGAGTCTCAGAGTTATAAGACAATCTAAATATCATGTGGTTCAACCTCTACCCCAGTGCAGTATTCTTTTCTACCATGTTGATTGAAGGTCATCTGTATCTTCTTGAGGCGTCTAGCGATAGGGAATTCACTGAGTCCTGAGGCAGTCCTTTCAATATTAGACCTATTGCATTGACGTAATATTTAGTTCATGTCCAGTTGAAATCTGCCCTCCTGTCTGATTGATTACTTGGTTCTAACTTGGCTCTCAAAGGGAGCACAAAACCAGACTATTCTCTATTCAGTGTCATGGACTACCATGTACTAAAAATACTTCTATGAATTTTTCAGTCTTCCTCTACAACCTGTATGTCTTCCATGATACATCGTGTTTTTCTTTGTATGTCACACCTTCCCACAGCTCTCCCCTCTCTCTATAGGATGTTTCTTTTAATAAGTTCTAATTTGGCATGGTTCATCTTAAAATACAAGCGTCTGATTTGGAGATATCACTCCTGGATATAAAAATCAGCAGAGAACTCTTCTTACATGGTGTAAACAATAATGATGTTAGGGTTTGGGGCAGTAAATATTATATCATTAGTTCATTTAAATTCCTGAACAATGAAAATTCTCCCTGAACCTTTCTTCCTTTCCTCCTTTCTTTCTTCCTTTCCTTCTCTCTTTCTTTCTTTCTTTCCTTCTTCCTTTCTTTCTTTCCTTCTTTCTTTCTTCCTTTCCTTCTCTCTTTCTTTCCTTCTTCCTTTCTTCCTCTCCTTCTCTCTTTCTTTTCTTTCTTTTTCTTTCTCTCTCTCTTTTTCCTTCTTTCTTTCTTTCTTTCTTTGTTTCTACTAGACTATGAAGTAAGAAAATGAGACAAGAGAATGAACTTAACATCTATTATTTTCTACTCTGTGTTGGGCTCTGTTGTGGTGCTTCATATGCATTACTTTATACTTCCTCAAACTCTGGAAAATACTTACGATTTCCATCCTACAGGTGAGAAAACTGAGGCTCAGAGAATTTAAGTAGGTTGTTCACATTTACATAGCTGCTAAACAGTAGACCTTGGATTGACACCAGCTGGATTTAAATTGTGTGCTTTTCCTCCAATAAACAAAGCCAGACAACACTCATAATTAAGTCTCAAGGAGTTTCAGAGATGACCTATTCAAAGCCTAGTCATATTACAGATAAAGAGATTTACATTCTCTCTCAAGATCTAATTTGTCTAAATTGACCTAACTTAATGACAGGGCAAGGGCTGGAAACCAGGTTCCCTCCACAGTGCTCTTTCCATCATGCTGTGACTGTGTAATTGATTAAAAGAAAAACTACTTTGGATTTATCTCCATGTGATTTCCTCTTTTAGGTTTTGATTTATCATTCTCAGATTGGTGAGCTTGTATTAAATCTTTGGGTCAGTTGTGGTATTAAGTGCCCTGTCCAGATTTGTGTCATCAGCAAATTAGATAATTCTGCTGCTATGGCAAACACACATGCACGCACACAATACACTTATTTATTTACTTAGTCAAAATCCGTTGAAAAGCCAGAAGTAGAAGAGCCTTGTAACAGTTTCTTAGAGAATCCCTTATAGAGTGGTAAAAAGTTCTTAATCAGTGCTCTTAAGACATAACTTTTGGGACTTCCCTGGTGGCGCAGTGGTTAAGAATCTGCCTGCCAATGCAGGGGACGCAGGTTCGAGCCCTGGTCCGGGAAGATCCCACATGCCGCGGAGCAGCTAAGCCTGTGCGCCACAACTACTGAGCCTGTGCTCTAGAGCCAGCGAACCACAACTACTGAGCCCGCGTGCCTAGAGCCCATGCTCTGCAGCAAGAGAAGCCACCGCAATGAGAAGCCTGCGCACCACAACGAAGAGTAGCCCCTGCTCGCCACAACTAGAGAAAGCCCATGCATAGCAACGAAGACCCAACGCAGCTAAAAATAAATTAATTAATTAAATTAATTTTTTAAAAAAAGACATAACTTTTCAACCGGGTTTGACTACACTCAACATTAACCAGTTCCTGCTGCCTTATCTATGACTGTATCTAAACAACAATGGCTAAGACTGTGCCAGAGTCAGTACAAATTATATAACCATTGTTTCTTTAGACCACACCAGCCTAGGGGTATGAATTGGGTCACATTTACATAAAAATCATGTATGCCCTCCTACATACAATGCGACCTATTTTCCTCTACAAATCTCTGTCCAAATATCCAATAAATTCTAAATCTTTCCAAGAATCCTTAAGGGTGCTCTCACTGGCTTTTTTTGGGCATGAATGATGTTAGCTATTTCAAGTTAGGTCACAGTGTCCTCCCTTCCTGACCCAGACCCGTGTGTGCTGCCCAGGCATCTGGGGCTTGCTAAGCTGCCTCACAGCTCAGTCCATCAACATGGCACCCATGCCCACAGTTATGCCCTTTTTCCTGAAGTTGGCTTAAGGTTTAAAGCCAGTTCAGAGAAACTATCTGCCAATAGTGCGAATACTTCTGATGGATCACGCGTCTCCAATACAAAGATGTAACCACTGCTAAAGACCGTCTTGGAGCTCAAGGCACTGCTGAAATACAGGCGATACACACATACCTGAATTTATCTGTAACCTCTGCATCTTCCAACAGGCAAAGTAGAAAGACTCCCCTCTCGCCCCACTGTTACTCCATACATACTTTTCAGTGTAGCCACTTAGTGCTTCTAAAAGTTCTCAAGGACTTTATGAAAAGAGCTCTTTCAAGCTGTCTCTGTTTTTTTGTTTGTTTGTTTTTGTTTTTGTTTTTTTTTAATTAATTTATTTATTTTTATTTTTTTTTGACTGTGTTGGGTCTTCTTTTCTGTGCAAGGGCTTTCTCTAGTCGTGGCAAGCGGGGGCCACTCTTCATCGCAATACGCGGGCCTCTCACTATCATGGCCTCTCTTGTTGCGGAGCACAGGCTCCAGACGCGCAGGCTCAGTAATTGTGGCTCACGGGCCTAGTTGCTCCGCGGCATGTGGGATCTTCCCAGACCAGGGCTCGAACCCGTGTCCCCTGCATTGGCAGGCAGACTGTCAACCACTGCGCCACCAGAGAAGCCACGTCTCTGTCTTTAATCCTTCATCTTTAAACCCTCAAAGTTGCATATATAATCACTATAACCAGTTATCAAATAACATTCGGAGTTAAAAATTGACCTTTTCCTTCCTAAGACTTCAAGTGTGGCTCAGAATATTCCATTAAGAAAAATTCTTCCCCAGAAGGTACGCCTCTGTTGCCCATGGACAAGTATCTACGGAATCAATGAATAAAAATATAGATGCTTCGGAATGTGATACTAATTGTTTTGTTTATTAACGGAAAAGGGAGCTTTCATTGGAACATTTCACATCTTACCTGATACTGTTATAAATAGATCATTTCAGCTAGAGGCGTTGGAATGGGGTTTGAGGTTCATGTGAGAGACACTGTCACACAGGGCAGGTGACATAACACTGTGACCCAGCCAGGGGCAAATAAGAGAGAAGGCCAGGAGGAGACTTCCTATGAACTGGCTTGGGGAGAAATACTTCTACATTTCCTCTATTTTGACATTGTGATTTTCTTATGGCAGACGGAAGCTTTATTAATTTCCTGTTATGTGGGACAGCCTTGTGTTAGCTGTGCTTTGGAAAGCAAAAGTGTGGGGAAGCAGCCAAAGAGAGTGGTAGTTGTGTGAATAGTATTGAAACGGCTGTTGGCTGGGAAGCCCAGGACAGAAGTCCGTAGTCAGAGGTGAAAAACAACCATTAGGACATATAAGCAACTTTTAGGGACGCTTTGGAATTCTTTCAAAGGCCCTGGGCACACTGAAGTCATATAGATTGGGGTCTCAGATTTTTGTTATTTTTTTATTAAAGGAAAATGTTACCCTGGAGGGCAGACAACTTGGTAAAAGTGAAGTTATAAAATTTTTCCATTATTTACTAATTTCAAGGTACTATCAAAGTAGCAAATCAGTTTAGTCTGGCATGGTGATGACTGGATTGGCTCTCTGTCCCAACTTTTCTCTCACGCTGGCTGAATCATCTCTACCCATATTTCATGCGTTTGCAATTAGTGTCACATCTGTTTGCAAAGAAGGTGTAAAAGGTGTATAATTAAAAGCATGCATACAATAGGATCATAAAATTAAAGAGTCAGTTAATGAGTAGCAATGGGAAATACATAGCCATTCCCCAAATAAAGAGAGTATTGCTCCTGAGCTTAAATTTCATCACTTTGTCAGGTAAAGCAAAAAAGAGAAGCATTGCATAGCACGTGCTAGTTATAGATCAGATAACTCTCCGGGACAGACACTGCTTTGTGACACGGGACCAATGAAGAACTTCTCATAGTAGAAATTATATGGTATTGAATAATGAGGTGGGCAAATATATAGAGAGAGATCTGTCTGTCTCTACACAGATATATGTATATAAATATATGTGCAGTTGTATATATAATGTATATTAATATTATATATTAATACAAACTACAAGAGGGCACTTCTGTAAGATGTAAGAATATAGAAGAGCAGGCAAGGTTTTTTATTATCTGATTTGATACAGAGGCTTATGGAATCTAGAATATAGAAGATAGACATACCCCTTATGTTAGGTTTTCAGGAGGGCTTTTGAACTGAGGTTTCTGAAACTCACTCCAGATATGCTGAATCTGGGACAGGGGGTTCGGGAATGAGTTATCTGAAGAGTCCCTGGATGATTCTGACGGCCTTTGAATAGTCAGGAGATTGGGACCACTGTCTTGGATTATTACTCTCAAGTATCAGTTGCTTCTACCTAAATTTTGACCAGATGTGAACAGATAATGACCAAAAGCTGAGGTCAAGAGACTGAGAGAGGGCTTCCCTGGTGGCGCAGTGGTTGAGAGTCTGCCTGCCCATGCAGGGGACACGGGTTCGAGCCCTGGTCTGGGAAGATCCCACATGCCGTGGAGCGACTAAGCCCGTGAGCCACAACTACTGAGCCTGCGCGTCTGGAGCCTGTGCTCCGCGACAGTGAGAGGCCTGCGCACTGCGATGAAGAGGGGCCCCCACTTGCCGCAACTAGAGAAAGCCCTCGCACAGAAACGAAGACCCAACACAGCCATAAATAAATAAATAAAAATTAAAAAAAAAAAAGAGTGAGAGAATACTTTATAATTCTTTATAAAATAGCCTTTCCTACCATCCTTTCCCCCAGGAGGTACCCAATAGATATTGACTAATTTATAAAATGCCTTATTAAGAAGATATTGACGTAAAGTAAATATAAGGGAGACTGAAGCCCATTCTGCTTCTCTACCACCACCACCAAAATCCAAACCAACCAACCAAACAAAACACCATAAGCAATTACTTTAGTGTATACGGAAGACCTCAGTGTCCCTCCATCCCCTCTTCAGCTGAGCAGCAGCTTGAGATTCCGTGTGAAGAGCAATAGATGTTATAGATGTTTAGGCTGCTGGCTCGCCCCATGCTCACCGGATCTTCATGTTTATTCATGGCCAGCCCTTGAGCTGGCTTCAGATTATGGATATTGTGACTTTATTACCTCTCCAAAGCTTCTGCATTCATCATTCTGAGAGCAACTCAGGTGTCAGCAAGATCAGACAATGTTTGTGGCTTCAGCTAAGGTTAAAGAGAGGCAAAGATTCCTACAGGTGATGACGCCAGAGCATGAAGCAATAGTCAAATGTAACCCAAGTTCCAGCTTGTTAACACAGTGCATGGTTCGGCTGTACTTTATTCCTTAATAGATATTTGAGAGGAAGCTCGTTAGACCAGGTGCCCAATACTGCTGTAGTCCAACTTCTAAATGTATTTAGTTCAGAAGATAGGTTTTGTTTTTCAAAAGGTCAAAAGAGATTTGTAATTATCTTTGCATCCCTGGATAACTCAGAATATAAGTGAGAGAGGTCAGCGGAGGCACCTCCCCAACAAATTGAAGTGCACACTAAATAATCAGAATAGTATCCCTTTAGAAGCCTCATCATCAAGTTTTAAGATCATACACTGGTGAAATAGAGACCAATACCTGGAAAGGTATACTTTGATGAGCAGAACTATATTATATGGATATTCATGTCTGAGACTTACAATGGGCAGAGAAACATGGCTCTGTTTCAGTTTAACCTAATATGCCAAACATTAGTCTAAGATTCACTAACTTGGAGCTTGATTTCCATGTAGAAAGGGAGGCAGAGAGAAATTACTTTGTATAAAGGCTTAAATTAGGAAAACCCTTTGTACATTAGAAGTAGTAGTCTAAGTTTGGATATAATAGCTAAGTTGTATAAACAAAGAAAGAAAAACAAAGTAAAACATCCTTTCACTCAAGTAATATTTGTAGGTCTACTCTGACCCAGACATGATGCTAGAGATTAGGGATGCCATTGAGAACAAAATAAATATAACTCTCTCCCTCCTGAAGATTTAATCTAGTAAATGAGGCATATATGAAACAAGGTCATTATAATATAGTGTGAAAATGTTATAATAAGAGGATTGTAAGACAGGATATTAAGATAACATAAGAGAGTCACTGAAATCAGACTTGAGGTTATGGAAGGTTTAGGCTGAACTCTAGAGTTTTGAGTTGGAGGGAGGACAGAAAGGGCAAAGAAAGTGTGAACAGTATTTACAGATGCTGGAAGGCGGGAGAAAGCATGGGGTCAGACAGCCTATAGGAATGCAAAGAATCAACACCTGAGTGCATTTGGAAATGTGTAAAAATGAGAGTGGAAGCCTCTTCGAGGATGATGCTGAGTTTCTGGCTTGGATAAATGGTAAAGATTTGATTATAGAGATGGTTGATATGATGTTAAACACATTGAGTTTGAGATATGTGTTTGAAATCCAAGCGGAGATGTCCAATAATTTTTTGGCTATATGGGTCTTAATCTTGGGGGAAAGATAAAGGTGAAATCTTCTTAGGTTTATATATTTATAGATATGGGAATTGTAAACACAGATGGTATTTGGAGCATATGATTTGATGACATTGTGTAGAGCAAGAAGAGAAAAAGAGAGGAGAGAACTCAAAATCGTAGCAACATGAAAAGAAAAGGCAGAGGAAGTAAAGGAGGTAAAGGGTTTGCTATTTGCCTGAACTTTGCATTTCTCAGCAGAAAATGACTTCTAGTGATATGGTTAGGGTTATTGAAAATCATCTACAATTGCACTGAGTATTTCCTTCTCACTGTCATTTTTCCTCTGAATCTCTCTCCTCTCTTTTCGCTCTTCTCTCCCATTTTGACCTCCTGTCTACTTCTCCACACTCTTTTAATATGCATTTGTATTTGTCTATCAAAATTAAAATTGAAGTGTGCATAGAGGTTGAAAAAAAGAACAACTGTGCAATGTGTCATGTTATAGGGAAATGATTATTCTGAAAACAATAGTATCCAATAATCAGCCTTCTTACTATTTCTGATTTTACAAATTCATGGCTATGGCTTGGTATCTGTTTTCTTCTAATAAAAAAATAATAAAAATAATAAATCCATCATAGATAGGTGGATCAATTAATTAGATTGTATAACTAATCATTTCAATCCTTTTTTAAAGCAACTTTAATGATAAGGTTTCATTGTCAGATATGTCTGTATTCTGGATGATTTCTATTTGTCTCTCCAGATTCACTCTGTGTTTTTCTTGTTCCTGCCTTTTTCTTAATAGACTGACTTTTACAGACCGCATCAACCAAGCTTCCTTGCCCCTTGCTTCCAGTGGACTTTGACCAATGAGAGGCACTGGCAACAGATGGGAGGGTACCATGAGAGTGAGATAGTTAATTTGCTAGCTCCTTTTCTGCTGGCCACAAGTTTTCAGAGGTTTTATTTCTCGACCTAAGGATATAGCTCCTATTCTATCACTGTCTTCCTATATGGGTCTCTCCATGTACAAAACATGTACAACCCTTGTTCTTCAGTCTTAGCAATGATAAGGGATCTTTGATCTTACTAACCATGGGGTGATGCCTTTTTGCTTTCTATTAATCCTTTGTAAATAGTGTCTCCGTGAAACTCTTCTCAGGCACCTCATTTAAATGTTCTATCTGTTTGCTTCAGGTACTCTGATGGAGAGAGTCTACCTACACTGGACTGTAGGTTATTTAAGGATGAGAATCATACCTTATATATTTTATCTTTGTGTCCTTAGTGCCTTAGAAAAGGACTAGGGCCTTCAGAAGTGTCTCCAGGAAGTATTTTAAAAGGTTTATTGGAAGAACGAATATATGAATGAATACTACTTTTAGGATGAGATAAGCAGAAACAACACAGAGGAAGAGGCAAAACAACTTATAAAATAGACCTTGAAAATTGTGCTCTGACCCCAGTCTCCTTAGCACTATAGACAGACGTATGCAGCTGGTGGCTACCTCTCCTTTTAAAGAAAATTCAAAGAAACCACCTAGATTGCAATAGCACCAGATCTGGAGCTAGGCTCTACGTACTGATGTGCACACAGAAAAGTTAGGTGGAAAAAAAAAAAAAAAAGTTAGGTGGAAACCCATGGAGACTCAGGAGGCTACGTTCAAAAGGAATGTAAGCCACAGGGTTCCTT
Organism: Balaenoptera acutorostrata; assembly: GCF_949987535.1. Classification (NCBI taxonomy): domain Eukaryota; kingdom Metazoa; phylum Chordata; class Mammalia; order Artiodactyla; family Balaenopteridae; genus Balaenoptera; species Balaenoptera acutorostrata. The sequence goes on from NC_080083.1 coordinate 59,866,843, forward strand.
CCTTGAGAAGTTAACTCCCCAATCTGGGATTAGCTCCTGTGGTTTGGCTGGTTACAAGGTAGATGTTTAGCAAGCAATAACAGACATTTCCCTTTCTTCCCCAGGCAACACTGTGCCCAAACCAAAAAAGTATTGTTCTGTCTAGAAAACAAAATAAAACACAATAAAATGTCACAAGCCCACAAAGGAGCATGTCGATGCAGTATTTCCCATTGAGAATCTTGAGGATTAAGAAACAGTATGGCCAGATTAATGTTTCCTTTTCATGACCTTCTTGCTGTACACAAAGTAAAATGTCAACCCTCAATGAGCTGGTTTACTAAAAGAGCTGCACACATTAGAATAGACTTCCATGCAGTATGGGAGGTGGAGGGGAGAGCTACACTGAGGTGCCAACTGAGCTGATCTTTTACATTTATGTTGTGAGAAAAGCAACAGAGAGTGACTGGATTACGAAGTCTAAAAGCAAATGGCGGTGATGAATGGGCAAAGGATTCCGGGGAAGACAGTGAATATATGTGAAGTATTTATATGTTGGTCTGCTGTCCTTTTTATAATAATGTTCCCACTGTTCCCGTGCTTCCTACTATTGCTATTACCACTAGTCACATCACTGCTGGTGTCACCACCACCATCAACAATGCTTTCATGACCACGACCACAGTCAAAACTAACAGTAATTACAAGCATCCTGGCTATGTTCTTCTGTGCTCATCCATGAGGAATTGTACAATATAACACTGAATTTCTTCCTCAAGATTAAAATACACACCACACTCTCTCACTACGTGACCAACGAGTTTAGCAGGCATTGTGCTCATCAAAAGTCATGAATGCTAATTTGTAGCCCTCAATTCTCTGCTAACACACTGACTTTGAGCTACTTAGGAAGTATGTAAGAAAATAATTTTTAAGCCAGCTTTTCATCAGTATGGTTAAGCAAAAGTCCAGAGATTGTGAAGTGGAATAGAATATTGCTTCACAGAAGAAATGAAAGTCATGAAACACAAACACATACACACACATACACACACACATTCATACACATACATACATATGTATATACATACTAAAGACCGTAATAACTTTGCAATTCTGTCTACTTCCTTCTTTGTGACTTCATTGAAGTATAATTTTTATAAACTGAAACTTATCCACTTTAAATGTACAATTCTTTGTTTCAGTAGATATATACAGTAATGAGACCAGTACCGAAATCAAGTTTCAGAACACTCCTAACCCCTTCCCATATTTCCCTCATGTCCTTTTGTGGTCAATATCTGCCACCAACACTGACCCTAAGAAACAACTGATTTGCTTTCTGTCATAACTGTTTTGTCTTTTCTTGAATGAACCATACAATAAACAGTCTTTTACTATATTAAGTTACGTATTGAATTTCACCTGTATTTCTTCATGTTATTATTTTAATAGTTGCTTTATGCTATGCATTATGTATTTTTGACTTACACCAATAGGTTTCAAGTTAATACTGAAATATTTCCAGTGAAGCATGGGAACTCTGTATTAGAATAGCTCCCCCAACCCAACATTATACTATTGTTTTCATACATCTGTACACATTACAAACCCAATAATAAATGTTTGCTCTAATTTCTTAAATTATTTTTGTTTTAGACAGTCACATGTATTTTTTTTTTTTTAATTACACTATACTAGGTGTGCTTTATTTATTTATTAATGGCTGCGTTGGATCTTCGTTTCTGTGTGAGGGCTTTCTCCAGTTGTGGCAAGCGGGGGCCACTCTTCATCACGGTGCGCGGGCCTCTCACTATCGCGGCCTCTCCTGTTGCGGAGCACAGGCTCCAGACGCGCAGGCTCAGTAATTGTGGCTCACGGGCCCATTTGCTCCGTGGCATGTGGGATCTTCCCAGACCAGGGCTTGAACCCGTGTCTCCTGCGTTGGCAGGCAGACTCTCAACCACTGCGCCACCAGGGAAGCCCCAGTCACATGTATTTTTAAGGAAGTTAAGAGAAGCAAATATTAGTGTATGTATATACCAATATTTTATTTTATTTATTTATTTATTTGGCCACGCCTGGAGGCTTGCGGGATCTTAGTTCCCCAACCAGGGACTGAACCCTGGGCCCTCAGCAGTGAAAGTGTCGAGTCCTAACCGCTGGACTGCCAGGGAAGTCTCCCCAGTATTTTATATTTCTGCATATATGTACCATTTCTTGTGGATCTGGTATATGATCTGGTATCATTTCTCTTTAGTCTTAATCCCTTTAGTATATCTTGTAGCATAAAGCTGCTACCAGCAAATTCTGTCAGGCTTTTTTTTTTTTCCAGACATGTCTTTATTTTACCTTCATTTTTGAAGAATAGTTTTGCTAGATACGGAATTATTGGTCAACACTTTTTGATTGTTTTTTGTCTTTCAACCCTGTGTCATTTCAGTGTTTTCTGTACTTCATTGCTTCTACTGAAAAATCACCCATAAATCCTACCATTTTCTCCCATAATGTATTGTTTTTCTCTTACTGCTCTCAAGATTTTTTCTTTTTCTTTGTCTTTTAGCAGTTTGATTGTAATGTGTCTTTGTGTGTTTTGTTTTGTTTTATGTTTTCCTGGTTGGATTTGTTAAGCTTCTTGGATTTGAAGGATAATACTTTTCACCAAATTTAGGAAGATTTCTCTGTCATTATTTCTTTATTTTTTTTCCCCCTTTCTTCTCCTCTCCATCTGCCACTCCCAATTACATATATGTTGGAGTACTTGACATTGTCTCATGGATTTCTAAGATCTGTGCAGTTTTTCTTAAGTTTTTGTCTCTCTTCTTCAGACTTGATAATTTCTATTGGTCTGTTTTCCAAGTTTATGGATTCTTTCTTATGCCATCTCAGATATGCTGGATAGCCTATCCAGTTGATTCTTAAATTTTAGTTTTTGCATTTTTAGGTTTTAGAATTTCCATTTGATCCTTTTCTTTTTAATAGTTTTTATTTCTCTCTTGAGAGTCCCTACGTGTTTATTCATTCTTAGTATATTTTTGTTTAATTCTTTGAGCATATTCATAACAGTTGCTTAGAAGTCTTTGCTAAATCCAACATCTGGGCCATCAGGCATAAGTTTCAATTTACTTTTTGTTTGTTTGTTTGTTTTGGTGGGAACATTTAAGTTCCACTCTTGTAGCATATTTCTGTTATACAATACAGTGTTATTAATTATAGTCACCATGTTTTATCATAGTTCCTCAGGTCTTATTCATTTTATAGCTGAAAGTTTGTACTCTTTTACCAACCTCTCACTGTTTCCTTCACTGCCCGGCTCCTGGTAATCACTCTTCTACTCTTTGTTTCTATGAGTTTGACTTTTTCTTTAGATTCCACATATGAGTGATACCATGCAGTATTTTTTTTTTTCTCTGTATGGCTTACTTCACTAGCATAATGCCCTCAAGGCCTATCATGTTGTTGCAGATGACAGGGTTTCCCTTCTTCCTTTCCTATATATATAGACATATATATATATCTGTCTGTCTATATCTATATATAGATAGATACGCATATCACCTATTTTTTATTCTCTTGTTGTGTGCTTAGGTTGTTTCCGTGCCTTGGCTATTGTGAATAATGCTGTAACGAACTTGGGAATACTGATTATCTTTGATATCTTGGTTTTATTTCCTTTGGATATATTCCCAGAAGTGGGATTGTTGGATCATATAATAACTCTATTTTTAATTTTTTGAGGAACCTCCATACCGTTTTCCATAGTGGCTGCATCAATTTACATTCCCACTAACAGTGCACTAATGTTTCATTTTCTCCACATTCTCTCCAAGGGTATGGGTCTAGTAATTTTTGGTTTAAAGGTAGGCATTTTAGATAATGCATTATAATGAGTCTGGCTTTTATTTTTTCCTCTAAGAGATACAGTTTTTATGTTTTAGTGGGCTATTAACATGCATAGATACAGAGTAAAAAATGTGTCTTTCTTGTGATGGTGTGCAACTACTGAAGGCTATGCTGCTTGTTTTTTTGTTTTTTGTGCTTAGTTCTCTAGGAGTCTCCCCTGTGTCTGTGCACTTTGCTGGTCAGCCAGTGTTTTGGGCAGAGGCTGTACTGAAACTCCTCAGGTCGCTAAGGCGTCCACCTTCTGCCACCCAAGCTGTGTGTGGGGGCTGGGGGAACGCATGGAAAGGCATAATAAGTTTACAAGTCTCCCCAGGCCTTTGATTTTTGCCAGATTCTCTGGTGTCTCCCACATGCCTATGTAGTCTAGTAGTCAGCCAGAGAGTGGATTATATCAGCCTTTCTATGGTTCTCTTGCTTCCAAAAATCTCCTCATTAAAAGCCTATTCACTTTACCACCTACCCAAAACCAAGTTCACCACCTCTGGGCAGAAGAATTTTGATGCTGGAACTTGGGGGCAGAGAAATCCCTTAGGCAAGAATTCCAAAAGCTCATTGTGCTTTTTCTTTTCTTTTCTTTTCTTTTCCACAATGCAGTAGTACTTTTTCATGAACAAGTACTTCTCAAGTTCTTGCTTGCCTTTGGGTGTTTTCCAGTGCTCTGGAAAGGTTGATTTTTAATATTTTTTTTCCAATTTTTTTTCTGCAAAGGGAAATTGACCTCATGGATCCATTAATACATGGAGAATCACCTATTTTGCATCTTTTTATGTGTGAACACACTCCATTATCTGATTTTTTTGATGTCTCTATGCCTCAGATATATCAGGACTAGAAACACAGACTGAAGCAAGTCCAGTGGATCAGTGGGGCTCAGTAGTGCAGTGGACTGAATTGTGCCCCCCTCCAAATCCATATGTTGAAGCCCTAACCCCTAATGTTACTATATTTGGGGATAGCACCCTTAGGAGGTAATTAAGGTTAAATGAGGTCATACGGGTGCAGTCTTAATCCAATAGGACTGACCTTATAAGAAGAGGAAGAGAGAATTCTTTCTCCACCACACACCAAGGAAAGACCACACAATAAGAAGGTGGCCATCTGCCAGACAGGAAGAATATTGAGATTTGAGAAAACAAAGTAATTTATTCATGTAAGTACAAGTAACTTATCAGTGGCAGCTCCTTTACTTCAGCTGACTTAATGTGAACAACTTCATCACTAACAGAAAAGTTACTAGCATATTTCATGACTGTCAAGCTTTAGAGCAGATATTACACATCTGGCAACTCATCTTTCCTTTGAGTATCAGATTTATCATGTTGATACCACAGTCTTCCATGGTTGCAATCTTCTGGAATGTGGAGATGCGAACTCTTCAACTGACCATGCCTTCAGCTATGACCCACAGCCTACGTTACTTGCACCTGACCAGCTTCACTTATTGAAATAATATTTTGCTTTGTTAGATGCTTGAGACTGTAATGCCTGGCGTCTGTCTTTTCCCACAGTAAACCAACATTTATGTTTGTCCCCAGTCTAAATGAAGGGTCTTTCTCAGCTAAAAATCATGAATTTCCATAGAAGTAATTATGCATTTCTTTTCTTCTAGTGACAGTTGAGGTAACTGGGTAAAGGACTCAACATATAAAGCTATTGTACTGACTCCAAATTTTAGAGAGCTGAGACTTCTGCCCTCAGTGATATCCATTTGCATTCAAACTCCAAATCTAAAAGAATCCAAAAAGAAGATAAATGTAGCCACCAAGGAGATATCAAGACACTTTCCCATTTATAAAGCTCTTTGCTGTCAGTTGTACAACTCATTTCCCTCTACTCACTTTAGACCTTTATTTGCCTATATCAATTCAATGTATCTCTTCAATTTAGATAAGCTCTCCTCTATTACTAGAATGATTCTCAAGTCTAATGCTTTCCTTCATCACTGGCAGTGTATATCATGTAACATAAGAGAAACTGAGCCATGGACATGTCTCCAAGACAAACCAACAATCGTCATTTGCAAATCAGTCCTGTTTCATTTCCCAAAGCATTTAATCTTAAAAAGCTGTGGAACTGGGATTTTTCCCTGTGATCTAGAAGATGCTATCTTGTTTTATTTCACAAATAATACTGAGTACAGTATGTGTATATATGTTCTCTAATTCTGCCCTGGAGCATCTAAAACCAAAAGATTAACATATAAAGATTATCATCTCCTGGGTCATTTTCTCAACTAATATTCTTCACTTTCCCACAGGACAGGTCTGTCAATCTTCTCACCGCTGAATTCTTCAGCATGAGTCAATCCTGTGGTAAAATGTTCCCATTGTTACTATAACTTTAGGCATTGGAGGGAAAGCCCATCTTCAAGGGTTATTTCCAGGATAACAGATTACTAGGAAGAACTGTCAATTACAGAGATGACTGTACAGTGTCTGACACATGGTAGTAACTAAGCAATTATTCAAATACTTGTTAAATAAATAGACTTCCATTCACATTGTTGTCTACAACAGTAAAAAATTAAAAAAACAATTTGCATTCATAATATGAGAATATTTTAGATTAGGTATATTATGATGCATTCCTTCAATGACATGATACTTGAGTATTAGACGTGGTGATTTATCTATATGCTAATTTATCATTAAATGCTTCCTTGAGTCTCCCTCTGTCTTTCCCAGTGCTCTTTTGTGTCTTTTACACCAACCCCCTCCTGTTCAGAATTTCCAAAATTCTGCTTTTGGCTCATTTTTAATCTCAATTTTTTTTCCATGGTGGTCCCCTCTACACAGATAATTTTAGCTCTCCCCTGTAGACAATTTACAGGAGTAAGTCATCAATAGTTGACAAGGGCGTGAAGGCCTTGAATTACAAATAGGGCTTTGACAGGTGAAAATAGGGAGAGGACTATTCCAAGCAGAAGAGAAAGTATAAGAAAAATAATAGTTGCAAGAAGGAGCAGGACTATTTGAAGGACAGGTGCTACCCTTAAATGTTAGGGGTAAAAGGCATGAAACTAGGTTGGTGCTTTATTCTGTAAAAACTATAAAACTCAGTTTTATAGATAATTGAGGCTCACAGAACGCTTTTCTCAATAGAGAACAAGATGAATGAGTTACACTTAAAGAAGATTCCTATGACAATGCAGGGAAGCTTTGGCTGGGAAGAGACAAGAAATAAAAGGAGATAAAAGAGCAGAGTGATATAGGTGTGAACTAGTGAGAGTTTATTTAGAGTATAACAGTGGGTGTGAAAAATAATATACATGCTGTAGCTCAGCTGTTGGCTAAGTGTTGTCCCTTGGACCAAATCTGCCTGTTGCCTGTTTTTGTAAATAAAGTTTTATTGGAACATAGCCACATTCATTCATTTACGTATCGTCTGTGGCTTTTTTCTTTGCTAGAACAGCAGAGTTGAGTGTTGTGACAGAGACTGTATGGCTTACAAAGACTACATTGCTATCTGGCACTATACCAAAAAAAGTTTGCAAACCCCTGTTCTAATTCAGAGATGCCAGTGTTGACATAACCTAAAGTCTGGCAAAACATAGAGGATGGAACAGAGGAAAAGTCAAAAACAAGTGGAAGTTGTGATTCTGTGTTGACTGCAAGGACGATGGCATCAGAGGGCATCACAGAGTCGGGAAGAGAAAGACGGTGAAGAGTAAGTAGATGTATGCATCTTTGAGTAAAGATTTCCCGAAAATAACGGAGAATTAGAAACTATTACTATCTCATCTCTAAGTATAAGCCGTTATTCACAATATTTTGAGCATCAAGGAGAGTTCTAGTGTTGAATCAAGTCAAAGTAGGAGCCTTTTCTGGGTAGTCTAAACATCCTCGAGGCTTTCCTGATTACTTTCCAGGCTTCACTGATGACTTTTTCCTAAACTTTGGTTCTCCAGTTAGGATAGCTTAATTCCTGAGCAGTGCCTTGGATGTGATGTAATCACTTTGAATCACCTGAGCAATGATAGTGAATCCTTGATCCCTGAAGACATCTGTCATGAGAAGGTTTTAGACAAAATTACCAATGTCTGAACGTAGATTATAGCAGGTTATTCTCTTCATTCATAGAGTTTCATGGACACTGTCAGTCCGTTAGCACTGTGCTCAGAAGTTTTAATCATAGAGCAGTTTTTTCAGTTCAACAATTTTTATTATTTCTTCCATATACATATTGGAGATAATGCCGACACCACGGAGGATAACTTAATTCCTTTTCTTGACCATTTTACTTTTTAAAATGCCTAATTAAAGCTAATAGCCTCACTAAGTTTAAATTATGTTATCTTAATGAAAAATGAATTATTAATTATATTTTATATATATAAAACTAAGTTTTATATATATAAAACTAACTAAGTAGCATGACAATTTTTTACACCCTGTTTTTGCATGAAGATGAAAGTGATGTAAGCAGAAAATTAAGTGGGCATGTATGCAGTGTGGTCTTTCCAAGGCCATCTTTTATTTTTGTCAGCTGAGTATTCAAGAATAATTGTTTCGGGACTTCCCAGGTGGCACAGTGGTTAAGAATCCACCTGCCAATGCAGGGGACACAGGTTTGAGCCTTGGTCTGGGAAGATCCCACATGCCACGGAGCAACTAAGCCCGTGCGCCACAACTACTGAGCCTGCACTCTAGAGCCCATGAGCCACAACTACTGAGCCCATGTGCTGCAACTACTGAAGCCTGCGTGCCTAGAGCCCATGCTTCGCAACAAGAGAAGCCACCGCAATGAGAAGCCCGTGCACCGCAACGAAGAGTAGCACCCCCCTCGCCACAACTAGAGAAAGCCCACACGCAGCAACAAAGGCCCAATGCAGCCATAAGTAAATTAATTAATTAATTAATTTTTAAAAAAGAATAATTGTTTCTGTATGAAATCATTAATATTGGCGTATCTTGTTTTATACAGTTCTATCCAGGCTTTGCTTTAATCTCAAACACAGGAAACTTTAATTAGACACTGAAAGAAGAGAAGATTACTATTATTTGATTGTGTGTGTGTGTGTGTTAGCAGTAGAGAGAAAAAAAGAAAGCAAATATAAGGAGAAACAATGGGGAGACTTGGTGTCCTCAATGGTGGATTTCCTCTCTAGGGTCCTTTCTGTGTTAGTAGGGATGGCTTATTTCTTCGCTCTTATGAAAGAAGGGAACAGATGCAGAAAACTTAAAACCACAGCTCCAGAACATTATACTGGGTTGGGATGATTTGGTGACTTTCTGAATTTGCATTCATTGCCTTCTGTTATGACAAACATATTCTTGTATATTTGGACATTACCAAATAAAAAAGTGAGCTACCAAAAAAAAAAAGAACTCTGTCCAGCAGGGAAAACATCTCTGCCAGAATAATGTTAAATTAAATAAACAGTGTCTAATGAGATCTGTTATTACCTGCTCTTCGGTCATGCTTGGGCACGCAGTCTGAAGGCTTGTGTTTCTAAGTGCTATCGTAAATCTTTCAGCCTGTTTTGCTTCTTAAAATTATAACTAACATCTCTCCTCTAATGGTGAAGTCTATATCCTCATTTAAATCTCCAATGTTGAAGGCTTACGTCTTCATTAAATCTTATCTTTGAAAAGATAAGAAAGTTTGCATTACAACAGATCATTTTGAAAAAGATAAAATCCACTTGCTTGAAAATGAGAGAGTATTAAGAATAGAATTCTGCTGGAAGGATGAATACTTGCATCTGGTGAATCCTTCCATTTTCATTGATTCTTAGCAGCCTCATCTCCATCCGTATGACCCTCAGGAGTTTCTGTCCTGAGCTTCTTGCACTTAACTCTGTACTAGATGAAGGAAAGAGAGGATAGAACTTCAACACATGGCTAACATTCTAAATTAATCTGCCTTGACTGCCAGTTGTTTGTGAATATGTTACCTCACAAATAGTTATTTCTGTAAGATAAGAGAAAGTCTCTTAAAAGCAAAAATATAAATTGATAGATAATAGCCTGCCTTTATGAATATATTGAATAACTCTTGCCTCTACACATCTTAAACCTATTTTATAATAACTCATTATACATTTATATTTCCTAGTTGCTTCTCTAGGGAGATACAAGGCACATAAGAAGACCACAGACTGGTGTCCAAAATAACTGAGATTGAATCCTGGCTTTGATATTTATCAGATGTGTGCTATCTGAACTTTGCTGCCCATAGGAACTTCAAACTTATCTGATTCAAATCTGAACTCAGATCTGTTTTTTCTCAGGGCCTATTCCTTCTTTCATAGTTCTTATCTCCACCAGCCACTCTGACTCAAATCAGAAGCCGTAAATCACGATAGGCTTTTCCTCTGCAGTCGTATCCTGCCAATTTCCCAGTTGCCATGCCTCCCACTCTTTCTTAGTTTAGACCCTGTTCAGTGCCCTGTAGACTGCCTTCTCACAGGCAGTCCAGTTTACCTGTTGATCCATCCTTTATAGTGTTGCTCTTGTGATTTCTCTGAAATACCAGTCTGACTTGCTGTCTTCCTAAGTAAACTACTCAAGGCCATCTTGCTGCACACAGGAGGTATGTCAAGCGCTCAGCACACGGCCCTCACAGCTCTCTGGCTCTGGCCAGCCCTTAGCCTTGCACAGTGGGCTCAGCCCCACACTGGTATTTTTCTGAAGGGTCTGAGATCTTTCACGTCTACCACCTTTTCCACACTGCTTCCTCTGCTATGAGCAGCTCTCCCCTGTGATTTCTTTTTGGAAATAAACAAGAAGCCAACAAAAATAACTGAAGGAAACATCAACAAAAAAACTTCGAATGTTTAGATTTAGCATTGAGTTTTTCCCGATCCTCTCTCCACTGATACATATATATATGTATACATATATTTATATCTGTATTTATATATTTATATACATATATATGATTAGGAAATACCACAGAAAGCAGTGGTCTCCCACTTTATCCTGAAATCCTTGTTCTTGGGCTTAAAGTAGTATTTATTTTATTTGTCTTTGCTCCTATCTTCTTTTTGCTTAACCTTGCTTCTTACATAGTGTTCAATCCCGGATTTCCCTCATGCCTTGATCCTGTCTCACAGACTCTGTTGCAGTAAAGTCTATACTAGAGCTGCCATCATTTTAGTTCTGAAAGCAATCGCTTCAATAAATGCCATTTCTTCATTTAAAACACATGTCAAATCTTTTTTTTTAAAATCAATTTATTTACTTAATTTATTTATTTTTGGCTGCGTTGGGTCTTTGTTGCTGCGTGCAGGCTTTCTCTAGTTGCGGTGAGCAGGGGCTACTCTTCATTGTGGTGCGCGGGCTTCTCATTGCCGTGGCTTCGCTTGTTGCGGAGCAAGGGCTCTAGGTGCGCGGGCTTCAGTAGTTGTGGCTCTCGGGCTCTAGAGCACAGGCTCAGTAGTTGTGGTGCACGGGCTTAGTTGCTCCGCGGCATGTGGGATCTTCCCGGACCAGGGCTCAAACCTTTGTCCCCTGCATTGGCAGCGGATTCTTAACCACTGCGCCACCAGGGAAGCCCCAACTCTTTTATTAAGTATCACTTATGCCTACATTTGCTCCTTACTTACCTATAGTTGATAGTGACACAACAATATTTAAACTCTCAAATTTCATTGTATCTGTATTTTAACAGCACACCCTACCACTTCTAATTATCTTTTACTGGGGAAAATATGCATTGTACACTTGTCTTATATAAACATTTTGTGAAGAAAACTCCTTATATGAATTGTAGTAATCATTTTGCGAGGTTTCAGCACCACAGGGTAATTCTGTATCCCACCCCATTCCAGATACAGACGTTGTACTTGTGACCATATGCTGCCTCTGAAAAAGGTGCTGCCAGCTCACCAAGTACCTATGCCTTGAATAGTTTTGCGTGGGAGGAGATGGGTTGCACTAACTACCGGTGCTGGCTCACACAGTGTAGTGACAACCAAGCTGATGTTAGTTGAGTAGGACTAGGGCAGTGGAGTGTGGTCATTGAACAGAGTGAATCATGCTGCTTTGAAAGAGATGCAATCAGGGCCCTTACCTAAATTAAAATGCAATCCTAGTTCATTATTTTCCAACTGACACGTTACCAAGAAACCCTTGGTATACTGGGGTATAATATCATTTCTCTTTACTAGAGACCATTTTTGAGCATGGACAAAAAGGGAAAAGATGGTAGCCACCATAGTATAGAAAAGGAAGATATCTAGAGTATAGAATAAGGATCAAGAATTGTCTGGACGACTTCCTATTAGATAAGAGTGGGAAATATCTTTGAGGATCCCACTCACCCCTTCCCTCCAAGCTATTATCCTGGTGGATTTTATAAACTGTGTCATAGACCAGAAATTATTTGACAGTGCAGCTTTAAGCAATTATACCAGCAGGCCTTTAAAAGCATGGTATTGTATAATGCTGTTTTATGGAATCAATATTGCCAGACAGATCACGTAAGCCATTACTACTTAGAGATTTCCAAGAGCTTCTGAATGATCTGCACAGAATTGACATGCAACAGAAAAACACAAATCTAGGAACAAAAATCTTGTCAGTATTAAGTCATCAACTTAATGTTGTCTCTCTCTGGCCTTTTTACACTTCTAGTACATCTGAAGCTGTGTTGTAATGGCTCAACAAACTATTTATATATGAGTCTCCACTACACCTAGGTGTATCTGTGAATTTTTCTTTTGAGAATCATGAATGACAGATTATCCCTAGGACAAGAACTTGGGTATACTGTTATCACTGTTACCATCATCATTAGAAATGGCAGCAATAAGAACATTTGCAGGTACTAAGTTTTATGGACTAAGCTAAATATGCAGTTATCACTGGCTCTCAAATATAATTGTAATACAATTGTAATATGTCACCAGGTCTCCTAGAATGACATTTGTGATAACAGTTCCCCTTTTGGCTTATCACAGTCAAGTTCGTGATGAAGTCTTCCTATTGTTCTTTCTTGAAAAAGGATGTGATGTATCATACATGAAGATGATCGCTCTCTTTGAGAGCAGTTCCATTGGTAAAAGGTTGTTTTCCTAGTCCTTGCTGTCACCCTATGTTTTTCTGTGCTTCACTGGTTTATATTTATAAAACAGTGCAGAGTTCCAAGCTTTGCTAAGGAGTGAAACCCATGTCTGGTCTTGAGCTGGGTTCTCTCTTTGCACGGCTTCTGCCCTCTGCCCAGCCGTGAAGCATTCCATCTGCCGTGGCTGTAAGGAGGCACACAGCCTCTGGGGCTGAACCAGTAGGGTCAAATAATGTTCTCACCATTTAGTGTAATTAACTCCAACCACCCGTCTGTTGCAAGCCCCGGTGCAGCCAACACAAGCAAGAGTAGGCCAAGAAGAAATTTCTCCTCATTATTAAACCTAAACCTAAGCACTTGTCTGTCTGTAAAAACAGAGCAAGGGGAGGAAAGCTGAAACCAGTGCACGGGGTCTGAGGTTTCAATAAATGTCAGGGAGCGTCAAGTCTGTTTGGATTGCAAATTATTGCTGGCTGACGGTCTTACCATTTTACAACTAGAGATTGCTGTCATGGGGGGAACATGGTGAGGGGAGAGCCTCTCACATCACAGCCAGCGGGGAACAGAAGTTACCAAATGCTATAACAATCATGAAACATTACAAGAGGGACTTTCGCATTTGCTAAACTTAGTCTTTCCTTAATGCATATCTCAAGAAACAACAGCCCGCAACACTCCACTCTTCCCATCGGGTTTGATCAAGTGTTGAATTTGCCAAAGATTGAGACCTCATTTCTTTGGTTTACCCGTTTTAAACTCCACTTCATTCCTCTCCTCTGCTCAGACGCTTTGAACATCTGAGAGTGATAAAGACGCCTAAATGTTTCAAGGTGAATTAATACCTTACTACATATCCTGGAGAAACACACGCCAATAATTTGAGCAGTGGTTAAGACTGTTTTTCAAATGGATTAAATGAGTGGGCAATTACTGATTAAAACAAAACCTAAGGCATGAGCATTCCAGCCCTGTACATGGATGAACACTGGTTAGCCACTTTCCGTTGGTGGAAAGGCTTTTCACATTGTGAAACGTATACATGCTTCTCAGTGCTTCTCCTGAAGTTTATTAATATTTTTAATTCATTTTTCTACTGACTGGTACATATTGAGGATCCACTATGTGACAAGGACTGAGTTAGAGACACTGAAAACCAAGAAAGTGATGGTCTCCATTCTCCCTGAGCTCAGAGTCAAGTGTGCTTACTTTAACCAAGGTTCTTTTCGTTTCAAATAACAGAAAAATCCCTCAAGTTAACTTAAGGCCAGTGGGAGAAAATTGTTCTAAGGTACAGGGGTATCTGTAGATCCAAGAGAAAGAAATACAGCAGGACCACCTAACAGTCTGGAAGTAGGCACCAAAAAGCTTTTAAAAACAGGATTCCTTTCTGGGAATCTCTAGCTGCCCCAGCTCTTCTTCCTCTTACAGATGGGCTTTATTCTTCTTGCTCTCCACTTTCTAGGACTTGGCTGTCTTTTCTTAACTGTGCATGGATTTAAATAGGGCCTTGTCAGGCGAATTTTCTATTTCAGTTGCCCAGTGGAACTTCCCATTTCTATTACTAGCTTTTGTACGTCTCAGCTCAGAATTTACGGAGGGAATTGGACTGGTCCAGCTTGGGTCGGGTATATACCTTTAGTGGCTGATGCTCATTACGAGAGTCAAGGTCTGAAATATTTAGCTTAATTCCAAGCATATGAGGTAAACTGAGTTCACTGATACGTTTGATTGATCTAATTCCTATATCAATACATTTAAAGTACCACAAGGGTGAGGTTACAGGTAGGGGATGTCATACAGCTGTTTTGTGAGATTTTGAAGTGAACTAGTTAGGATCTGATAAAAACCTGTGAAAGGAAAAATAATTATGGCTTGCATCTCTCTGCCACACGAACTGTGATGCAATCTCTTGATAGTAGCATGACTGCTTTCTATAATCTGTTATTTCTCATGAGGATCTAGGTAATATGCCAGGAGTAGCCTGAAATCGGCTGCTGCAGCCAGCCCAACTCACAGGTGCCCTTGATATAGAATAGAGAAGGAATTCCTGCCAGTGACATGATTTGCCTTCTGTCCTCCCGTCCACATTTTCCAGGAGGGTTGTTGACCTAAAGTCAAGATCTACTCCATTTCCTCGGCAACAGCCAACAGTATGACCAAATGACAAGTACCAGACTGCCTTAGTTTGGGTTCCCCAGAAGCAGAAGGATTTGAGTGAAAGTATTTTATTTGGGAAATGACAGAAAACACCCATAGGAGAGTGAGGAAGACAGACCAGACAGGGAAGGGAAGGCAGCCAATAAAGAATGTGTTACCAAGCCAGTTACGATGGTGGGTAAATGGAGTTTAATCCCACTGGGAAAACTCTAGGAATCCGTGCAAAGCACATGG
This sequence comes from Balaenoptera acutorostrata, assembly GCF_949987535.1. Taxonomy (NCBI): domain Eukaryota; kingdom Metazoa; phylum Chordata; class Mammalia; order Artiodactyla; family Balaenopteridae; genus Balaenoptera; species Balaenoptera acutorostrata. The sequence continues at coordinate 59,882,125 of NC_080083.1, forward strand.
CTTAGCGCCATCCTACAAGAAGGGTGAGGTCATTGGGGAAATTACAGACAAACCCCAATCAATAGTATTTATTAAAGGTTTTTTAATACTCTGACAACTCCACTTTGCGGGGAGCAAAGCACCCCCCAGAAGCAACAAAGTGCAGTGGGCCAAGAAGTGTGGGTACTGGCAGTTGCACTGAAGCAGTGAAGGTGATGGGCACTGCGGGCTCACGCGTCATCTGCTGCCGTCCAACCCTCGCACCACCCAGAACCTTCGTGCCCCATGTTAATTTCACTGTGCCATGCGCTGATTCCTCAAGGTGGGGGCCAGAGGCAATTTATTAAACAATTTAATGTAATCTTTACAACAGAAGGATAAGCTACATTCTGCTTCCGTTGGTCTCAAGGCTGCAGTCGATATTGATTTTCTTCCCTGTCTTCTACACATCCTAGACATTCCTCACTCTTGCACTACATTTCTGTTGGTTGCCTGCCCAGGGGAGCCTTCAGACGTTTGTCTTGTTTATTACGCCCTTGTCCAGCTGTAGCTGATCCAACTCTGCAATCACACATTCAGTCTTATCTCCAGGCATGGAAGCACCAAGAGGCATTCAGTGAATTCCCTGAGCTCTACACATACTTTTGGCCCCATTTTGTAACATTATTTCTTTATGATAATTAGGGTCAATTACTCCTACCAGTTGGGTGGCAAAACATGCTCCAGCTGCAAGAGAAAGCCCATAAGGGAAAAAAAGGCAGGGCTTGGCAGCTGGAAGTTGGCAGCGTGCACTGAAATAATACGGACATGGGCAGCATCTGCTCCACAGCCACAGAGAGACACTGGGTGATGTTTTGCTAAAGGAACAGATAAATAGACATTAGAGACTGGCGACAAGGAGTTTTACGAAAAATGTTTGTAGACTGGCTTCTCAGTAATGACCAGATATTTGAAATGATTTTGTTTCATATGAAAACTCAACAGAAGATCCCGATTAAGGAACCTTATTTAAACACAATGAATTACTCATGATACTATGGAAAAAGAACTAAAGAAGTGATAACATTGTTGGCTGAGGCGACTGACTGGCTGTCAAGGGAAAATCAGGCTAAAACAAATGTGGATGGAACTCGGGACACCACTTGGCTGCGTCCTTGTAGGACCAAGGGAGGCCACAGAGTTCAGGGCCCTGGCTCAGGCTCCAGGCTCTTCACATCCAAGGCACCCTCCTGTGGAAATGAGGACAAACTAGGCTGTGCTGCAGTCGTGAATGAACCCCCAAATTCCAGCCTTTCAAGCAATGCACTTCTCAATATGTCACAGTCCCTGCAGGCCTTTAGGTTTTTACTTACGATACCAATATTCTTTTCGGGAACAGCTGTCCTTCTTCTTCACTCTATTTCCACTTCACCCATCAAAATTCTACTCAACAACCGAATTCCTCATTAGGTTTTATTCTTCTGGGAAACATTCTGCTCTCCCCCATTCCCTCACAGGAAGTGATCGTTCCCTTCTCTTCACTCTGTAAACTTTATTTTGCACGTATTACTTATTAAGCTCTTTTGCAGTTGATTTTGACCATGTCCCCATTGTAAACTGCTTGAGGATAGGAATGTACCTTAGACATCATTTTATCAGTCATATTAAAAAGAACACATAATAGATGCCAAATATTTGTTGTATAATGAGTACAGTTTTAATAATAATCTTATATAACTTTTGCCTAAAGAGCACTTATTTTTAATGTCTAGAGTAGATGATTTTTATTCCACAATATACTGTATAAATCTAACACTAAACATAGTAGAAACACATAAGGAACGTGTATGTGTAAAACACACTGGCACTTTCTTTCAAAGCAATGTTGACACCTGTCAAAATAAGTGAATTTTTCCATCTCATCTCCTTCATTTGTCAACAGTGCTACACGTCAGAGCATATGTCAATTCATACGACTTGTCTCCTAAACCTGTATATAGATATTGATATTGATATATATTTGTGCTTACAAGAAATGAGAAATGGCAAACCTCAATTTTCTTTTCTTGTTTTACGGTACCATTTTTTGTTCTGGAATGTTATGCATATGTATGTTTTAGTAATCGCTACCTCTTTTCAGAGAAGTAGGGAACATAGTAAAGACATTTTACAGTTTATTAAGATATCACAATTAGTACAACTAACTAATTTTTCCAGCAGAAGTAGTAGACAGTTAAATAATACGGACAATTCAGGATTTATGTACTTATATGTATTTAAAAATACTTCTTTTTAGATATCATGGAAACAAATGTCCACAAATGTCATCATAAAACTTCCTACTGGTGGCAGAAACAGTCAGATGTCACACTAAGGCAAGATTACAATGGTGGTGAAAGCCATGTATGACATACAGGTTGTACTATGATGACATATAGCTGGATCTTTGTAAGAGAAGTTGGAAAAGCTTTCCTGGGAAAATGAGGGAGTAGAGATTGGAGCCATACTCCTCCACGTACGGCCCCTGGAGCTGTACCAACATCCCCTGAGCTTTCTAGAAATGCAACTTCTCAGGCCCCACCCCAGACTTACTGAACGAGACTCCCTTGAGAGTGAGGCCCAGGAATCTCTGTTTCAACAAGTTCCCCAGACGATGATTTTGCATGTGAAAGTTTGAGAAGCACAGATATAAAGGTCAAGCACTCCCTAACACCATACACAAAAATAAACTCAAAATGGATTAAAGACCTAAATGTAAGGCCAGGCACTATCAAACTCTTAGAGGAAAACATAGGCAGAACACTGTATGACATAAATCACAGCAAGATCCTTGTTGATCCAGCTCCTAGAGAAATGGAAATAAAAACAAAAATAAACAAATGGGACCTAATGAAACTTAAAAGCCTTTGCACAGGGCTTCCCTGGTGGCGCAGTGGTTGAGAATCTGCCTGCTAATGCAGGGGACACGGGTTCGAGCCCTGGTCTGGGAAGATCCCACATGCCGCGGAGCAGCTGGGCCCGTGAGCCACAATTGCTGAGCCTGCGCGTCTGGAGCCTGTGCCCCGCGACGGGAGGGGCCGCGATAGAGAAAGGCCCGCGCACCGCGATGAAGAGCGGTCCCCGCACCGCGATGAAGAGTGGCCCCCGCTTGCCGCAACTGGAGAAAGCCCTCGCACGAACTGAAGACCCAACACAGCCAAAAATAAATAAATAAATAAATAAATAAGAAAATCCTTAAAAAAAAAAAAAAAAAAAAAAAGCCTTTGCACAGCAAAGGAGAAACCATAAACAAGACCAAAAGACAACCCTCAGAGTGGGAGAAAATATTTGCAAATGAAGCAACTGACAAAGGATTAATCTCCAAGATTTACAAGCAGCTCATGCAGCTCAATAACAAAAAAACAAACAACCCAATCCAAAAATGGGCAGAAGACCTAAACAGACATTTCTCCAAAGAAGATATACAGATTGCCAACAAACATATGAAAGGATGCTCAACATCACTAATCATTAGAGAAACGCAAATCAAAAACTACATTGAGATATCACCTCACACTGGTCAGAATGGCCATCATCAGAAAATCTGCAAACAATAAATGCTGGAGAGGGTGTGGAGAAAAGGGAACACTCTTGCACTGTTGGTGGGAATGTAAATTGATACAGCCACTATGGAGAACAGTATGGAGGTTCCTTAAAAAACTAAAAACAGGGCTTCCCTGGTGGCGCAGTGGTTGAGAGTCTGCCTGCCAATGCAGGGGACACGGGTTCGAGCCCTGGTCTGGGAAGAGCCCACATGCCGCGGAGCAGCAAAGCCCGTGAGCCACAACTACTGAGCCTGTGCGTCTGGAGCCTGTGCTCTGCAACGAGAGGCCGCGACAGTGAGAGGCCCGCGCACTGCGATGAAGAGTGGCGCCCGCTCGCCGCAGCTAGAGAAAGCCCTCGCACAGAAACGAAGACCCAACACAGCCAAAAATAAATAAATAAATAAATTTTAAAAAAAGAGCCTTTTAAGTTTAAAAACAAAAAACAAAACAAAAAAACAAACTAAAAATAGAACTACCATACGACCTAGCAATCCCATTACTGGGCATATACCCTGAGAAAACCATAATTCAAAAAGAGTCATGTACCAAAATGTTCATTGCAGCTCTGTTTACAATAGCCAGGACATGGAAGCAACCTAAGTGTCCATCGACAGATGAATGGATAAAGAAGATGTGGCACATATATACAATGGAATATTACTCAGCCATAAAAAGAAACGAAATTGAGTTATTTGTAGTGAGGTGGATGGAGTTAGAGTCTGTCATAGAGAGTGAAGTAAGTCAGAAAGAGAAAAACAAATACAGTATGCTAACACATATATATGGAATCTAAGGAAAAAAAAAAAAGTCATGAAGAACCTAGTGGTAAGACGGGAATAAAGACACAGACCTACTAGAGAATGGACTTGAGGATATGGGGAGGCGGAAGGGTAAGCTGTGACGAAGTGAGAGAGTGGCATGGACATATATACACTACCAAACATAAAATAGATAGCTAGTGGGAAGCAACCGCATAGCACAGGGAGATCAGCTCGGTGCTTTGTGACCACCTAGAGGGGTGGGATAGGGAAGGTGGGAGGGAGGGAGATGCAAGAGGGAAGAGATATGGGAACATATGTATATGTATAACTGATTCACTTTGTTATAAAGCAGAAACTAACACACCACTGTAAAGCAATTATACTCCAATAAAGATGTTAAAAAAAAAAAAAAAGGGCTTCCCTGGTGGCGCAGTGGTTGAGAGTCTGCCTGCCAATACGGGGGACACGGGTTCGAGCCCTGGTCTGGGAGGATCCCACATGCCGCGGAGCAACTAAGCCCGTGGGCCACAATTACTGAGCCTGCGTGTCTGGAGCCTGTGCTCCGCAACAAGAGAGGCCGCGACAGTGAGAGGCCCGCGCACCGCGATGAAGAGTGGCCCCCGCTTGCCGCAACTGGAGAAAGCCCTCGCACAGAAACGAAGACCCAACACAGCCATAAATAAATAAAATTAAAAAAAAAAAAAGGTCAAGCAGGAGTTGACTAGGCAGTGTGGCTGGACCACAGAAAAAAAGTCTGGGGGAGCAGGTTAAATAGACAGAGCCTGTGAGACCACATCAGGGGTTTGGGTCTGTGTGCTGAATAGAATAGGAAGCCACTAACTGTTTTTAAAGAAATGGGTTGAGGTGAGTGCAGGAGCAGAAGTGAGGTGAAATTATTTGATTCAACCTGCATTTCAGAAGATCATTCTGGCTGAGGCAGTCAAGGACGTGGTGAGGCTGGCTAAGTCTCTCCACTTGTCTGGGTGAGAAATGTTGGTAACTGGGCCAAGAGGCAATACAGACAAAAGCGGAGAGGTATCTTCAGAGACGTTTAGGAAATAAAATTCAAAAGATTCAAAAATTTGGCACAGAGAAAATATAACTCCTTTATTATTATCATGGAGTTTATACCTTCAAATTTCTTTTTGAATTTATAGAATATTTGTTTCATTAATAGGACTGTATGGATGTCAGGAAATTAGTAAATAGTGCTCACTCACCCTTCGGGAATACCTGCATTGAAAATAAAGCCAGTAAGCCAGTTATTATTGTGACTCTTTCTTAACCTTTCCAGTGGATAGGAACTTTCCTCTCAGATAAAGAATGTATATTAATTAGCTCAAGAGTTTCTCCGAAAATATGAGACATCAATTTATCAGTCTTACTGGAGCCCATTTGCACAGGAGTGAGGCCCTCCGGAGAAGGGCATAAACATTCACTTGAAGTTTGCCTGGAACCCTAAAGTGTGCTCCTGAGATCAGTTTCACAGATTACAACCTTAAATCCATCCAGTTACTCAGTAAGTCTGAACATGGGTCAGGAGTCGAGTAAGTAATAAAAATGCGGTTAAGCAGAGCAAATCCAGTCCTGCTACTAGAGAAAACAAAAACAAAAGCAAAAAACAAAAACCCTGCAGGGTTTTTGTTCCAGTCACAGTAGATGGACTTCCTGCCGTAAGTCAGCACACACGGACAACAGGCAACGACCACTGAACATTATTATAGGGGGAGTCAAAGCACAGAACTTATTTTAACAGGCTTTTATTGAACATCTGCTATATGTGAGACATGAGTTGGGGGTGGCAGGCTTAGTGATAAGACAGAGTGGTTCCTGCCTTCATGTGGCTGATAGTTTGGTTAATTAGAGTAATATAAATTGATGGATATGATAAAGTTACAAGGGGCTGCAAATATCTCTGATGGGTGTTCATTCTCCCTGGAGTTGGTGGTTAGTATCACGAAGCAGGTAATATTGTGCTGAGTCTTGCAAGGTGAGTATTTGATAACTGAAGGCAGTGGGGGCACTGATTAAAGACAGATTAGGTTAGTGGGGCAAACACTTCCGCAGGACCCAAGCCATCGTCGTGATCTGGGATATGCTCATTTTCCAGTTTTGTTTTGTGTCGTTTTGCAAGTGATCGAAATATTTCACTGCTGTCCTCTTGGCCTTCGAAGTTCAGAGCTGGTTTTGTCTCTATAATCACATAGCTTCATTTAGCAGCTATGTAGATATAGCAGTCGTTGCAGTCTTATGATTTGTTGGATGATTTCCTTTGCTCTGTCACGGAAAGGACACAGGAGCACAAGAAGGCAGATGCAGAGGACACACACCCGCGGTCGCTGGGGTGCTGTTGCCTGCGCGTGGGCTCGCAGGACGTGTATATTCCTGAACACAGCGCTGGGTTTCAAAGTGTGTTCAGTCCTGCTACTGCATCCTGTGGTGTGTCCAATTTTTTGGAAGCAAAACCTCTAATGCTCTCCTACCTCTGTAGCCTGCCCTTTGCTTTATAAACAGAATAAGACAAGGGGGAACGTGTATGTTGGAGTGGAAACGTGTATATTTCCTAACATGCACATAAAGTGGTAAATTTTAAAGCTATAACTAACGATTTCACACCAATCATTTTCCAAGAAGGCCCCTCCATTTTCCCCTATGGCAAAGAAAAGCAGCCAAGTTTCTCTTGTTCAGTATCTTGAAATGGGCTCAATTCTGATCCAGTGGTATGTAACTCTAATGCTTGTGGAATATTGCTTAACTTGCCAAGCAATCAAGCATAGCGAGTTGATTGTGTGGCGTGGGGCAGACCTTTTTTTGGAGGCCTTATGTCGGGAGGGTGACTGTTCAGAGTCTCTTCTCTGACTCCCGTTCTTTTTCTTGTAACCTCCTCTCGTACCTGAATGTCGGAATGTCCACCAAGAAATAGATTCCTTCTCTTTCCTGACCAGAAATATTATTGCACGGATTTTTTTTTTTCAAATCAAGAATTTAAAAGTTTTAGCAGAAGAAAAATCTCTCTGATCCCATTTTATTTGAGGCAGTTCAGTAAGAAGGAAGAGAGGCAGAGAAAAGGGGAAAGGAAACAAGGAAGAAAAGGAGGGAAGAAACTACCATTTATTGAGCAAATTCTGTGAAAAGCACTTTCCATAAGTCGTATCTTCATACTTTTAACTCCCCCATGAAGTTTCTGTCAGTTTTGTCAATGAGTAAGCGAAGCTCAGAAAAGTTAAGCAAACTAGTCAAGTAGCAAACTGGAATTCAACAATGATTTAATTGCCCCGCACACTGTGCCACCACAGTCTACGAGTGTTATGATCTGTTTCAAACACCATATTACACCAGCACAGAGATATTCAGCTGACATACAAAATAACAAGAAAAATGATTGACATATTGAAGTAAGAACAGCTTGCTTGTGAACTGAGTTTTCTTTACACCTCGACCAGTGGCTGTAGTGTTACGTACACACATTTAAGGCTTGGTTGGACATTACAGAGTCATCTTCCCATTGCTCACTTCTAGCCTTCCCTCCTTCATTGTCACTCCAGTGGCAGTTCCAGTGCCAAAGCCAATCAGTCAATTTTCAAAGGACTCTAAGATTTTACATTCATTCAAACCGTCTTTCAAAGAGTGTTTATTGAGTTGTCAGGCAGAGTCCTGGCAGGAAAGAGAGCTCATCACAGATGGTACAAATGAAAAGATTTTGATGAAGGATCTACTTAATGCTATGTGGACAGGGTTACCAATAGAAACCTAGAGAAGATGCAGTACCCAGAGATTAGGAGCAGCTGGAAGCCATTACACCCCCGCAGTAGAAGGAATGAGAAGAGGGATTGCTTTTACCAGAGGATCAGAGCGCTGGCAGCTCTGAGCTCCTCCACCCCTACGCCATCTTCACAGTGCCTCCCACTGGCTGGAAGAACCCAGAAGCCGTCTGACAATGGATGCAGTCCCCAGGAGTTCACCTCCCAGGGCACAGAGCAGGGCACAGAAGGGCTGAAAATGGATCTGGGGCGAGTTGGGGATGAAGGATTTCTTGTCCAAGTGCCCACCAAGTGCCTGGCTCTTGTCTATGCACTGGGGATAGAGGAATGAACGCAAAAGACACGAAGTCTGCCCTCAGAGAGCTGACATTCTAATGCAGGATAGAGACAAAATAGAAAAAAGACAGATGATGGGGAGAGATACAGTATGTTCCATCCTGATAAGCACTAAGAAGAAAACAGTGAAGCCAGGAAGGGGATTTTGAAGTGTGGCGGGGGTAGGGTTTTAGGGAGAGTGGCCAGAAGTGCCACCCTTCCCTGAGAAAGTTTCCCTGAAAGGCAGCATTGTTGGAAAGACCTGTAAGAGGAGGGAATGAGCTAGGCTGGGGAAGGGATATCGCAGTGGGAACAGCAGGTACAGAGTCCCCGAGGGAGTCGGAAGCCAGGTGTGGGGAGTGTGTCTGGAGAGGAGTCCGTGAGGGGAGAGTAGTGAGAGGTGAAGTCAGAGCTGGATTCACGACTTCCTTCTCCATCTCACGGCCTCTCTGTTTTGTCTGTGACCAGATGCCATAAAGAGGAGGTAAGATGCTGATAGCAGAGGAGAGGAAGCTGAAAGATGCAACGTGACTCATGCAGCACCATCCAGTAAGGGCCGATTCTCTTGTGCTAGGCTAATTAATAGAATGCCTTCCTGTTTGTAGATTGGTTTTTGTTGGGTGTGGTGTGTATTCCTATTAAAGTCAACCTTGGCCGGCGTATTAGGGCACGTGATAGAGCGTGATGACCAAGGTGCAGGATACTCTTTAGAAGGGACTGTGGTATTATTCACGGGTTCCCGGAAGAAGCCATGGAATCAGAGAGCACTCGACTTCACTTATCCTGTGCCCTGGGCCTTTAGGTCTTCTTGATCTTTTAAGTAGTTTAACTGCAAATTATAAATATAAATATTAAGTATATGTATTTTTTTCATGACTAACCACCGTTCACCTCTCAGTATGTATATGTATGTATTCCATATGTATATATGTATACACATATTTGTATGTATGTGTATATGTATGTATCTATATCTATGTATATGTATGTTTATAGATATATAGAGAGATAGATGTCTTTTATGTAGAGATAGATATTTCTTTATTATATATGTAAATGTCCTTCTCAACCTTCTTTCCCCTGACAAATTACTGTTCAGCTATAAACATTTCACAGCTCAGATATCCCCTCCTCTGTGAAACTTTCCCAGATTAATCCAAGAAGTCTCAACCAGACTCCTCTTCATGATCCCACAACCCTCAGTTCAGACATATGTTAGAGAACTACTGATGCTGCCTGTGGTTTATCTTTTTACAGGTCAGTGATACCAACTAGACTGTAAGCTTCTTAGGCCCAAAGATGCATTATACTCTTTTGGGTCTCTTGTCTAAACAGAGGGTATGGTTGATTTTAGTTGCTTATAGCAGACTGTTTTTAAAGACAGACAAATGATAGATAGACAGAATGAGCAAGACTTATTTAGGAAATACATATATATATATATTACATATATATATATGTAAATATACATAGCTTACGTTAACATGAATTTGCAGGACTGGTACCCTCAACAGTTCAATACTGAGAGGATATGCCAGTTAGATCATGGGTAGTGGTGTGAAACTGGCTCTAGGTTTTAATTTAGTGAAAAATTCCAGAGAACTGACACCTTGAACATCATACTTTGTTGTTGACTATGGAAGCAGTCATGGAATACCCAGCTTCCCTCTAATCCTGTGGCTTTGCTGGACCTGTCATCTGGGAGGTCCTTGTGATTTTATCTTATCTCTATTTGAGAGTCATAAAGATGAGTAACTAAAATGTGGTTAATAAACCCCATCTGGGCATTTTCTAGGTGAATAAACACAGCGGGTTTTCCACTGTTTTTTCATGTGGAAATGATGAATAGGACTCACAACTCTTGTTTTCATTATAAGTAGAAAAGTAGAAATAATATCGTTATGATACTTGAGGTTGTTATAAAGTGCTTTAGAGACACTCTGAAAGTTTCAAATAATTATAGCTCCAGTTAAATTTTTATGGCTGCCTGTGGATTTTCATGATCAAAGAAAAAGTAAACAGAGAACACTTTTAGGCTGAAAGATTTTCAGACCTTTATGATTTTTTTTTTGTTTTTGGCTCTCCTTCTATTCTTTAAGAGTGATTAATAGTTTCACAATGTAAAAGCACCCACATTTGGGATTAAGTAATTGAATGAAATTAATTCCTGAATCCAATCTTCGTGCACCCCAGGCATGCTGCATAACATATTATCTTGGTGATTAAAAATGCAATGAGCTAAATATAAGAGAAAGTCTTCAAAAACCGCTAGTTACCAATTTCATTCCAATCTGTTACATACATTTCAACTGTATGTTTTTTCTTTTGCTAAAAAGTACATTATTAGTACAAGTAGTGACATTTGAAAAGAACTATAGATCAGATTTTAGTACTGTAAATATTAACATCCTGATTTTAATACTTGTGTTATAGTGGTACAATTGAATATCCCTGGTTTTAGGAAATAAACTGAGTATATGAGTCAAGGGGCAGCATGTCTTTTCAAATGGCTAAGAAAAAAGACTGTGTATATATACAAACATACATATGCATACATATACATGTGCATATGCTTATGATGTATGTATGTGCATGTACACATATACATGTGTTCATGATGTTACACATCTATATACATGTATATAAATAGGTATATGCACACCTATATGCATGCATACATACATGCATTGTAAAACACATAATATAAACATGTGAAAATATATATTTCATGTATATATAGATAGTATACATGTATGTACATATAAGGGTACATATGTATACATATTTTACCCATTTTTTATCACTAAAACATGTTTTAGATTTTTTATGTTTTATAAAAAAATGTTTACATTTGGGGAATCTGAGTGAATAATGTATAAGAATTTTTTGCAGCGTTTTGAAACTTTCCTATATGTCTATAATCACTTTAAAATTTAAAAATCAAAACATTTTAAAGCATCCTTAAAAGTGCTGCATTCTACCAAGTGTGCTGAAATCATATGTGGAAGATTGAATCAGCATATGAAGGTTTAGCTTTGTGCTGAGGAAAATTGTGGTTTTGAGACATATAAATATATAAACATGTATTTATTTATTCATATAAACATATTATACACACATATATAATTCTGATCTAGAGTGGGTCCACTTATTTTTTAACTGAGGTAAAATTCATATAACAATTAACCATTTTAAATTATACAGTACATTGGTGTGTAGTGTATTCTCAATGCTATACAACAACCACACATATCAAGTTCTAAACATTTTTATCACCCCTTCCGCTTCCCTAAAACAAAACCGATTCCCATTAAACAGTCACTTTTCAGCCCCTGACCACCACCAATCTGCTTTCTATCTCTATGTGTTTACCTATTCTGGATATCTCATAAAAATAGACTCATATACTCTGTGGCCTTTTGCATCTGGCTTCTTTCACTTTTTTTGAGTGAAATGTTTTTGAAGTTCATCCATGTTGTAACATGCATCAGTGCTTCATTCCTTTTTGTGGCTGGATAATATTCTATTGTATGTATATACCACATTTTGTTTTTCCGTTCATCCACTGGTAGATATCTGGGTTGTTTCCACCTTTGGTTATTGTGAATTATGCTGCTACGAACATACGAGTATTTGTTTGAGAACCACTTTTTAATTCTTTGGTGTATATGCCTAGGAGTGGAATTGCTGGGTCATATATGGAAATTCTATGTTTAACTTTTTGAGGAACTGCCAAACTGTTTTCTTATTCCTACTTAATGTTAGGGGCAGATCACATGAACTCATAATGCAGAGATGTTCTCTGAATTTAGGCAGTTGATTTGTATGTTCAGTAATTGTTTAGGGGAACGTCTCACACAAACACCATGAGCAGGACCTAGAAAGAGTAGACAGAGTTCACTGAAACCTGTACCAAGCCCTCAATAAATTCTTATTTCAGTATCAGGAGATTTGAGGCAACATGAGAATTTACTTAAACAGAGGTGGAGATAAGGGAACATAGAATTACATCATTGTTTTTAAAGGATGCAATAGAGAAGAGCAAAGAAAATGAGTGATCAGAAGTGAAGTATGAGCATCTATACATAATACAAACTCTCAAAGTTGCACGTGCTTGCTTTCTGAATCATTTTACGAGCCCGGTAAGGAAATCAATAGATTTCCATCTTAATCACACTTCACATGTTTCTGTTTGGTCCATTTTCTGTTGCTTTAGAGTTGGCTCCAAATGGTGTGTGGCCGCTCTCTGTCCATGCCCACCCTCTCCCTGGCCCATCCCATCTTCCACTCCTGACCCCCAACAAAACAGAAGATAAATCTCCTCTCCTGAGGAGATTCAGAAGTACGTCCTACCTGTTTGAGCAATGGCCTTCTTGATCTTCATTTCAGTCTGTTTTGCTGGTCACACTGCATCTCCCCAACTTCTAATCATAGGGGTATCCAAGGATTCATCTCTGAGGCTTGCCTGTATCTACTCACACTCTCTAGAAGTCATTAAGTTTCATGGCTTTTAGGTACATCCCATACACAGACAACACTTAATTTTTTATATCCAACAGGATTTCTCCTCTAAACTCCAGAAATATCTGCCTACATACAAGACTCTTACTTGAGTATCCAGTTGACACCTAAAACTTAATTATGTCTAACACTGTGAACACCTGATTTTCCTTCCCAAACCTGCTTCCCCCTCTGTCTTCACCGTCTCTACTGGAGACGCTTACCTGTCAGAGTCTAGGCCAAGTATTATGTCTTCTTCTCATACGTACATTTAACTGTTAGCAAATCCATTGGCTCTGTCTTCCAAATACATTCAGATTCTAACATTTCTCATTGTCTGCACCATCCCTGCCTCTGTCCAAGCCACCATCATCTCTTACCCAGAATATTTCAATAGCCTTCTAGCAGGTCATCCTGCTTGGTTATTTTTTCAGTTTTCTGATCACATATAATCTTATCAGTGAGGTCTTCCCAAACGACCTTATTGCCTGATTGATTGTTTGAGATTTCTCACTTCTTTATTATTTTATTGAAGTATAGTTGATGTACAATATTATATGTTACAGGTGTACAACATAATTCACAATTTTAGAGGTTATGCTCCATTTATAGTTATCATAAAATATTGGCTATATTCCCTGTGTTGTACAATATATCCGTGTAGCTCATTTCATACATAATAGTTTGTATCATGTAATCCCCTACCCCTGTCTTGCCCCTGCCCCGTTCCCTCTCACCACTGGTAACTACTGATTTGTTCTCTATGTCTATGAATCTGTTTCTTTTCGTTATATTCACTAGTTTGTTGTATTTTTCAGATTCCATAAGTGAGTGATACCGTACCGTATTTGTCTTTCTCTGACTTATTTTACTTAGCAAAATACCTTCCAAGTCCATCCATGTTGTTGCAGATAGCAAAGTTTCATTCATTTTTATGGCTGGGTAGTATTCCTTTATCTTTATCTATTCATCTTATTGACGGACACTTAGGTTGCTTCCAAATCTTGGCAGTCATTGGGGTGCATGTATCCTTTCAAATTAGTGCTCTTGTTTTATTTTATTTTTTTTGGATATATACCCAGAAGTGGAATTGCTGGGTCATATGGTAGCTCTATTTTCAGTTTTTTGAGAAATCTCCATACATCCAAACAACCCTATTTAAAGTAGCATCTCAGCAATCCCTAATCCTGTTCCCCCTTTGTTTTCTTCTATATACTTTACATCATTAGACAAATATTATAGTGTACTTTTTGGATATTTCATCTCTCCTACTTAGAATGTAAGCTTCAAAAGATCAGAGATTATTTTTTCTGTTTTTCACTGTTGTATCTACAGAGCCCAGAATACTGCCCAGTACAGAATAGAGGCTTATTTAAAATATTTTTATATGTATGAATGAATGGCAGTATGTCTGGAATACTTGCAAAGTCTTCTTTGTGATAAATAATACTCACCTAAAGTGAAATTAGCATGGTTACTAAAAAAATACACATTTTGTGTATTTAGAAATATTTTAGAGCTGGAAGATTCTCAAAAACCTGGAGACTTTTATATAGGAAACATTTTCAGAGTCAAAAGATACCTCCCAAAGAGGTTTGGATTAAAGGATGCCTGCTCAGGATGATCTGTGGCCTTCAGCAGTATGATTATATACCCACCTCTAATCCTCTGGTGAAATATCCCTGACTTGGTATCTGTAGTTCTGGGTTGTAATTGAGTTTTTGCAACACACCAGTGATGAGGTAACTGGGCAAGTTGCTTAATCCACTTTGAGCTTAAGCTGTAAGTTGGTGGTGATAATAATAAGAAGGACCTCACAAGACTGTGGTGAGGATCAGCTGAGATCTTGGACATGTTTTATAAAATCTCAAACATGCCATAAATATAAGAAACCTAAAAAAAAAAATGCTACAAATATAAGGATAAGGACTATGTTTTCAGGCTATGAGAAAACATAAAAGTTAACAACTTCAATTCTATGATTCTCTTACCACCATATTTTTCTTTACTATCAGAGTCATTCAAAATCTGATGAAGGGAATTGTTCGAATCTGTTTGAGAGAATCCTTTAGGCAGCCTGAAAATATTTCAGTAATATTCAGGTTCCAAACATTATTCCCAAATTCTCTAAGCTGGATTGGCTTTTCAGCTATGAGTCACATCAAGGCTACTCTCTTCCTCCTCCGGCCAGGCTTACTCTGCCATTACCTTTAAAAATTAGTCTGGCAAATGCCCAGCAGGTGACTAAAGCAAAACACATAGAGGATCGAATGAAAGTTTTGGGGATATTGATGCTGATCTAGGCCTCAAATCTGCTTTGGGACTTTAGTTAACTAAAATGACTATGCAAACTGATCAAGTGGGCTTTATTTCCTTCTTTATTATCATAGTCAGCATCACTTACCCATTACTGATTATCATCTTAGTGCTAAGAATTCTACTTGGCCATTTATGTGTGCTATTCCCTTTATACTTCATCTTGTCTCTATGAGGTAGGTATTATTATCTTTATTTTACAAAGGAGGAAATTGGAACTCAAGGGGGAGTAAAATTATTTTCCAATAAGGAGGTACAGAATCAGCCTTTAGATTCAAATCTGACTTCAAAACTTCTGTGATCATGCAATTCTCTTTTGTAATGGTCAGTCTCCTCCTCCACATTGATATGGATTTCCCCTAAAGGGGGGGAGCCTCAGAAAAAGTGGAGGAGGAAACAAAAGGACAAAACAATAGAACTGAACACAGCAGAAAGATTAAGGCTTGGAGGAAGAGGTATTACATTCTTATCACAGTTTTCTTTGGGCTCAGGCGTACTCTTCCCTGGTCTTGACCTAATTTTATTAAGACTTCGGCAGGTGAGTGTGATTGTTTCCCTGGCCCCCTGTCAGTTTACAGTTCGGTTGGGGTATTACTTAAAGTCCCTGTTACTATTGACTCTAAAGTGACTACCAAATATATAATCTGAAAATAAACAGGATTCTCACATCCAAACATTCAATACAAAGGTTTGATGGATATACCCTTCTTTGTGTTTCTTTCAGACTCTTGGTAAAATCGTACTGGGTGATTTGTTCCTTTTGCACATATAATTCAGCACCGAATTAAAAGAATGTGAAGCCTTTATACACCATGGCCCGGCTTCTAGCTCACCTCTGGCCTTGCTGGTTCTTATTAATGACTCATTTCTTTTGACAGGAGCGGCCACACTTCAGGACTTCTTGGGGGGAAGAAAGTTGGCAGAGAGAAAGTCCACAGTGAGTAGTTAAACATTATATGAATTAATACCCCCGATCAATAGCTTAATGGATGAAATGCATTGATTGCTTTGAGAATTATGCTGAGGTCTACAGTAATAAGCAGAAATGTCTGATTTGACATCTTTTTTTTTTTTTAATATGTCTGCAACGTAATCTACTACCAATTACACAACAACCCCACCAAAGGAGTGCTGAGTGGTCCCACTACAGTAGTAACATGTTATAAAAGCTCAAGTTTCAGGACAATTAGCTTCTGGCTGCAGTTTATTACCCCATTTGAGATTTAAAAGATTTTTTTTCCATTGCATTCCAACAATGCTTATGTGTCTGGGGCTAACACTTTAAAACAATAATGGAATGGCAAATATCTGTCTGGCTGGAGTTTGCCCAAGAAGAAGTGTGTATTAGAGTTAAAAAAAAAATCAAGGCAGAGTGGACAAAAAAAAAAAACAAAAAAACCCCTCCAACTTCTTTAATTTCTCAAACTGCCCAGAGTTATAATGTTTTATGAAGAAAAAAATGCCTTTCATTGCTATTTTGTAGAAAATCCAAGAAATGCTTTGGAGAATATAAATATCCCTGTTTATTTAAACCAATTTCCACATTGTGGAAAAGCAGTCCCATCGATAATTCATATCCATCTGTCTCTTGGGTGAGCATCACAAGATGTCTGGTCTGAGATACATGACTCCCTCCTTGAATTGCCTAGTACTACACAAAACTGGCAATCAGGGATTTTTTTAATGGTGGTGATGACAATGGAATTTATTGAGTCTATTCTGTGGCCAGGTACTGTGCTGAAACTTTATGTGAATGATCTTATTTGATTCTCCGAAACAGCTCTTGAGTTAGCTCTTGAAAATAATAATGCTATTATTTTCGCCATTTTATAGATGAGAAAATTGATACTTGGAGGGTCTAATAATTAGAGGGTTTCAAGGCTAACAGTAGGAAGTGCTTTGGAAAACTAGTCTTGAGGCTTTAACCACTAGGCAGTACTACCTGATGATGGTGGTGATGGTGCCGGTAGTGGTGGTGATAAAGATGACAAAGGCAATAATAGACCTGCGGAAACTTCTTGTTAATCTCCTGTATGGTTTGTTATGTAACTTTCTTTCCTCTAGCTCTCTGGGTCATTTTCTTTGCTGTCTCAGATGTCTACTTCCTTTATCCCAATGTCCATTTTGAAATTTTTTTATCCTAATCTATTGTTTTCTCCTCCTGCCTCTCACACTCCGTGATCTCATACTTCCTGTGGTTATTCGGGAACTGAGTTGGGTGAGGTGATTCACTACAGGCCCCCACTTCTAGTGAAGGGATGAGTGCATCACTGAGACGACTTACCTGTAGTCAATGTACGGTAGTGGTTCTGTGCAGCCTTTCTCAACTCAGGATTCCTAAACGTCTAATGGTGGATATGATCAAGCTTAGAGAGCAACCCACATCAGTGTAATGTTTTTCTATCTAAGGCTGTGGTGAAACACAAATTTTGATATCCAGCATGTACTGATATCATTAAAATCCCAGCTTTTTTTACCCCTTGGAATAAGGAATGCTGTCTGTGAATTAAAATATTGATGTCCAAAAAATTACAAAAAGAACCTATGCAAAAATGAATCAAGCAAAATAAGTAAAATAAGTGAATTAGCAAGGAAGCAATAATATGGCATCGACCTAGAGTTTATAGTGCATTACTGGCTGTCTCCTGTTCTCAGCTCAGGTGAGGTATTTCCAACCTAGGTGTGTTGACACGTTAGCCACAGGGAAGGGCCCATCCCCTTCACACAGATGGCTTTCCTTTGTTTGTACTTTGCTGAGATTCTTCAGAGCTCCTGGCATGTTGGCTTTCCACTCTGGAGTGGCTAGAGAGGGAAACAACGCTTCTGTCCACTGTGTGGTAGTCGTGCCCCGGCCAAGGTCAGCTTTGGTTCTGTTCTGGCAGCACTCTGTTACGTGGCTCCACTACCTCAGTGGCATCAGAAGAGCTAGCGTTTGCGTCGGCTGCCTGGAATGCGGGTCCCCGTCCCCTCTACTTGGAGAATACCTGCTCCGCCTCAAGAGGCAGCTCCATTGTCTTCTATTCCCTGTAGCATTCCCTTCACCCCTCTCTTACCCGCAGGTGGAATCGCTCCCTCATTCATGTTCTGCTAACACTTTATGTATCGTATTGCACTATAAATATGTGTTTGGTATTTATCCTCTGTGACACTGTATTCATGAGAGACTCTGGCTTATTCATTCCTTCTTTGTATCTGCAGCACAAAGCAAAATGCCAGGTCCATATTAAGTTTATGATAAATGTTTCTTGTCCTGCACCAAGGTTCTATGTCCCTGACTCTGTGCTTCATCTCCCCAAAATCATTATAGTATTTATAATATACATACCACACAGTAGATACTGACCCAAGAGCCATGATGTTGGATTATTTGTCATTGTTCTGCAACTACTTGGATATCAATTTTATTATCTGTAAATTCAGAGGCATGGTTTAGACTTATTTGCTTTCATTCATTCATCAGCTCACGTATTAATTCATTCAAGATATATTTATCAAGTACTTTCCTTGCCCTAGACACTGGACTTTTTAAGCATAAAATCCCATATTTTTTAGTTAAAGCACTAAATACTTTAATTAAAAAAAAACAATAAAGTTTGTACAGCCAGTAGAGTTAATTTCACAATGCTGCTTTTTTTAAAAATTAGTTATCCATTTTATACATATTAGTGTATATATGTCAATCCCAATCTCCCAATTCATCACACCACCACCACCACCACCCCACCCCGCCACTTTCCCCCCTTGGTGTCCATATGTTTGTTCTCTACATCTGTGTCTCTTTTTCTGCCCTGCAAACCGGTTCATCTGTACCATTTTTCTAGGTTCCACATATATGCGTTAATATATGATATTTGTTTTTCTCTTTCTGACTTAACTTCACTCTGTATGACAGTCTCTAGGTCCATCCACGTCTCTACAAATGACCCAATTTCATTCCTTTTTATGGCTGAGTAATATTCCATTGTATATATGTACCACATCTTCTTTATCCATTTGTCTGTCGATGAGCATTTAGGTTGCTTCCATGACCTGGCTATTGTAAATAGTGCTGCAATGAACATTGGGGTGCATGTGTCTTTTTGAATTATGGTTTTCTCTGGGTATATGCCCAGTAGTGGGATTGCTGGGTCATATGGTAATTCTAGTTTTTGTTTTTTAAGGAACCTCCATACTGTTCTCCATAGTGGCTGTATCAATTTACATTCCCACCAACAGTGCAAGAGGGTTCCCTTTACTCCACACCCTCTCCAGCATTCATTGTTTGTAGATATTCTGATGATGCCCATACTAACTGGTGTGAGATGATACCTCATTTTAGTTTTGTTTTGTTTTTTTTTTTTTTTTATTAATTTATTTATTTTTGGCTGTGTTGGGTCTTCGTTTCTGTGCGAGGGCTTTCTCCAGTTGTGGCAAGTGGGGACCACTCTTCATCGCAGTGCACAGGCCTCTCACAGTCGTGGCCTCTCTTGTTGCGGAGCACAGGCTCCAGACGCGCAGGCTCAGTAATCATGGCTCACGGGCCCAGCCGCTCTGCGGCATGTGGGATCTTCCCAGACCAGGGCTTGAACCCGTTTGCCCTGCATTGGCAGGCAGATTCTCAACCGCTGCGCCACCAGGGAAGCCCCCCTCATTTTAGTTTTGATTTGCATTTCTCTAATAATTAATGATGCTGAGCAGCTTTTCATGTGCTTCGTGGCCATCTGTATGTCTTCTTTGGAGAAATGTCTGTTTAGGTCTTCTGCCCATTTTTGGATTGGGTTCTTTGCTTTTTTAATATTGAGCTGCATGAGCTGTTTATATATTTTGGAGATTAATCCTTTGTCCATTGCTTCATTTGCAAATATTTTCTCCCATTCTGAGGGTTGTCTTTTTATCTTGTTTATAGTTCCCTTTGCTGTGCAAAAGCTTTGAAGTTTCATTAGGTCCCATTTGTTTATTTTTGTTTTTATTTCCATTACTCTAGGAGGTGGGTCAAAGAAGATCTTGCTGTGATTTATGTCATAGAGTGTTCTCCTATGTTTTCCTCTAAGAGTTTTATGGTGCCTGATCTTACATTTAGGTCTTTAATCCATTTTGAGTTTATTTTTGTGTATGGTGTTAGGGAGCCTCCTAATTTCGTTCTTTTACATGTAGCTGTGCAGTTTTCCCAGCACCACTTATTGAAGAGACTGTCTTTTCTCCACTGTATATCCTTGCCTCCTTTGTCATAGATTAGTTGACGATAAGTGTGTAGATTTATCTCTGGGCTTTCTATCCTGTTCCATTGATCTATTTTTCTGTTTTTGTGCCCGTACCATATTGTCTTGATTACTGTAGCTTTGTAGTATAGTCTGAAGTCAGGGAGTCTGATTCCTTCAGCTCCGTTTTTTTCCCTCAAGATTGCTTTGGCTATTCGGGGTCTTTTGTGTCTCCATACAAATTTTAAGATTTTTTTGTTCTAGTTCTGTAAACAATGCCATTGGTAATTTGATAGGGATTACATTGACTCTATAGATTGCTTTGGGTACTATGGTCATTTTCACAATATTGATTATTCCAATCGAAGAACCTGGTATATCTCTACATCTGTTTGCATCATCTTTGATTTCCTTCATCAGTGTCATAGTTTTCTGAGTACAGCTCTTTTACCTCCTTATGTAGGTTTATTCCTAGGTATTTTATTCTTTTAGTTGCAATGGTGAATGGGATTGTTTCCTTAACTTCTCTTTCTGATCTTTCGTTGTTAGTGTATAGGAATGCAAGAGATTTCTGTGCGTTAATTTTGTATCCTGCAACTTTACGAAATTCATTGATTAGCTCTAATAGTTTTCTGGTGGCACCTTTAGGATTCTCTATGTGTACTACCATGTCATCTGCAAACAGTGACCGTTTTACTTCTTCTTTTCCAATTTGTATTCCTTTTATTTCTTTTTCTTCTCTGATTGCCATGGCTAGGACTTCCAAAACTGTGTTTAATAATAGTGGCGAGATGGACATCCTTGTCTTGTTCCTGATCTTAGAGGAAATGCTTTCAGTTTTTCACCATTGAGAATGATGTTCGCTGTGGGTTTGTCATATATGGCCTTTATTTTGTTGAGGTAGATCTGTGCCCATTTCCTGGAGAGTTTTTATCATAAATGGGTGTTGAATTTTGTCAAAAGCTTTTTCTGCATCTATTGAGATGATCATATGTTTTTTATTCTTCAGTTTGTTAATATGGTGTATCACATTGATTGCTTTGTGTATATTGAAGAATCCTTGCAACCCTGTGATAAATCCCACTTGATCATGGTGTATGATCCTCCCAATTTGTTGTTGGATTCTGTTTGCTAGTATTTTGTTGAGGATTTTTGCATCTATATTCATCAGTGATATTGGTCTGTAATTTTCTTTTTTTGTAGTATCTTTGTCTGGTTTTGGAATCAGGGTGATGGTGGCCTCGTGGAATGAGTCTGGGAGTGTTCCTTCCTCTGCAATTTTTCAGAAGAGTTTGAGAAGGATAGGTGTTAGCTTTTCTCTAAATGTTTGATAGAATTCACCTGTGAAGCCATCTGGTCCTGGACTTTTGTTTGTTGGAAGATTTTTAATCACAGTTTCAACTTCATTCCTTGTGATTGGTCTATTCATATTTTCTATTTCTTCCTGATTCAGTCTTGGAAGGTTATACCTTTCTAAGAATTTGTCCATTTCTTCCAGGTTGTCCATTTTATTGGCATAGAGGTGCTTGTAGTAGTCTCATATAATGCTTTGTATTTCTTTGGTGTCCGTTGTAACTTTTCCTTTTTCATTTCTAATTTTATTGATTTGAGTCCTCTCCCTCTTTTTTTGATGAGTCTGGCTAAAGGTTTGTTAATTTTGTTTATCTTCTCAAAGAACCAGCTTTTAGTTTTATTGATCTCTGCTATTGTTTTCTTAGTTTCTATTTCATTTATTTCTGCTCTGATCTTTATGATTTCTTTCCTTCTACTTACTTTGGGTTTTGTTTTGTTCTTCTTTCTCTACTTCCTTTAGGTGTAAGGTTAGATTGTTTATTTGAGATATTTCTTGTTTCTTCAGGTAGGTTTGTATTGCAATAAACTTCCCTCTTAGAACTGCTTTTGCTGCATCCCATAGGTTTTGGATTGTCGTGTTTTCGTTGTCATTTGTCTCTAGGTATTTTTTGATTTCCTCTTTGATTTCTTCAGTGACGTCTTGGTTATTAGTAACGTATTTTATAGCCTCTATGTGTTTGCATATTTTACGTTTTTTTCCCTGTAATTGATTTCTAATCTCATAGCATTGTGGTCAGAAAAGATGCTTGATATGATTTCAATTTTCTTAAATTTACCAAGGCTTGATTGTGACCCAAGGTGTGATCTAGCCTGGAGAATGATCTGTGTGCACTTCAGAAGTGTAATCTGCTGTTTCTGGATGGAATGTCCTATAAATATCAATTAAATCTATTTGGTCTACTGTGTCCTTTAAAGCTTGTCTTTCCTCACTAATTTTCTGTCTGGATGATCTGTCCATTGGTGTAAGTGAGGTGTTAAAGTCCCCCACTTTTATTTTGTTACTGTCAATTTCCTCTTTTAGAGCTGTTAGCAATTGCCTTATGTATTGAGGTGCTCCTATGTTGGGTGCATATATATTTATAATTGTTATATCTTCTTCTTGGATTGATCCCTTGATCATTATGTAGTGTCCTTCCTTGTCTCTTATAACATTCTTTATTTTAAAGTCTATTTTATCTGATATGAGTATTGCTACTCCAGCTTTCTTTTGATTTCCATTTGCATGGAATATCTTTTTCCATACCCTCACTTTCGGTCTGTATGTTTCCCTAGGTCTGAAGTGGGTCTCTTGTAGACAGAATACATGTGGGTCTTGTTTTTGTATCCATTCAGCGAGCCTGTGTCTTTTGTTTGGAGCATTTAATCCATTCACGTTTAAGGTAATTATCGATATGTATGTTCCTATTACCATTTTCTTAATTGCTATGGGTTTGTTTTTGTAGGTCCTTTGCTTCTCTTGTGTTTCCCACTTAGAGAAGTTCCTTTAGCATTTGTTGTAGACCTGGTTTGGTGGTGTGAATTCTCTTAGGTTTTGCTTGTCTGTAAAGCTTTTGATTTCTCGGTGAAATATGAATGAGATCCTTGCTGGGTAGAGTAATCTTGGTTGTAGGTTCTTCCCTTTCATCACTTTAAATATATCCTGCCACTCCCTTCTGGATTGTAGAGTTTCTTCTGAGAAATCTGCTGTTAACCTTATGGGAGTTCCCTTGTATGTTTGTCGTTTTTCCCTTGTTGCTTTCCATAATTTTTCTTTGTTTCTAATTTTTGCCAATTTGATTACTATGTGTCTCAGCGTGTTTCTCCTTGGGTTTATCCTGCCTGGGACTCCCTGCGCTTCCTGGACTTAGGTGGCTATTTCCTTTCTCATGTTAGGGAAATTTTCGACTATAATCTCTTCAAATATTTCCTTGGGTCCTTTCTCTCTCTCTCTTCTCCTTCTGGGACCCCTATAATGCGAATGTTGTTGTGTTTAATGTTGTCCCAGAGGTCTCTTAGGCCGTCTTCATTTCTTTTCATTCTTTTTTCTTTATTTTGTTCCATGGCAGTGAATTCCATCATTCTGTCTTCCAGGTCACTTATCCGTTCTTCTGCCTCAGTTATTCTGCTATTGATTCCTTCTTGTGTAGTTTTCATTTCAGTTATTGTATTGTTCATCTCTGTTTGTTTGTTCTTTAATTCTTCTAGGTTTTTGTTCTTTAATTCTTCTAGGTCTTTGTTAAACATTTCTTACATCTTCTGGATCTTTGCCTCCATTCTTTTTCTGAGGTCCTGATTATCTTCACTATCATTCTTCTGAATTCTTTTTCTGGAAGGTTGCCTATCTCCACTTCATTTAGTTGTTTTTCTGGGGTTTTATTTTGTTCCTTCGTCTGGTACAAAGTCCTTTGCCTTTTCATTTTGTCTATCTTTCTATGTATGTGGTTTTCCCTCCACAGGCTGCAGCATTGTAGTTCTTCTTGCTTCTGCTGTCTGCCCTCTCAACTCAGTTTTGAATATAATTCAAACTAAGATAACAACAGTTAGCTTCTGAATCACATTTATTCCTCAAATTATACTATTTTTATCAACTAATTAAAAAAAATCAGTTCCCCCAGTGATCACAGATCAGAATTTCTGGGTTCCATCGCAGTGTTTGTTTTACCTTTTTAAATCAGTCAGAATACTGATTAATGCGTATTACATAAATTTAAGCAAATGGGGAAAGTCTTTGGACTGAAAGAAATCTCTGCATTTGTTCAACAGATATTTACTGAATGCCTAATATGTGCCTATTCTTGTCACATATGCCCAGGATAAGAAGATCAACAAAATAGTTCTCTGCCTTTGAGAGTTTGATAGATATATGGGGAGAAACATGGATGTAAACTTGTCAGTGTTAGAAGAAGGGCTCTGATGGAGTATTCAGGTACATTTACAGCCACCAGGTAGAAATGTGCTCAGGTGTGGCTGAGGGCAGGATGGCGATAGGAGGCTTGTCAGAAAAAGATTTCATAGACTCTCCTGGCTTCTAGGCTTGGTTCTTTATGTCAGCAGATGGCCCTTGAGGTGAATCTCAGGAAATACGTGTGTTCCTGCAGTCAGACAAAACTGGGGAGAGGGAGAACTTTCTAAAAAAGAGAAGCAGGGTGAGCATGAGCAGATAAACGTGAAATAATACATCATATTTAGGCAACTAGAAATATACCAGTATGGTGAGAGAGGAAGGGACAAGCTGGGTTCCAAGGAGACCTGAGGCCGTGGAGTCAGCATGGGCAGCAGCATGTCACCTCTTGGCTAAGATGCAAGAATAGCAACTTTATCCTGAACCTGGAGGGAAATCCAGGAAGGTCTTATGCAGTAGAGCAACTTGATCATTTTTCAAAAACTGCTAGACACTTAAATGTGATTTAAAATATTTACTACATTTTAAAATCCAAATTTGGAAACTTAGAAACATTTGGGTTCTCTTCTATAAGCATTTTTGCTAAATTATTAGTTTTTCAACAAATGGGAATTTCATACTCAAATGAGATCACACTTTAAACATGAAAAAGGGAATGGGATCTTTCATTCTATCTACATCTCCTTTCCATACTTGAGATTAGACCTATACTAAATTACTAAATTCTACTCTTTACCCCTAGAGAGATAGTGATTCAGTATTCAAGATCTCTTGTTAATGGAGTTCAAAACAAAGGCTTGGCTTTTGCTCCTCAGACTTCGGTTTATGAATCTTAGGAAGAAGAAAACAAAAACATACAGATTGAGATTTTTAGTCAGGAAGGTGAAGGTTGATTGTTATATTAGTGTCGAGTGAAAATACATTGATTGTTGACTTTTTTAAAATGCAAAAGCCACAGCACCTGATCTAGCATAAATTGTTTGGTTTTTTCCTAGCAATTGTTCAAGGGTTATTTACAAATCAATAATAAATGGAAAACACCAAACTTGAGAGTCCTTCTGAACTAATACTGCCAACTCTGTTGACCATATGTTGAGAGATTGTATCAGGAAAATATGTGAAAACTTTCTGAATCTTTCTTCAAGAGAGAAAAGAAAAACAGTAATAGAATTTCATCATAATGCCCTTCATTGGGACAATGTTGTATCTTCCTAACCGGTTTGCTACTTTAAATCTTTTCCTATTCTACTGTATCCACACTGTGTTACCTACAGATCTTATCAATTTGAAGGCACACTAATCTTTTTTAATCTTGGCTCTGCAGGTTTCTTACTCTGTGGTTCTGCTCTGCTATCTGTAAGACTGAAATAACAATGCCCATTTCAGAAGAATGAGAGGTGCTGAAAGGATTAAATGGAAACTTAGATGTAGGGTCTTGTGCTTAGTAGGTCTCCAATACCTATTTATTAAGTTTAACAATGGCACACTTCAGTGAATGTTTAACTTTTCAACTAAGCTTATTATTTATGGTTCTGAGCTAATTGCACAAAATAAGATAGATCCAGGCATGAAAACAATTTCATTTCTAATAGCTGGATTGTAAAAATCCTCAACTTGTTGGATGTGGAACACTATGAATAGAAATATTTTCAGGACATCCTTGAAGCTCTAAGGCTTAATATTAACACATGTGTACTTGTGGAAAATTCAACTGCTTCCAAAAAGGAGAGCCAGAGCTATTCAGTAGAAGAAAGCACTTCAAACAAGTGATGCCCTCAGTAGCTGTCAAGGCAAACTGGCTTTGTTTTTGATGGATTGTGGGGAATATCCCCTGCCTTTTACAAAACAATATGTAATTGTCATTAAGAAGCCAGATGGGAAAAGAAAAGGGAATTATGTACCCTTGGGAACTGGGGAAATTAGTACAAATAAGATATTGAAAGCTGATTACCAGTAATTATAATGGTTTACTGCCAAATCCAACCTGATGCAGTAATGAACCTGGTGAACCTTGAGCTAGTGCAGAGACTGAGTACTTGGACATCCATCCTCCAGGATGTCTTTGAATTCCCAGTGTCTTCTTCTAAGCTCTCTGTTAGTATTACCAACAGAGAGAAGAAGTAGAAACCATTCGCTTTAAAGTAGTGTTTCTCAAACTTCTTGGTCCTGGGACCCCTTTACACTCTTAAAAACCTTTGAGACCAAAGAGCTTTTTGTTTGTTTGGGCAATATCAATTAATATTCATCATGTTAGAAATTAAAAGAGAATCTTTATAAATATTTGTTAATGTATTTACAATAGCAATAATAAATATTTACATGCCAGACTATGTAACATATTTTTAATGAAAAAGGACTATATTTTCCTCCCCAAATAAGAAGATGGCATTGTTTTACATTTTTGGAAATCTCTTTAATGTCTGGCTTGAAAGAAGACAGCTGAATTCTCACATCTGCTTCTGTGATCATTCTGTTTCTACATTTTGTTTTGGTTGAATTATAGGAAGAAAATCTGGCCACATAAAGATGGTATCTAGAAAGGGAGGAATAATTTAATAGCCTTGTCAGATAATTATGGGTATTTCTTCTTTGATACTATACCAAGACTCTAGAAGAGGTAGTGTCTTAAAATTTGACTGCAACATAGAGTGTGAAATAGTATCAATAAAATTTTTGTACAGTGTTTTATAAAAAAAAATCATTGAATAGACCTTGTAGCCCTGCAGGATTTTCTAACATTGTAGATTGGTCATAAGGAGAACATTGGTTCACCAAGTTATGTGGATCCTCTAAACAATGACATATTTCATTATATTAAATAATCACATCTGTTACTATTATCGCTGATCACATCAAAAGAGTATTGAAATATTGGGCAACTGACATGCTCACAATGATGGAAATAAATATTCCAAAATTCTACTTCTTGTTTGAGAGCTTACATTTTATCATGGACAGCAAATACCACCTTTTGTTTTTCTTGAAGTGACAGGTTCACTTTATTTATTTATATTTTTGATTGTAAGAACAATGGTAAGAACTCTACACTCTTAATAGGATTTTAAGTATACAATAACAGTGTTGTTATATATAGGTACAATGTTGTACAGCAAATCTGTAGAAGTTATTCGTCTCATTTAACTGAAATTTGATTAGCAAGCCCGTATTTTCACCTCTTCCTAGCCCATGGCAACCAGCATTCTATTCTTTGCTTTTATGATTTTGACTATTTTTAGAACATGGAATGATACAGTGTTTCTCCTTCTGTGACTGGTTTATTTCACTTAGCATAATGTTCCTAAGATTTATCTATATTGCACAATTTTTTTTAAGGCTGAATAATATTCCATTGTATGTATATACCACATTTTCTTTATCCTCTCATGCATCAATGGACAATTAGGTTGTTACCACATCTTGGCTATTGTGAATAGCACTGCAGTGCACATGGGATTGCTAATATCTCTTTGAGATCCCAATTTCAATTATTTTGGATAAAGACCCAGAAGTAGGACTGCTGGGTCATATGGTTGTTCTATTTTTAATTTTTTGAGAAACCACCATGGTATTTTCCCTTGTGGCTGCACCATTTTGTATCCTCAACAAAAGTGTTATAAGGGTTCCAGTGTCTCCACATCCTTGCCAACACTTGTTGTCTTGTGTTTGTTTTGTTGTTGTTGTTGTTGTGGTTTGATAATAGCCATTCTACAGACTTGGGATAAAATTAGACCCTTTTCTTACACCATAACACAAAAATCAACTCAAAATGGAGTAAAGACTCAAACAAAAGACCTCAAACTTTAAAACTCCTAGCTGAAAACATAACAGAAAATCTTCATAACACTGGTCTTGACAATGATTTCATGGATACGACACCAAAAGCAGAGAGAACAAAAGCAAAATAGATGTGGGACTATATCAAACTGAAAAGTTTCTACACAGCAAAGGAATCAAAGGCAACCTTCAGAATGACGTAAAATATCTGATAAGGGATTAGTTTCCAAAATACATAAGGAACTCCTGCAACTCAGTAGCAAAACAAACAAACGAGCCAACAAAAACAAACTAAAAACTTGATTTAACAATGGGCTAAAGGCTTGAATAGACATCTCTCCAAAGAAGACCATACAAATAGCCAATGGACACATAAAAAGATGCCCAGTTCACTAGTCATTAGGGAAATGCAAATCAAAATCACGAGATATTGCTTCATTCATTTTTTGACAAATTGTCTGCCAAATACTCAAGTCCGAATAGTCATATTTTTAAGCCTTTTTTCAAGTAAAAATGGTGTTTATAAAAAATAGTGACTAGTTCGGCTCATAACTCAGAGAATCATACAAGGGTATTTCCTTTCCTCTGTAGACAGAAGGCTTTATGCCTACCTCCTATTTCATCATACACATTATTAAAAAGACATGCTTGCCAAATTCTAGATTTAATAAAATTAATAATTTTTATTGCTTCATGAAGGATTTCTTAAATGATCCTGGCCTTTTCTCTTTCTTTTTTTATTATGAACCCGTAGCAGGGAAAAATATGATAAGTATGGTTTGATGCCACTGTCTGGACAGTTAACATTTAGGTGCCAGCACTGCTTCTGCACTATCAGAACAAATGGCAACACAGGGGGAAGAGGCCAGTCATTTCTTTACATTATCATAAAAAATACTTTTGCTTTCTCAGACAACTCCAAATGGTC
Source organism: Balaenoptera acutorostrata (assembly GCF_949987535.1). Taxonomy (NCBI): domain Eukaryota; kingdom Metazoa; phylum Chordata; class Mammalia; order Artiodactyla; family Balaenopteridae; genus Balaenoptera; species Balaenoptera acutorostrata. The sequence goes on from NC_080083.1 coordinate 59,911,433, forward strand.
TCAGGGACCCCTAGGACACTGAGCACCCTGATTTAAGAACTGCTGCTTTAATTTGCAAGGCCATTTCACAAAACTGTATTATTCCTTCTTTATGTCTGGTCATTTTATAGATGAGGATGGAGTACTGGCAGAGTTAAGGGATATTTTAGCAATTAGTATATATTAGGAGCTTAAAAATCTTTGTGATAAGAGTGAATAAGCTAGGCATACTTAAAAGGCAGGTCTCCTGACTTCTGGCTCTGTGTTCCTTCGACTGAAGATTTAACTTCTTTTAGATTTGGGGGAATACAAGGAATAGGAGACACCTAACTGAAGTTAGGAGTGAAGCAGGAATACCTAAATCTCTAACCCTCACACTGTACCACAACTCTGAATCAACTTGTATGGTAGTAGTTACCTTGACTTGTTACATACAGAACTTCCTGGGGTGATTTCAGTTCAATTGGCTTCAATCTAAGGTAGACCATGCTCTCTGTGATACCAATTTCTTTGTTCCTAGCTGGCCTCCCACTAATCTCCTGTGAAAACACAGGCACCTCTCCTGAGAAAGGAGCTCTTAGAACTTTAAGTGTAACTCCTTAAAGAAAGCAGGGGGCAGGGATGAGACAGCAGGCCAGGGGGCAGATTCAAGTCAAATTGGTTTAGGACAAATACTCTTAAGTATCACACAGGTGCTTTCCCTATTCCCAGGAGGTACTGTCCGCATGAAGGCAATGCTTGCCAATGGTTGTCCCCAGAGGGAAGCCAGAGGACTACAAAATAATCTTCCACTGCTAGTTCAGCCAAATCAGAACTGTAGAAAATTCAAACTGTGGTAGGGTGAATTAGCATATACTTGTTCTGTGAACACATGGAAAACTTAAGTTTCCAGGGAGGTGCTTTTGGCACCTTAAGTGAAAGCCAAATTAACTCAGGGAAAAGCTGATAGTGACTAACAATTCCTACAAAAGACTATTTTTAGAAGCAAACCTGGTGAAATCATAATGGTCAGTCAAGAGAAGGACTGGCCCAATGACCTAATTACCACTCGGTGGGAAAACTGAAACCAGCCCTGGAAAATTGCGTCAATATTATGTTCTTTAATGGGCACCATTTTTAAAAATACCCATGGCTATCCTAAAAATTTTCCCTTTCTTTATGAGTAACCGCATACTGAGAGCCAGTTTCATTTCGAAAAAAAAAATAATAATAGTGAAGTTCTTCAAATATCATGACAGTCCCACCAAAAGCTCTAGTCTTGAAATGTTAATTAGGTAATTAATTAAATGAGCAATCATGCTCCTCCTTCTGATACATCTCTTGGACCCAGATGCCTGTGAACTTCTCATTAGTTAATTTAATGCCAAGTAAGTGAGTCCCTCCATATTTGAAGGTCAGAGCTTTCTTAGAGATGCATTTTTGTATACTGCTACATCTAAATGCTCTAGTAATTGCCTCTGCTCTTGACAGATGCCTTTAAATTTCTTTTCTTAGCTGCAAAACAAAAAAAAAAGAAAAAGAAAAAGAAAAGAAATGCTACTTAAATAGAGTGAGAAGTTACCAAATGGACTTGCCTCAATTTTAGTGTGCATTTGTGGTCATAGTTCCAGAACCTCATAGGGAAATTCATCTAATTAAGGGAGATGTAAATCTGGAAAACACATGGACTGGCAATGAAAACTAATTAATCAATTTATTCATTCAATCAGCGGTTCTATAGTAAGTGTGTACTACATCGTCCTTATTGAGAGGACACATCATGAACAAAACCAGAGATGACCTCAGCTATTCAAGAGTTTAGGATCTAGAATCATTCTGTAAATGCTTGCTAATTTGATTTGACTAATTCAGTATATTCCAGGCATAAATTATTTGGCTGAAAAATAAAGATAACAGGGCAAATGTTTTAAGTGAGTTTAATTACAAGAATAATAGCCTAAACCCAATCATTTAGCCAAAGCCAAAGTCGCTGGATATGAAATGTTGGTGGGAAATAAATTATTCAACTTAAATTTCTACTTTGATTCTTCAGACAGTTTGCTTAGCTTTTCTTCGTCTTCTGCCCAAAGCCCCTCCCCAAGGTACAGGTTTCATCAAGACCTAAGCAGTTATTCACAGTGAGAAAGCACACTATTTCAGCCTCCCTCTCTCTCATGGCTGATTAGAACAATTGGAACTTCTCAGACATCCTTACACTCCCTTCCAGCTGCTTGTTGTAAACGGGATCCTACAGCTGTTCACAGGGGCTTCCCCTTTCAATTCTGCACCATCGTTCTGATACATTTCTTTTTCACTGACTATCTTACTCTCCCACAAGCCCCAGAATCCCTTTTGTTCGAAGATACGTTTGTCTGGGCATAAAGGCAATGTGCATGATTTCAGAGCATATAGTTTGAAGTATAAAGATTCTTTCAGAGTTTTTATCAAAGTCCTTATTGTTGTGGTCTGTTTTCACAAGCCAAGATGGCCTTCTAATTCCTCAGCTATCTGCCTGCAGTTGCAACAAACTTTTCTATTGGCTTTTTTGAATTGTAGAGGCCCAGTTAAAGGTTCAGCTTAGAGTCTTATCTTTTAACTAGTAGCACTTCTGAAACGTTATCAGTAAAGCAGATTATTTCTATGAATTCGAGTACCTCTAGATCCAGCTTTTTCATATTTAATGTCTGTTTCCATTTTACCACTGCTCTTTTATTCCTTTTCATCTCATAAATGGGTCAAACTCACCAGATTTTGCCTAACTGTTATGGTGATGAAATTAAAGAGAAGTTACTTGTTAAATCATATTTTTCAGGGACTAAGGCAGAAAGGGGAAACCTCTTGATGTAGGTTACACAGATGCTCAGGATAGTGGGTCAGAGTTCACTGGAGCTTGGGCCCTACTGCCCCCTTCCTTTATAGAAAATTGAAAACTGTTCTTATAGTTCATCAAGGCCATGGGTAATGTTCATGTTGCCTCTGGGTGAGGCTCACAGGGGACAATCCTAAAGCCATCTCTATATTAGTCAAGCCTAGTATTGCTTGATCTGGAATATTTTTCTCTTTATATACTATTTGTTCCGTGTTACTCCAGATAAGAGTTTAATATAACAATAAAGAGATCTTCACTCCTCTCTACACTAGATATCACTAGATTTCAGCTCGACTTTCTGAAAGGTATGGTTTTTACTTCCTGTTAAGGGTTGAGAACACATATACCAACATTCCTGAATGGTCGGTGATTACATTCCAGCAGAGGCCAGCAATAAACATGTAATCAAATAAATGTTAAGGTAATTTCAGATGACGATAAATTTTAGGAGAAAAATAAAGCCAGATAATGGGGTTGAGGGTGAGCCATAGGGAATATGGGTGTGGGTGGGTGAAAACTTTAGCTGGGAGGACAAGATGAGAAACCTTCTCTGAGGGGGGACATTTGAGCTAAAAGCGTATCAGATGATAGGTAGGCACCAGATGTGGAAAATTTGTGGGGGGAGCATTCTAGGAAGAAAGATGGCAAATACAAAATCTTGAAGCTAGAAGAGAAGTGGCAGAAAACCAAAGTGGCTGAATGGTAGTGAACGAAGTGGAAAACTTTTGGGAAAAGAGACAGGAGAGGGAAAATGTATTTTCTAGACTCTAGTAAGGATTGGGGATATTTTGGCACTGCAATGGGAAACCACTGATCCTTGAAGCATGTATGAAATCCTGTGAAATTTCTCTCTATGAAGTCCTCAATATTTTGCTTATAAATTATCTTCTCTAGTTAACTGAATACAGCAGTAACACCAGCTTTATATTGTATCTGCTGATTAGGAGTCATGCTGCTTCTCCTTAATTCTCGGTGTCTTGCTTGGGTTCCCGGTAACTATTGGTCAAGTCCAGTGATGCCAGAATGCAACCCATGTGCTCCATTTTTAATTTTCCATAAACTGACATTGAATAACTGAAACTTCTAGCGAGCTTACAAACTAGCTAATAAGATAGATGGTCTTATAAACTTGCCTTCTGTTTCCCATTTTCATAGCACATACACACACATAAAAGTTTAGTGACCATCTCTCATTTAAGAAATGTGAGGATGAACTCTTGTGATATCAAATTGCTGCAGATTTGGTGTTAGGGCCTCCCTGAGGAAAAGTATGAGAAGGACAGCCCCAGACAGTCCCTTATATCTTTTGGTAGTAAAGAAATTTTGTCCTGTCTTCAAATATCAGTGGCACATGGTTTTGGTGAAAAGCTGCTGCTTTCTTTTTTTTTTTTCATTTTCTAAAACAGCTTTATTCACACACTATACAAATCTACCCATTTAAAATGTACAATTCGATGGCTTTTAAAAAATTTTATATTGGAATATAGTTGATTAACAATGTTGTGTTAGTTTCAGGTGTACAGGAAAGTGATTCAGTTATACATGTATCTATTCTTTTTCAAATTCTCTTCCCATTTAGGTTATTACAGAATACTGAGCAGGGCTCCCTGTGCTATACAGTAGGTCCTTGTTGGTTATCTATTTTAAATATAGCCGTGTGTACATGTCAACCCCGAACTCCCAAACTATCCCTCCCCGCACCCTTCCCCCTGCTAACCAAAGAGTCTGCTTCTGTTTTGTAATCGATGGCTTGTAATTTATTCAGAGTTGTCTGTCTTGCTTAGGCTGCCATAACAAAACACCATAGACTGAGTGGCTTAAACAACAGAAATTAATTTTCTCATAGTTCTGGAGACTTGACGTCAAAGATCAAGGTGCCAACATGGTTGGTTTCTGCTGAGGGCTCTCTTCCTGGCTGATGGATGGCAGCCTTCTTTGCTGTGTCTTCATGTCGCAGTGGGGGAGAAGACAGCAAGCTCTCTGGTGTCTCTCTTTTTTTTTTAAACATCTTTATTGGAGTATAATTGCTTTACAATGGTGTGTTACTTTCTGCTGTATAACAAAGTGAATCAGCTATATGTATACATACATCCCCATATCCCCTCTCTCTTGAGCCTCCCTCCCACACTCCCTATCCCACCCCTCTAGGTGGTCACAAAGCACCGAGCTGATCTCCCTGTGCTATGTGGCTGCTTCCCACTAGCTATCTATTTTACATTTGGTAGTGTATATATGTCCATGCCACTCTCTCACTTCGTCCCAGCTTACCTTTCCCCCTCCCCGTGTCCTCAAGTCCATTCTCTGTGTCTGCATCTTTATTCCTGTCCTGCCCCTAGTTTCATCAGAACCATTTTTTTTAGATTCCACTTATATGTGTTAGCATACAGTATTTGTTTTTCTCTTTCTGACTTACTCCACTCTGTAGGACAGACTCTAGGTCCATCCATTTCACTACAAATAACTCAATTTCATTTCGTTTTATGGCTGAGTAATATTCCATTGTATATATGTGCCACATCTTCTTTATCCATTCATCTGTTGATGGGCACTTAGGTTGCTTCCATGTCCTGGCTATTGTAAACAGAGCTGCAATGAACATTGTGGAACATGACTCTTTTTGAATTATGGTTTTCTCAGGGTATATGCCCAGTAGTGGGATTGCTGGGTCGTATGGTAGTTTTATTTTTAGTTCTTTAAGGAACCTCCATACTGTTCTCCATAGTGGCTGTATCAATTTACATTCCCACCAACAGTGTATGAGGGTTCCCTTTTCTCCACATCCTCTCCATCATTTATTGTTTGTAGATTTTTTGATGATGGCCATTCTGACTGGTGTGAGGTGATACCTCATTGTAGTTTTGATTTGCATTTCTCTAATGATTAATGATGTTGAGCATTCTTTTATGTGTTTGTTGGCAATCTGTATATCTTCTTTGGAGAAATGTCTATTTAGGTCTTCTGCCCATTTTTGAATTGGGTTGTTTGTTTTTTTGATATTGAGCTGCATGAGCTGCTTGTAAATTTTGGAGATTAATCCTTTGTCAGTTGCTTCATTTGCAAATATTTTCTCCCATTCTGAGGGTTGTCTTTTCATCTTATTTATGGTTTCCTTTGCTGTGCAAAAGCTTTTAAGTTTAATTAGGTTCCATTTGTTTTTTTTTGTTTTTATTTCCATTTCTCTAGGAGGTGGGTCAAAGCGGATCTTGCTGTGATTTATGTCATAGAGTGTTCTGCCTATGGTTTCCTCTAAGAGTTTGATAGTGTCCGGCCTTACATTTAGGACTTTAATCCAGTTGGAGTTTATTTTTGTGTATGGTGTTAGGGAGTGTTCTAATTTCATTCTTTTACATGTAGCTGTCCAGTTTTCCCAGCACCACTTACTGAAGAGGCTGTCTTTTCTCCATTGTATATTCTTGCCTCCTTTATCAAGGATAAGGTGACCATATGTGTGTGGGTTTATCTCTGGGCTTTCTAACCTGTTCCATTGATCTATATTTCTGTTTTTGTGCCAGTACCGTACTGTCTGAACTCTAATGGATATTATACTTCCTGCCTAGGACTCTTCAAATGGAAAGTCATGGGGTTCCTAGCTAGGTTCTCCTGTTTACCAAAATAAGCAAACATTTATTGAGCACTGTATTCTATGTGGAGCACTGCTGGGCATTGGGCCAGAAAAGAGATTGCATTCATCTGCAACAGCACTGCATTCCTAAAATATAGCTGAGATGTCAAGCACACAAGGAGAGCACGAGTACCCTTCCCTTCAGCCTTCAATTCACTTCACTCTTAGTGAGCGTCTTCTCAGCTTTCTTCTACAGTCCTCTCCAAGCTCCGTATCCCTACAAGCCATCTCTCAGAATCTGTGAATAACCAAGATAGTATTTTTGTTCATCTGGTTTGTTCTGTTTTAGTCTCACCTGAATTCTGCCTCTTCACTCTTAAAACTTGTTTGGATAAGAAGGCAGCAGCTTGTCCTTGGGAACCATGAGGTCTACTGTCAAAACCAGCACTTAGAATTTGCAGTTCACACTTCTTGTGAAATGTAAAGAGACCTTCAACTCAAGTCTTTTTAAAACGTGTTGAGCCTACTTTAAGGAGGTTGTCCTACTATGTATCTGCCCTCATCCAGTATTTTCTCTCTGAATTTTAATCTAATATCTCAAGTTGAAAAAAAACCCAGTGCCATTTGTGCTTACCTCTATACTCTTGGAAACACGGTGCCCGTAAACTTTTTTAGATGCATTTATAAACTCTATCTCTAAAGACTTTGAGAAAAAACAGACAAAAAACACTTCTATTTTGTATTTCATTCAACTAGTGGTCCTCAACTGTAAGTGATTTTGCTCCCTAGGGGATGTTTGGCAACTAGAGACATTTTTGTTGCCACAGCTTGGGGTGGAGGAGGGGCATTGCTGGCATCTTCTGGGCAGAGACTAGGGTGACTGCTACTGTTTACAGTGCACAGGGCAGCCCTCTACAACAGAGAGTGCTATTAGTGCCCAGGATGAGAAACCTTGAACGAGACTCATCCTTAGGAATCTCACAACCGATGTGTCTTTTACTGATCAGTAGTCACAAGGCTTTAGTGTAGAATTTGTCATTATGCCGAAATACTGAAATTTTGTTAAATAATTTGTTAACAATCTGTTAAAGATTTTAAATATAATACTTTAATACTTAAGTCACTCTACAGTATTGCAGGTTGCATTTCCAGTGATATAATTTTGTTATGTAATAAAAATCATGGTGTTTACTCCAAGCCTGCTAAAATTCCTTTGCCAAAGAAGGCTAGTCTGAATATGTTTGAAAGATTTAAAGACGCTATTGGTGTTCTAATTAGAACTAAGTTGTGTGTAAACACACACTCATGCTCACACAAATATATGTGAGTGCCGTATTTCCATCAGTAATCTTGCATTAAAAGATATTTATAACCTTTATGGTTGATGGCAGGGAAACCAGATCAACTGTTGAAATCTACAGGATGAATCACAAAACTCTCTAATACCTAAGTTCAAATATTTTCCTAGTTTTATTTGTCATTTGAAAACAAAACAAAGCAAACAAATAAACAAACAAAAAGTTCTTATAACATTGGTTTGTCCGCAGCTCATGTGTAACTGTCATCATGAGAGAAAGAAGGAGAGAAGGGACGAGTTATCAACTTGAAATGTACTTTCCCAGGTCTTGTTAATTGGGTTCTTTTCCATTGCTTGTTTTCAGTAAATAAATAAATTTTCAACATAAAATGTCAGGAATAGCATAATGTTTATTATATGAATGTGTTTGGGGGTTGGCTTTTCAGAAGGGTTGGTTTACCTTAAAGGGTATAATTTCATTTTCTGCGTAGCCCTACAGTAACCAAAGAGACCAAAAGACTTCTGACCAGGGTGCAAACTTCTTGAGAAATCCCCAGAATACCACAAAGGATATGGTTGATCATTTCTACCTCTTAGCACCATGTTACTTGTGCCCTGTGAACAACCACTGTTGCCAATATTGTTTCAGGACTATGGTTAAGCCATCAGAAATAGAGCATGATGGTACAGAAATGGTGGCATTCAAGACTTGGTAGTTACAATAAGCCATTTCCCTGGAGGCAGATTCCAACGTCCTATGTGGAACTATTTTCCCAGTGATCATCTCTCCTTCCCTCAATGTATTCTTGTGTTTGCTGGACTGGTTTGAAGTGTGAGGGTTAATGCACTGGGTGTGTATGTGGGAAGAAGTCCACACCACTACCTAGAAGCTGTTAATCATTCTGATTATTATTTTAACACTGAGAATATACTCTATCTCAGAGAGTAGAGCCTGCACACAGGAAGCAGGCAACCAGTGTTTCAAGATTGGACTATACAATCTTATGAGCCAGTCAGCCTTTTTCTTGTCTTAATGATGAGGCTACAAGATCAGCTCTTTGAACATTACTGTGTACTCAATTTGTATACATGACATAGATTTGTATAACAAATTGGTTACCTGAATTTATTATATTTATAAGATGCTTATATATTGCCAGCAGAAACAGTTGCTTGATCTTTTGGCTTCAATAAAGCTAAAGAGAGTAGAAGATAATCGTGCTATTAATGTCGTTAGGTTTTTCTCTTTTTTATTTCAATATCCTTCATCCAAAGAGGTATTGATATATATGTGCTTTGGGTCACATGTCTCACTCTTTTGGCACCAAAAGTTATTTCGACATTAGTTATATCACTAAGTTTTACCAACTGCCTGTGGTTGGACCTGATACCGACTCTCAGTGCTTGGTTAAATAGGCAATGTACATATGATATGTGTATATTCTTTTCAGAACTAATTTACTTTTATTTCCAACTTATTTCTGGGAGAAGAGAGAGCTACTTGTCCCTTTGGTCCAAATACCTTAACTCTGGTTTTTTTTGTCCCCTGTCAATACTGACTGGTCCCTTGAACCTCATATACTCTCAAGGACCCAGTAGCAAATGATCAACGTTGCATATTTATATCCCATTCCAAGGGGATGTTAGAGGACAACAAGATGAAGGGGTGAATGGGGGGCTTGCTTATGATAAATGGTGGCTTCTTGGCTAAAGTATATTTACTAGAATTATTAAGTACTTTAGTAAAAGATAACTTTATAACTGAAGAGGCAGTTGAAAGTATACATACATGGATAAAATCTGGGCAAATTATAATCTACCTTGCACTATAAAAAATGTAAACAGGGACTTCCCTGGTGGCGCAGTGGTTAAGAATCTGCCTGCCAACGCAGGGGGCACGGGTTCAAGCCCTGATCTGGGAAGATCCCACATGCCGCGGAGCAACTAAGCCCGTGCGCCACAACTACTGAGCCTGAGCTCTAGAGCCCATGAGCCACAACTACTGAGCCGTTGCACCACAACTACTGAAGCCCATGTGCCTAGAGCCCTTGCTCCGCAACAAGAGACGCCACCGCAATGAGAAGCCCGCGCACCACAACGAAGAGTAGCCCCCGCTTGCCACAACTAGAGAAAGCCCGTGTGCAGCAACGAAGACCCAACACAGCCAAACATAAATAAATAAATAAATTTATTTATTTATTTAAAAAAATGTAAACAGAAAATACCTGATATGACACCATGAGCTCAGGAAACAAGCCTTTATGCCATGTCTCAGTGCCATTGGCTGGATTCTTTCAGGGACAAGACAGTTACTCTGAGATATCAAGCCTGCTGACACACACCTGCAGACAACACATTAGAAATGGATGACGTTAAAATATTTGCAGGTAAAAGTTTGAAAATTTATAGTGGAGTGCTAAAACAGTGTTTCTGTTTTTTCTGGAAAGCTTACCACTCCCAGTAAGGAAAACTTGATATGTATGATGAAATGGAAAATACTGGCGAAAATTCACCCTGTGTCACTGTATATGTGTGTATGTGTGCACACACACGTGTGTGTATGTTTGTATGATTGAGGGGTGCTTTTAACACCTCCTTCTAAGACACATATATCTTGGATTTAACCACAGTTGGACTGGTTAACAAAATAATTTAGGGGAACCCTTGCATTTTTCTTTCTTTTTGCTATTGTTCAAGGAAAGACATTCCCCGATATGTGAAGGTAAGGGGTGTTTGATGAAATGTACCAAATGCTAAAGTTTGACTCTGTATTCAGTCTTTCAATAGTGGTAGAGTTTGTGGAAGTGTCACTGTAACCGAGGGTAGGGACTTGAAGGAGGCATTCTGTTGTCTTTGGAAAGAGTAATTGATGAGCCGTCTAGGGCTGGCTGCTGGGATACTTGATCTATAAAGGGAAGTATGGCATTCTAATGCTAACACTGAGTAGAGGCAGGGACCAAAGAATGGGCCAGCTGCTTTTATTGGGAGGACGTGGTATCATAGGCCTTTCAGAAGAGTAATCAGACCTCAAGGGAATTTTGTGCCTCCTGGTTGGGCTTTGGATATGGTCTAGAAGCTTGACCTCTATACTACTCTTTCAAATGCTAGCTATTAAAGTGCGACAACTTATCTGTTATCTACCTTGCAATGTATATCATAAAACCTGTCTCAGGAAGAGAATTTTGAGAAAGGATGGACAGATGGAAAGATTGGAAGATGGGCTCATGCATGAAGGAAATGGCCAGTTTGTTCTATAGTTTACAAATATACACAAGAGCAAACATGAGTTCTAGACTCATATTAGCTGTAAACCCCAAGTCCTTTATAGGAAAGAGGCCTCAAGAGCACACTGACCATCTACTTAATAACAATATTAGCATCAGTTTAGAAAAGCAACCTCAGACATAACATTTAAGAATGAGATTTTCTGGAGCATAAAATTACAATTGTTTTTCTAGTAAAAGGATAAAATAAATGTCTACTCAAGCTAATTACTGTCCAACTTGTGCTTTTGTTGTTGTTGTTAGCATGTAATAAACCCAACTCATTTTATTATAAAGGGCTATGAAACAGTTCCTGTATAATATTATAAAACCTGCAAAGATATGACAGCAGCAAATTTTTTTTTCTGGCCATGTTCACTTTAACTCAAAACGTCTGTAGTCAGAGACCAAAAAGTAAATACACTGAGAAAATGAAAGCCATCTAGTTCAATACTAGTTTTACTTTAGGATTTAAGCAATTTTTAGAACGTGGATTTCCAGGTGACAATGAAAAATATAGGGACCATGGGAAATGGAATAACATATTCCTGGGATAGAAAATCATTATTGGAAGGACTGGAGCCATGGAGTTAACAGCTGAGAGGTGATGATTGTGACCCCAGACCATTAGGATGACTTTTTTGCCATATTATTTCTAGAGCTCAATATGATCTAGTCAAGCTGTCAGGGCCTCATCTTAGTTTGCCCAGGACTTCCTCAGTTTTCAGACTGAAAGTCTTGTGACTCAAGAACCCCACAATCCTGGGCAAACCAGATCTTTCTTCACTCTAACCCTGGGGAAAGCAGCTAGCTTCTTTGGAAGCAAAATGCCTTAGAAGAACACATGCCTTTCTGCATTAGATGCTCTCTGAAGCCGAGAAATGAATAATGTGCTTCTCACTTTCAGGATACCAGAATTCCTTTGGTACCTGAAATTAGTTATTTTTATTAGTATTGCTCCAGAAGGAGTTTTTTGCTGTTCAAATATTCATTCCTTGGTCCTAAAGACTATCTACTCATCTAAGCTCAAGTTGAGGTTTTGACCTAGACATTTGAAGTATCCTCCATAAGTTACTTTCTAGGTTCAGCTTAAGTGGGACAAGGTTATATGTTATCTACCCTCCCAACTGACAAAGGGCACTTTGTATTCAGTGGATGAAATGGATATCCTCACACCTTTCAAAGCCTCTCTTTGCTTTGATACAGTGGTACCCACGGGAGGGGGAGGAGACTAGCAAAGATAATCCCCAGGATAATACTTTTTATTTTAGGAGTAGCACGCAGTTTTTATTATGTGAGCATATTATGTTTGCTTGGAACAAAAGCTGCCGCCAAGAACCGGACAACCCCAACTCTAGGCATCTCACTTGGGAGGGAAGACTCAGTTTGCGGCGGGGTGGGGGGGGGCAGGTCACCAGAGGCAAAGTGCAACGTGCCGTTTCTAAGTCAGCTCACTGTTGAGGTATCCGTGCAATCTGGGGTTACGGCATGATCCACCGTGTACCAATTATGCCGTTAATATGCTTCATTTACTAGATACACACATCAGAACCAGAGTTTTTCTCAAGGGCAAAACCCAAGTCAGGCCGCCAAAGCCACAAATCACGTAAGCCTGCACCAAACACCCACAGAAAACAGTGCAGCATGCGTGTGTGCCTGTGTACGTATATTTGTATCAAAAGCTAAAAGAATGGCCTGGACTGAAGTTAGGGGGAGATCAAGACAGTAAAGAAGACCCCAGATAGTTGTCATCTTGGAGGTAAAATTGGACAGACACAGTTAGAAACCAGAAATGCAGTCTCACCCATTCACCTAGGAATTTTTGACAAATCCTGAAAGATATTGATATTATGTCCTTATACTATGAGCTTTGAGTTGTGCGTCTTTTTAAATGTACTCTTTCACTCTTGTCCTTGTATCCGAACGTCAGTGCCTTCGATTTCCCTACCTTACTCTTTTAACTAATAAGTCATCAAGCTCTTCATTTGTGTTAAGTTTCAAATGACTAAGGACACTATAAAATTATGTTCCTCATATATATCAAAACCTGTGAGAAAAGGAAAGTTTAGGAAAGTGGAATTTCAGACATTAATTAGGAGATGAGACGGGGTTTATTCGGCCATGGAGATCCCCGGCGCCAAGAGTCGAAGCCCTAAGTGGCAAGTCCCTCGCCGCCGGTTCTGAGGGTGAAGGGGCTGCATCTGAGAAAGCACGTGGAAGGGCTTCGGAGAGTTTCCCTTTTAGCTTAAGTCAGATGCTCTTTGTTTTCTAGGTGGAGGAGGTGAGAATAAGGTGTTGACTACAATTTTTGTATGATATTGACAACATCTCAGGGACAAATTTGATTTCATAAAAGGAAGGTGGGATTGAGAGAGGACACGTGGAGGTTATCAATCTCCTTTATCCGTCAAATCTTTATTCTTAAAGATTTGATCTTTCTTTTATGAGCAAGTACTCTGTATTTGATAAAATTACCAAGACAAAAATATTTATTTTGTTCAAAAATTTAGAAAGCTGTATATCAATAAATTGGCACTGGTATTACTAAAATGTAATAAAAAATTCTATACAATTGCCCATTTCCAAGTCACTGACTGACACGATTCAGATTGGTCAGGTGAGATTTTTGTGAATTGGTGAGTGTGTGTATTCCTAACGGAAGCCGCTCTTACCTGTTTCTCAAATCATTGCTTATGCGAATACTACACCTGTATATGTTTGTGATCAATAAATGACACACCCAAACACCCAGAATATTGGAATAATGAGACTCAGATGCCTCTTTGGCATAAAGCAACGCCCTGTTAAAAGGCTTTGGCGGACGGTGCCACAAAGTTGTGTCTTTTGTAGCCGTAGCTGCCGTTCACTGGGCGCCTGCTTCCGGTAGGCGTTGGGTTAAGTGCGCCACGCACATTGGCTCATTTCATTCCTAAAGCGTCCACATGAGAAATGTACCAATATTATTTTTTTACAAATGATAAAACAGGCTTAGAGCAGACATTTCCTCAGTTTAGCATGACATTAGTTTTAGTAGGTATAAATATTCAGTGACTAAAGTTACATTATGCTTCTAATGGATATATGAGTAAAAAAAAAGATGCAGTTTTAAATCTATATACAAAGCAATGATATAAAAACTGAATTTGTCCCAGAAAATTAGGGCACTCTGCATTAAAATTAAAATTTTAAAAGTGTAGTTATCAAATAAGGATACAAGTTTTAACATTCATTTATGAATGAGACAAAGCACATTTCTTTTAAATAAAACAACATATTCTTAAATTACTCTTACAGTTGACCTAAGAGTATAGAGGTCAGTTTTTGACTGTTGAAGAATGTAGGTCCATATAATGTTCATGATGTCTAGTTGCACAATCATGCCAACAGAAAAACACACAGTCACAGTAGGCACTTTATGAGTATTAGGCGCTGGGGTTAATCAGTTGATAATTGGGTCTAAATTATTTGCAACTAAAATTTTTATTTACTTGCAACTAATATTTGAATCACTTGAGTCCTCCTGTTGCATAGAACAGATTAACTTTCCAACTTTGCATATGTCCCTGGCCTGTAGCTGAGAACGTGAGGAAGAGAGTTATCCTGCCCTCTAGGGGTGCCTTGGAGAAAAACGTCCCGAAGCACAGCTACCCCAAACAAGGCACTCTGCTCATTCCTCACCCAGCACGAAAGGGTGGGAGGGGACACCTGGGCTGGAGAGAGGCAGTGGAGCCCTCCTGCCTCCGGGGCGTGCCTCCACGGGCTCCTTCTTGGAACTGTTCCATCATGTCTTACAAGGACCCTAACTGTACCAAACCCTCAATTATTTTGTTACTGAAAGGGGAAGTTTACAGCATGCTGTCAGTGTTCAGCTGCATGTTATGTTATTTCTTTAGCCTTCATGTTGTAAAATGACTGTTAGTGGCTGGATTTCCACCTAGGAGGGCAGGATCCATACGGGGGCCTCCCCCCACACCCAGTCTGCTGCTGAATACTGGGCAATGCCTGAAGCAGCCCCTCAAGATAACAACACGTGTTTCCTTATAAAGAGCTTGACTTTCTGAGAATCAGGCTCTCTTTTGAACATAAACAAGTTCCTAGGGAGAGATAAAGGGTAGGAGAGACTCATGGTTGGAGCAACATCAATTCAAAAATAGTTGTTGATGGCTGAAAATAAAACACAGAGCCTGCCCTGTACTGGGGATAAAAGTATGCATGGGGAGTTAACACTTACTGCACAGAATAACTGTCCGGCAGTACACTAAGCAAATTATATACAGTAGCTTTTTTAGTTACTGACTATACTCCTAAAAGGTGGTTTTTGTTATCACTATTTTTTTTACAGAATATAAAGGCAATTCTAAAACGATAACCTATTTAGGGTCACACGATTAGAAAATGGCAGAGAAAAATTTGATCTTTGATCTTCCTAACTCCATTTCCTGTGCTCTCTCCGATTACCATGACCTCCGCCTTATAACTTATAATTTTGTTGTGTTTGGGGAGAACAGAATAGTGTAAAGGAGAAGAGAACTAATGATAACGTTTATAGCACCATCTAATTAAAGCTGTAAAAGAATGATATATAGAAGGAAGTGAGAGCTCTCAGTTTGCTGGGGAGTCAGAGGCTTCAGGGAAAAGAGAGAATCAGAATTAACATTAAAGGTCTTTAGAGAAACTAGGTAGGAATAGAGGTAGTAGGGAGACTTCAGGAAGAGGAGGGAGTGAGGGACTTCCCTGGCGGTCCAGTGGTTAAGACTTCACCTTCCACTGCAGGGGGTACAGGTTCGATCCCTGGTTGGCGAGCTACGATCGCACACGCCTCTTGGCCAGAAAAAAGCCAAAACATAAAACAGAAGCAATATTGTAACAAATTCAATAAAGACTTTAAAAATGGTCTGCATCAAAGAAAATCTTAAGAAAGAAAACAGAAGGAGTGAAACGGCATGAGCTAACTCATGATTTATCATTTTTCATGTAATATTGCAGATGTGTTTAATCAGATTGCTGCTCTACCTCTATGCTGTATGGTAGTTTCAAATCTGATTAGAAGGAAGGGATCAGATGAACAAAAAACGTGGCAAGAAAGATTTTTGAACTTGAGTAATACTGAAAGAGAGCAGCCGAGACAAGGCACTGCAATTAAGAACTCTGACTAGTTTAAAAAGTCACGGGGATTCTGTGAAATGGAAGAAATTAAGTGTCAGAAGCAAGAGTAGCTGAAGCACAAAAATATTATTGAGTGGGCTTCAGTCAAATTTGGCCTTTTCCCCAGTTTTACTTAAGAATTTGTTTTCTGAAATGTATAATTTAACATTTATCCTCACAATAATGTTTTGCCTCCCTGGAATGATGAAACAATTATAAAGTAGGGAAGAACATTTTACAAGGTGTTGGTGGCATAGTGTGTCTTGATGACAAACTCAGGAACGCAAGGCAGACCCAAGACTAGCCATGCCCATTAATAGAAAGTGTGCGTCAGGCTTGTTTAGTTTATGTCATGGCCAAGCCACACACATGCATGGTTTAAAGGGAACTATGGAAATAGTTCAAAGTTATCCCTCCTCCAAGTGGAAAAAGTAAAAAAATCTTACTTGTCACTTCTTGCCAAATTTTAGCTGCCCTTCATGCATGCATGTAAAACCGATATTGTCAGTTGCTGGAGGCAAAGTACATATGATAGGCTTGGAAAGGAAGTATAAGAATGGTACATAATATACAACAGTAAGATGCGTCAAACTATTTCACCCTTAGAAATGGGAGGAAAACAGGCTTCGATCTGTGTAAGCAGATGGGCAAAAACTCTTAACTCCCAATAAGCAAATTTCTGCTTGTCCCATAGGAAGAAGAAAAATGTCCTTTCCAAGCACATGACCTAAAAGGAAACATAAAGATTGGGTTGATCCTTTGGAACTGTCACGATAGTGACACAATCACTTTGACCTTGGAATTTACGTATCTAGTTATCTGAAAGCTTATATAATTAAATTCCCTCTCCCCTGTCTTCAAAACTTACTTTTCCTTCATTATCAGTTTTGGAGCCTTGATTCTTTCGGATAATGTTGTGAATTCTCCCCTTTGTGTTGTCCATAATGACATTGCCTAAGAGAAAAATCAAGTTTCGGGCTTAGTGCACGTTTAAGAATTCACTTTCAAGATCTTGATGTGAGCCAGAGGTCTGCCTAACAACAACAAAGATGAATGCAGAAGGAAATTTAGGTTGACAAATACCAGTCCCACCTGCGTTGGTTAATAAGCAAGACTCCAGCGCAGCCAGTAATCCTCTGTCATTTCCATGTATCCAATCAGTTGCCTGGGAATTATCCCAATAAAAAGAATACAGTGTGTCATTTATCAGGCAGCCAATTAAAGGGCCTCTGCAGTAGTAGGATAGCTGGAAGCCGGTTCTCGCAAAGGAAGCAGGATGGGGCCAAGTCAGCATGGGCCTTGAGGGAATTCGAGAAAGTAAGTTGTGGCTGATTCATAGAGGGACCAGATTTACAAAATATTAGAAGGAGTTGGTAACGTCAATTATTTCTTTTTGACAAGAATTTATTTAGGACATCAGTGTGCAAAAAGGCAACGAATAACCTCAGGTGATCTTACCAAAATGGGGCTTTAATTTTTGTAGCTATGAAATAGTTTTCATAGAGTATTTCCTTTGATCTCTAAGCCCTATTTAGCATTAGAAGTCTTGAAAACATGAAAGGAAAATAAATAAATAAATAAATGAAAATTAAGTAAGTACAAAAATTCCATGAGTTTATTGGGCATCTTTGACCCTCTGCTTAATGAAAGTAGTCAGCAGAATGAACAAGAGTTGACAGGGACCTTCATAATCCCACTTTTGGAAAATGGAAACAATTCTATGTCCTCAAAACCCTGCTAAGTCAGAGATTTCCACCCTCATGATCACCTTGGCTGGTGAAAGTTCCCTATAATAAAATTTTAAATCCAAAGATTAAACACTTTCTAGCCCCACTTTAGCCAGTTTACTAATCTACAACATTGATTCAGTATCTAGACATGTCAGGGAAAAAAAAAAAAACCATGTAAATGTATCTCATGGATGCCAGGATAGACTTTTTTCTTACATTTTAACATCTCTGAATCTGGGACAGATCTAACAATTGATGTGGTCATAAAGCATAGTACAATAAATTAATTGTTGGTATTTTTAATTGTTTAGCCCTAAATAAATTAATGATATGTCATGAAGTTTGGAGTATCACAGGGTGAAGAAGCATGGAGCCTTTGGTGCAGGGAATCAGCGGAAACTCTTTCTTGGAAGAGTTAAATTTTAAAATAGTTCAAAAAAACCCCCATGAACCTAGGGATCTGTGTCTTGGTTTTCATGAGATAGACCTCAAAAGCCAATGTATAGAAGAATCAACCTAAAGTGAGTTGTTCAGTGAGCCCAGTCACTCATTTTCTGATTATCTTACTTAAACCAGAGCTAACTTAAAAACCATTTAAGGCTCATCTAATCTATTGCATGGTATTGATTGTCTGTAAATTATTTCAATAAAGGAAACAACCGAATGTTTTAGGAGGCACTTACAGTTTAAATATTCAAAACAACTTCGCTCTTGGGAAGGATTGTATTAATTATAGAAAATAGTCATATAAATCAACATGTTTTAGTAGATACTATAAGATTTCGCTCTTAAAATGTGTCTCGTTAATGTTCAGTTGAAATCATCAAGAATTAGCTGAATACTTAACGTGTGCCCTGGAATATATTAGATATAGCCTGAGATTTTGGTATTAGACAAACTTGAGTTCAAGTTCTAAGTGCAATATTTACCATCTGTGTGATCTTGGAACCTTATTACTTCACCTCTCTGAGATCCAGTTTCTGTTTCTTTAAAAAGGAGACACTAACACTTGACTGAATCAGGTTTAGTTTCAAACAAATAAGATTCTATTGTGAAGTGCTTAGAAGAGTGCCTGGTACACAATACACTTTCAGTAAGTGACAGCTATAATAATACTTTTTATTACAATTAGCACCCTACTATTGGACAGCACCTATGAATCTAATTCAGTTAAAGAAGTTGTTTCTCATTTCTTCTGCCCAGAACAAATTAAAGCCTGAGCATTCTAACTCTGTCCTGAGACAGTGTCTAACGTGACTTGGCAAACCACAGATGGGCTCCAATTTTATTAGCTGTACAGGAAATTTCTGATTGATTTAACCTCCAAAAGACAATACCGTGTAATTAACATGTAACAAATGTCAACTCTTGTTATTGCTGGAACCGACAAGCCCTCCAGATCTCTGTCCTGTTCCTCACTTTACTATATGCATCAGTGCATTTTTTTCCCTCATTCTTTTCTTTTCACTTTCCCATAGCGCCTCGTTGCACCCAGTTCCCTTTGAGTGACGTTGGGGACAATTTCAGTTGTAGTTCTTCCTGAAAGTCAGTTATTTTGAAACATAAAGAGACATAGAGATAAACACCACCTACCTCCTCTGTTTTGGATGGCCTAGAGCCAGAAGTGATGCAACTGGTGTGAAGCTTCATCAAGAGTGTTTTTTTGAGGATTTTTTTGTTTTTGTATTTGCATATCTTAGTAATTAAGGGATTGTTTTTCCCCCAGAAGCAATTTGTCTAAATTCTTTAAAACAGCATGATGGGAGGAGGGTCTCTCCTCGTTTAAAATTATGATATGATGGAGATTAAGACAGTGTGGTGTCAAAATATACTGTGCTTAGAGTTGAGACTGCTGAATCTACCAGTGAGATCCCGGGCCAATCACTTTACCTCTCAAAGCTTCAAATTCATCTTTTTCAAAATGATTCCCTGAAGTCCCTTTTAGTTTTTGTATTCTACGATGAGAAATATAGATTGTTGAGTGGCACTGCAAGTTCAGCATCCTCTTAGCAAGGTTATCAATGGGGAAAAGCCAAGACAGCTAAGGCATGCATTGCCCTTTCCCTGTAAAGATGCTGCTTCTGATCTGTGGTATGTGGGGTGTGCTTTTCAAACTTTTCCGTTCATAGAGGTAGGCCATTGGCTGGAGTTATGGCTGGAAATGATTTCCACTTTCGTAAGCAAATTTGCTTGCTTTTATCAGCACCAAACAGAGAACTTGGCCATATTAATACTGAATTCCATTGGATTGACTCAAACATTGAGTGGTGATGACAAATATAATGAAAAAGAAGCAGAAAACAATTTTTGAAAATTATGATGATTTAGTGATTAGTCTCTGTGCTGTTCCCCACTCTACTATTACCCCAGTTCATTGCTCTAGCCCTCCACTAACTACGCACACACACACACATATACACCTCACTTTTACTTTTGTGTTTAGAGATTAGCTTTCATTCAGTTGTTCATGCGATAGATATTTATTGAGCCCTTGGCAAAACTTTTAGTAAGAAACCAGAAGAGATCCTAATAGTTAAGACAAAAAGATCAGAGAGCCATTCACAAAGAGCTTACTCTCCATAAGGAGAAATAGGCGACATACTTAAATAACTAGAGTATAAGGTAAAGAAGAGAGATTACAAAGTGATATGAAAAAAGATATATTCATAATGAGATAGGAATTCAAGGAAGGGGAAATTACATAAGTGGTTTTAGAAAGAGTTTGTGGAGAGGACAGCATTTACCAAGGCTCTTGAAGGATGGGAGAATTTGGACACAAAAAAGTAGGGTTGAAGAAGCAGTCCATGAAGTTGGAACTATGTGAGAAACCCTACAGTCATGAACAAAGAACCCTAGTTAGGGCTAGAGTCAAGAATTTTTACAGAAGCATCATGGGGGCTAAGGCTGGAGGGATATGTGATAATCAGACCATGGAGGGTTTGGATGACAGGACAGAGATTGGAAATGTATCTGGTAGGCACTGGGGAATTAAAAATAGGTCCAGCAGAGTCTTTGCAGGTATTAGCTTGGCTGGTTCCATCTGGCCTTCAGGTCTTAGGTCAGTGCTACCTCCTCAGCAAGACCTACTTAGATTAAAGCAGCCACTTGTATTTCTCCTCGGTTACCTTCATTATGTATTACATTGCTCTATTTTGATCTATTAATAAAAATTACAATCTAATCTCCATGCTTCTGTGTTAATGTCTTTATGGTCTGCCAGTACCTTCCAGAGTGTGACTTTGAGAACAGAGGTGCCTCCTCATCTTCGGTCATGGCTGTTACTCAAGACCTGGCACATAGTAGGTGCTCTAGAAATAATTGCCCACAGGGGTGAATGAATGAACTTGAACACAGTTAATAAATCCTCAGCTACGGATATCCTCAGCCTACAGATATATACGTTTTACTTGTCTTTGCAGAATCTGGTAGAGGGAATAAAAATGTTTTTAATAATAAAACTCAGCTGCTGCCAGCCTGAATTAGTGGCATCCCCAACTACTGTAAGGATCTCTGTATTTACCGCGACTCTTCTCCCAGATGTTGTTGATGCCTGCTTTTCCTTTCCAAGTACAACTCACACTTCTCATGTGTTCCAAACCACATGGAAGTGGAACGTTAAATCTGGGGGTGGGCATGTCTGTGTAATTTCCTTCATTTCTATAAGGTTTTGGTGGCTTTTTCTCCCCCTAGGCCACAGATTAGCTTAACAATTGCAAATCAGCTTCAGAGGTTTTCCCTTAAAGAAAAAGGAAAAAAAAAAAAAAGATAGCATGTTTGAACAGGCTAGGCCTGGTGAAAGTCTCTTTGTTTTACATCTTAAACTGTTCTCTCAGCTTTTAGCTTTTCTCTTTTCTTTGAATAAGTAAAACTCTCTCTCTATATATAGTATATATATATATATACACAAACATGTATAGTTCTCATATATGTAATATGAGATGTGTGTCTGATATGATACATAATCTGATATATATGTCTGGTCCCTATATATATACACTCATATATATATTTGCTCCTTCAAATTGTCACAGGAACCAGAGGACGTGATGCGCCTTTCCTTTATCATCCCTACCAAGACTGTCCTGCACGCGCACGCGTGCGTGTGTGTGTGTTTGAATACGAACTCCCAAAGGAGGGAGGAAAAGAAGTGTAGTATAAATAAGCAAACAACCAATTGACTAAGCAAATCCTTATTTAGCTGGCCTCTGATTTTATTTTTGAGAACCACTTTCCTTGTTTTGATTTGAAATGATGCCACCCAAACATATTACAGAAACATTGAGCTTTGCAAAACAGAACAAGTCAAATGAGCCTCCCCAAGTGTAAACAGAAATCTTGTTTGGATGAACTGTTTTTAAGAATCCAAATTAAACCAAATGGCGTCCTTTTAAAGTGCGTGTGTGTTCCTCTTAAGTGCTAAGACTGTATTATGTTCCTGCAATTCTTTTTTATCCCAAATGTTCCAGTTAGGCTGTGGTTTTTTAAGTGTCCTGACTATAAATGGTTTTCATACATTCAGCAAACATGATTCTAGAGTGACCAGTGATAACAGAAGGCATCTGGGTGTTTCAGCACCCCGGGAACTGACCTTGGTAACACACAGCTTGGTGGAAACCAGTTGGGTGCCACTGTGAGTAAAGATGGGCGAGTTCCTAGCATCTGTTGCCCAGTAATTAGATCAAGTCTCTGTTTTCCCACCCTGAGTACAATTTACTTAAGTACCTGTATCATGCCTTCCATCATACACATCGTGACTTTTCCCTTCTTTGCAAACCATTATTGGTGATAGCAGCACATTTTGAGTTTAGGTTCCTGGGCTGAACATTACTTGTTGTTAACCTCTGAGAAGGTAAGCTGTGAGTAACAAGTCCAGGCGTGAACATATTCCAAAGAAGCCCAGTTGTCTTTTCTGGATTGACCGAAAATGGAGATAGGGTGTTCTTGTTTCAGCATTTTATCAAATCAGCTTGTGTCTTGAGAGTCAAAGGAATAGAAAATTAGTCTCTTTTGCAAAAGTCCATTGGTCTGTCTCTGCTTGTCTACTTCGCACTTGGAAAACAAATTTACTTGCCTACTACACATGAGATTGATCCTCAGAATGAAGTGTGAGTGGAAACTATCCCTTTCCTTTCCTCAATGGCCCTCACTCTTCCACCCCCGCCCATCCCCACATAC